>NC_089597.1:112880276-113203610 GCF_019320115.1 Miscanthus floridulus | reverse complement strand
TTTCATTCTGAAAACAAAAATGGTCGAGGGAGCAAAATAGGGCCTGGACAATGGACGTGAGATCCATTCAAAACAATGGACGTGAAATAAACTTAGCTTCATTTTTCCTTCAATGAAACTAAAGTGAGTTCATGAAGGAAACCGAGCAAGGGGCAACGTGGGCATATTTCAAGGATAGGGTAACTGCATGAGTTGCTTTGCTTATATAGTAGATACATTTGTATCTTTCATTCAGTTGGTCATATTTCGAGGATCGGGTAACTGCAGACTAGTCAGCTACCCAGTGGTTTCAAACTTTAGCTTCTGCTACCCAGTGGTTCAAGCTTTCAGCATTGCATCCAGCATTGCAACGGTGTTAGAGAAAAGGAGGGGCCAGCTTGTTTCCTCTGCTGGAAGTCGTCTATTTATACTCTTGCACCTAAAAATTTGCGCTTGTGGAAAGGAGTTATGTTGATAGTATGCTCCGAATTGGGTTGTTTGATTCCATTCCAATGCTAGCGTCTATGCAGATTCAAATGTCATATCTTAAAAGAAACAGGGATCTAGAAGGAAAACAAGCAACTCAATGTTAGAAGTGCATATTTTGAGCACTCTTTTTGTGTGTGTCATTTTACCGTGTTTACTACTTCAAGAAACCAGGAAAATAGTAGATGACTCATGCATTTTCCAAGAACGCTACATTCTATCCACTTTGTTCCACATGGCTGCTACATACAGACATGTTAATCTCATTCTGAAGCAAGAAAAGTACAGATGAAACATGCCATACCCTATAGCCCTTGAAATTGAAGAAACCACCAATGATACATCCTCAGCAACTGTTCCCAATGCTAGTGAACCGGTTGTTGGTGTGGTGGACATATCCACTGCTCCAATCAGTTGAGCCACGGAAGCTCGACAAGATCATCGTCCACAACATTTCCCACTTCACCGTCGAGGGCGATCGTCACCCTAAACAGTTGGCTACAAGTTGTACCTGCAATAATCAGTTCATGTCGTGTCAAGGGTATTACGAGACGAAAAAAAACCTCACTGCATTATATAAAGGGACCTTAAATTTGTATATAAACTACTCACCTCTGCTATTACAAAACATAATGTGGAGATTTACATCTAAATTACCCACATATGTCATTATAAAAGATAATATAAAGTAACACCATTAGTTTTTATCTAAATTAAAATAAACTGAAATATTTCTAAGACCTACGTGTGTGTGTGTGTGTGTGTGTGTGTGTGTATATATATATATATTAATATAAGCTATAATAAAAATAGTTCAATAACCACAAAGTATGAAGATATGTGTTATATTTCTAAATTACTTGATTCTAACATAGTTAAATTAAAGGAAGTATAAAGATATGTGTTATAGACCAACTAAACATGCAAATATTAGGATAAATATTTATTTTAAAGTAAAACTACATGACCGGTACGTAAACTATTGTTGAGTTCTCATCTAGATCCCTGAATTAACATACTACAGTTTAGGCTCTCTAATCTATTTTGGTGTGCCATCTTGGTCCAAAAATACCACGCACCCCGGTTAGTGGCAGGTCTGGCACCATATGGTGCCACCATTTTACATGGTTGTGTTGATGAGATATGTGATATGTCCAATGCTATAGCACAATGAAAATGTCCGACCTGCATCCATACACAACACATTGCCAATAAGCTCAGATAGTTTATTTGTCAGCAACTCAGCATCCATGGACTCACTCTTCCCATATGGAAATAAAACGGTGTTAAAACGATAATTGAATGAAGAAAATAATGAGCTAAAAGAACTGGACCAATAAAAGAGCATGTACCTTCTCCATCGTCATCTGCGTCAGGCTCCAAAAGACGAAAGACAGCACCCAAGATACTAAATAGCGTATAGGTTGGTAGTGGATTACTGTCGAGGTAGCGGATCACGGATAGCGGATGCTAAGTTCCAATAGCGGCATATGATACTTACATATAAATTTAAGTGTATATACCGTGAATAATAGGTATAAATAGATATTTTTTTCTCGATCACGCAAAATGTTTGCGCGTCTTTGTATTAAGATGGAGAAAAAATTTAATACAACACGCCTTAGCGGCGCCCCAAGGGTCAGAAGAGTTGCACATAAATAGACATTTAACTACACACAACTCAAAGAACTGATGTCTCACATACTTAAATTAAGAAAAAAAGTGTTCCGCAACTTATATAAGTCATTATATATCAGAGTTTATAAAAAATAGATTATGAGAGCCATAAATAGTTTATAAGACCATCATTCATTACCATTGTTAAAAACTTGCAATATTATTATTCTCATGGTCAATTAAAGCATCATTTGTTACATACCATACCATGCTATTGTGGCCGCTATGAAGAACCGCGGAGTGCTATAGAGGCCAGCTAACTCAAATAGCGGCCGCTAAGTTCCGGCTTGCTAAATTCAGTCCGCTATGTCATAGTGGTAACGGTAGGAGAGCACTGTCGCTATTGTGGCCGCTACCACCGCTATTTAGTACCTTGATAGCACCCCAAGTCCCCAAGGATCTCCTCGTGCTCCTCGTGTAGAAGCAACTTTCCAGAGAAGTTGTTCTTGTACATATAGATTGGTTAAATGCAGAGCTCGCCAATACACAACTCCGAAGCTCTACCTACATATACTTCCAAGAAATACACGAATGCAGAGATCGTTGGCATTTACTGTTTATTTCATCCATGGAGTCCAGCTCATGCATGGGCTGCGGATATCAGTCAGGTATAAACATGGCTCAAAACGACAGTGGAATCACACAGCAGCAGAAGTTTTGCAGAGGCTAAGATTCACAGTTCACTCATTTCTAAAAAAAAACCAAAAAACAGAAAAAAGACCAAACACCCAGAAGGAACCCAACCAAGAACCGCCGGTTGCATTGCAGAACAACGCACTGCTCCTTTCTACCAGACTCGAGGAACCAATACACCATCACACCACACGACCACAAACAATCAAAACGATGAAAACCCATGCAACTGAATTAGCTTATACCCATGGTGAGCTCGCCGTCCGCATCCTCGTGGACTGCAGGTGCACCGCCGGCCGGCCACCATCCTCCACGTCCATTTCCCTGATAACCCGATGGATAAACGACGACGCTGGCTCGATGCATTGGCCCTTGACTTCGGCGTGGGCTGCTGGGCGTTTATTTGGCTGCGTTGGGTGCAACCACGCACAACGCGACGGAGTTTGGGGAGGCCGGGAGCGACTGAGTGATCAGAGACGAAGGAGCGAATCAGTTGAGGAGGAGCGCTAACGCTAAATGGTCAGGCGCAGGGGGGCCACCATGGCCAACTAATTAACCATGTTTTTTTTCTGAAAAATTGGGAACTGCTCTTCTTTCTTCTTGTGCGGACACTAGCTAACACCTGCTTGTCTTCCTTATCAGCCTTTGTGATTTGAGTTTTGGTGAAGTTCACCTATCTCTAAGTCTAAGGCGAAATTGCCTCTGTTAGACTAGATTACCCCTACGTACAGTTGTTTTTTTGTGTGAAAAAAGATTACTCTCATGGCAAAAGTGGCTTTCCCCAAGTAGTTCGTGCTTTTTAGGTACAACACGCACGCAGGTGAGTCCACCTTATCTCTTCTCATGCGAACCAGTCCTCCAGACTTCCTCACCCCTCTCTCCCTCAAATCCACGGCTGCCTAGGATCCAAGGTTTCCTCCGATGACGAGTCAAGTCCGATAACCCTGAGCCTCCTTCGACGAGTCAAGCGGATCCAAGGACCTCGAACCAGGTTAGTGGTTAGGGTTTTGGGATTGGGGCCTGGAATTTATGTGTTTTCCAGTTGTGTATATATGAAAGTTTGGGAAGGCCAGCGGACTGGTCATGGTGACAATCGAGAAGGCGGTGGAGGAGGGTGGCATCCCCGCAGAGGCCGATTCCGTGGTGCCGCTGTTGGGCGAGTCCACCTTATTTCTTCTCACGCGAACCAGTCCTCCTGCCTGCCTCCACCTTTCTCCATCTTCCTCGTTTCACTCTCTCTCCCTCAAATACATGGCTACCAAGGAACCAAGGTCTCACTACTACAAAAATGATTTTGCGGGACACTACCCAAACATTAACGGAGGCGGTCACAAAATACAACCATCTCCTAAAATATCTGAGGATTTTCGGAGGTGGTTTTTTTATTTATGGAGGCGGTCACCATCGCTCGTCTCGCAAAATGAATTTACGGAGGCATATATTTTATTTACGCAGGCGATCAGATTTTTGCCCGTCTCCTAAAATTGATTTACGGAGACGAGCCTCCAAAGAGACCCGCCTCTGAAAATGGATGCCATTTTTGGAGGCGGGCCTCTTAAGTGGCCCCCCTCTGTTAATGGGTGTGCAGCCCAACCGGCCCATCTCTGAGCCTAGAATCCCTCGACTATATAAACACCCAGCCAGGGTTTTCACTCACTCTCATCTCCCACTGGCCGCCGCACCTCCAGCTCTCTCTCCTCTCCTACCCGTCTCTCTTCCCGTCATAGGAAGATGCAAGCACAGGGGCTCCCTCTCATCTCCCATCCAAGTTGCGCGCACACGGGAGCTCTCCACTCTGGTGGTGGCACGCACACAGGGGCTCTCCACTCCAGTAACGGTGAGCACACACGGCTCCCCCATCCGATGGGGCACAGATCCATCCACCTCCGACGTGGATCTGGACACCAACGGCGGTGTGGGCACGGTTCCAGCTATAAGTGACGTGGATCCGGCCACCACGGTGGCAAGGGCGCGGATCCAGCTACCACCGACGCGGATCCGTCCACCAACGGCGATGAGGGCATGGATCCAGCCACAACCAACGTGGATCCGGCCACCAATGGCGGCGGCGGGGGGGGGGGGGGGATCCATGCACCACCAACGACAAGTCGAGCAGACATGGCGAGTCTAAGCCTCCTCCTCCGAGTCGAGCAGATCCGGCGAATGCGAGCCAGGTTAGTGGTTATAGTTTTGGGGTTTGGGGTTCGGGACGTATGTGTTCTCCGGCTATAAAGGAAAGTTTGGGGAGGTCAATGGATTAGTAGTGGTGGCAGTTGAGATTGCAGTGGGGGCACCGCTGTGGGGACGCTTCCCATTGGGCGGTGGGAGAGGCCAAATCGATGGTGCCGGCGGCGGGTGAGCCCACCATATCTCTTGTCATGCAAACTGGTCCTCTCGTCTTCCTCCACCATTCTCCATCTCAGCCATCTTTCTGTACCCTCCTTAAATCCATGGCTACCGAGGACTCGAGGTCTCCTCCTCTCACGACTCGAGCAGATCTAGCGACCCCAAGCCTCTTCCGACGGCTCGAGCGGATCTAATGACCTGAGCTAGGTTTGTGGTTAGGGTTTCGGGGTTGGGGATTTATGTGTTCTCTGTCTGTAAAGGAAAGTTTGTGGAGGTCAAAGGACCGAAGGTGGTGGTGGTCGAGACTATGGTAGGGGCGGGGCGACGGGGACGTCGCTCGCCGGGTGGTGGGAGAGGTAGTTGGATGGTTCCAGTGATGGGGGTGTTCACGTGAGTGGGAGGAGATGGATGTTGTGATTCGGGTTGGCGATGGAGGCATCATTTCGCCGTCGGAGCCAGGTGGGAGGAGATGGAGGCAGGAGCGTTCAACAGAGAAGATGCATGTGTGCGGCATGCTTTAATAGCACGGCCATGCCTAAGTTAGCTGCTTCCTACTCTTATTGCTGGGAAAAGAAAAGACACATGTTCATATTAAGGTTTGAAGTATTCTAAGGCAGAATTTAATGTAGTTTAGCATGCTTTAACGAAGTGGAAAGCTTTTGATATTCCACTCCTTTGATTTTTTGTATCCGGTTAAATCTTTGAGCAACAAGGGTATAATGTTGTTGTACTGTCATTGTTGCAACCGAGTTGGTTTGCTGATTTGTGCTCTTAATAATATACTATTCCTTAACCCATTTGATGACAGGAGATATCAAATATGTCATACACGATCACTTTGGACCTAGCCGCTTTTGTCAATGACTTACAAGGTTCCACTACCGTTATTTAGTCACTGACGACACTAGCAGAACAACATGCAAGTAATGCAGGGTATGTAGAAGTACTTCAATATCACACCCACTGCATTTATGCTTGAGGTAGGTAGATTTTTCCACCAACATTTGTTCAGTGCAAGCGTCTCCTATATACGAGTATTTTGACGTGCCATCATGCAATGAACATATATACCTATGCATGATGGCACATCAAAATACTCCTATATATATACCTTGTTCGTTTCGCTGAAATTTGGCTTATGCTGATACTTATGCTGATTTGTTGTGAGAGAAAAACACTTTTCGTTCGCTGAAAAGTACTGCTAAAGTAGTGCTGAAGAACAGAGTGATAATTTTTTTTAAAAAAGTATATATATATAGGTTTTTTTTAAAAGTATATATAGTTTTTTTAAAGTATATATAGGTTTTGACAACCCTGGAAGTATATATATAGGTTTTTAATGTGGAAGCTTAATTTACTAATCTTAGATAACCACGTAAAGATGATACAAATATAACCACTCTTGGGTTTTTATAGCTAAGATACACAAGCATAGAATTGTTAAGAAAATAAAAATAACATGACACCTGATATCATGCCACATCGAGCAATAGCACACAACAAAGACTCTAGCAGATAACAAAATAAAAGAAATTAAAGTTTGATTAATAACAAATTAAAGGTATACACCTGAATTTGTCACAATATCTTGACCTGTCCCATATCAAACCACACTTAGTTAAAAGAAATGTTTGAAAAATACATGACGACTTTTAAGAATTTCTTGACTGTTTTAGATACGCTACTGAAGAGGAAAGACACAACTTGTTGATAAAAGAGGAACTAAATTGAACTCCACAAATTAGAGAATACATGACCATGCACGCAATTAAATGCTGCTGAAATTGTGATGGTAAAGTTTGGGTTTGTCGGAACACATTTAATTTAGCCACTGCACTGTTCTGGATTAATCTGTTTCCCTTTTATTTTTGCCATTTGTAGTAGATACATTGCTGTGGAATGTGAAAAAAAATGTGCACTTATTATAGGCCCTCAAAATCATTTTGCAAGTATATTTGATTAAATTGGAAGATTTCCTTTTGCTCTCTATATGAGGTTTGTTACGGTAGTTAGAAAGTAGAAGTACTTTTAGTTACTTTCCTTTCTAATTTTCATTCATTGTTAATTTAAGGAAGATAATTAGTAATATTAGATTTATATGGACTTAAGGATATAATGGTTATAGTAGCCCCTAATTTCTCATCCTACCCTAACTCATGACCACATGGACTATGAAATTAGCCTGCAACCACCAATATACTTGAGTACTATGAAATTGTCAGCAAGATGTTTGTTAGCGAGAATGAAGGCTTTCTGTTTTATATCAAATATGCTCTTGATAAAGAGTTCAATGTGCGGAAAAGCTATGTTGAGTGGGACAATGCCAACCAATAGATTATCTTGAGGAAATTTGTTTATGGTTGGGAAGGTTTCCATGAGCGTGAAGCCAAGCACATGAAGAAAGAGAAAAGGAGATTAAGCCATGGAATATAAGTTGTGTTGGGTGTAAAGCCAAAATGGTCATTGCACGAGGCAAGAATCATGGCAGTGGTATGTGAAGGATGACACAACCATCCTTTGGCCACAAGAGATCTTGCTTTTCTGTTGCAGTTCACACTAAAGGATTACCAATGAGCAGAAAGCTGACATCGTAGAGATGGAAAATTCTAGGATCTAGAACCACCAAATAATGGACAAGCCTTGTCAAATGAATGAATGATCAATAGGTTCAATCAAAACATGCGAACACACCACATAATTCAGAGTTCATTCACTTACTAACTACATCAGGATGTGAAGACATGGAGTCAGGAACTAACAAGCAAATTCCTTTATTATCCCAGTCAAATTTGCTATAGTAGTCAAGAAACCAATAGAGGACATGCAGAAGGGAATATAGTGATTTAACCCTTGGTAATTATCTATCTTGAAGAACATTGATAAGGTGGAAAAACCTATAACTACAACAACAAAATTTATGCCAAAATTTACAGCTATTGGACCATTCAGAGACTTGTCGAAGGTATGGAGAATCTATAGAACTAATGTCTCCAAGGCATAGGTGGAAATTAAACCATGGTGGAGCACCATGAATGCGACTTTCATAATAACATCAGTCATTGATCAGCATTGTGCTTCTTTTGTAAGGTTTTTTCTTCTAATTTTTTTATCAATACAAATGAAATTGTCATCAATGTGCTTATTAACACTGCATACTGGCATAAGCAACTCCAAAAATGGCACTAATCCTTGTAGTCCAACCTCAAGCAGAAAGATGTGGAAAAATACTTTTATGTTATTAACTATTACGACTATCAGATCTGAGGTTTGATGGAATACAACAAAATGAACCATATTGTGGAAGGATTGGTTGTTATTGGAAATGCCTAGTGCAAAACATAGTTTTGGATACCTCATTTGTGGACTACTTTCAAAGTTGTTTTCATTAAATCTCGGATCTGGTACTCGTAATGGTTAACCTCATAAAATCATTTCCCCATATTTTCTTGCTTGAGGTTGGAATTCTAAGGATTGTTGTTTTTGGTTTGCTTATGCTAGGGTGCAGTGAGCACACTGTTAATAATTTCATTTATATTGATTAAAATTTTGGAAATAAAAACACCTCTACAAAAGAAGCATAACGTCGATCAAAGACTGGTGTTGTTACGAAGAGCCACATTCTTGGTGCCCATCATGGTTTAATTTCTACATATGACTTGGAGATATTAGAGCTATATTTTTTCATATCTTCCACAAGTCTCTGAATTGTCGATACCTTCTGGTACAAATTTTGCTATTGTAGTTATAAGTTTTCTTTATGACCTTACCAAAGGTCATCAAGATACATAATTTCATAGGGCCAAGATGTTGAGATGACTATCTACCCTTCTATAGGTCATCTCTAGGTTTCTTCACTACTTTGGCAAATTTGATAGGAATAATAAGGAATCGGCTTGTTTATTCATGTTTCCTTATCTTCACTTCTTGATCTATTCAGCAAGTGAATGAAGTCTGAATTATGTTGTGTGTTCTCTTGTCACGACTGATATTATTGGTCATTTGATATGCATGTTCCATCCTTGTACGAGGGGATACCACAGAGATGCTACATTGCGCTACATCTTCTACTCATAGCAACCTATAGACTCACCCAACAGGTAGTTCGCACATCCCTTCCGTGGATTATATATGGTTCCCCCCTACATATTCATATAACTGTTGCTACAGTCATGGGCTCACAGCTATACGCCTATATGTAATTTCAACATTTTCTTTGGAGTTCTGGTTCTTCATTCCTTTGTGTGGAGCATCAATTTGATGTAATTTTCCCAATCTAAAAAGAAAGTGGCCCCAAGGAGCAAAATAGTGCATGTACAATGCGAAATCCATCCAAAACAATGGGCTTGAAACAACTTGGCATCATTGTCCCTTCAATTAAACTAGAAGTTTTTTCAATAAAGGAAGATTTTTATTAATTTTCAAGAACATTACATCGAGATGATACAAAGTCTTGAAAAAATTCTTTCAGTCTGCTTGAATAAAGAACACAATCATAAAAAGATAGAACACCATGAACACTCTAGTGACTATCAATACGAAGACACTACGCCCCTAGCGATTTGTAGGGGCGGTTCAGGATGGGTAGGGGCGGCTGGCCAAACCGCCCCTACAAATCAAAAAAATCACAACCTCCCCCTCAAGAGTACCCTCCTCTACCACTACATCTCACACTCACTTATGTCTATATTGGATTTTGGTTCCCCACATATTATCCTGAACTAAGTTTAAATTGATTGTTTGAGGCCCTAAACGAATTCAAATGAAAATGTTGTCAACTAAAAAGTTTCATAACTTTTCGAGATCTACAACTTTTATTTTGAAAGTTTCTCCATCCGAGGTCGTTTCCAAAATTTGAATTTCAAATTTCAGAAATTCAAACACAGTTTTCCTTGACAAGATGATTTCAAATTAAAAAAATTGTCAACTATAAAATTTTATAACTTTTCGAGATCTACAACTTTCATTTTGGTTATTTGTCCATCCGAGGCCGTTTAAAAAATTTAAATTTCAATTTTTTTTGGAAATTCAAACGTAGTTTTCCATGACAAAATGATCTCAAATCAAAAAGTTGTCAACTACAAAGTTGTACAACTTTTTGGGATCTACCACTTTCATTTTGGTTGTTTCTCCATCCGAGGTTTTTGAAAAATTTGAAATTCAAATTTAAAAAAATTCAAACGTATTTTTTCTTGATAAAATGAATTCAAAAAAAAAGTTGTCAACTACAAAGTTCTAAAACTTTTCGAGATCTACAACTTTTATTTTGGTCATTTGATCATCTGACATAGTGGTAGTAACATTGTTCACAAATTTTACATATCCCTCTAAGAGATTTATGTAAATTTTGTGAACAATGTTACTGTCACTTTGTCGGATGAAGAAATGACCAAAATAAAAGTTGTAGATCTTGATGAATTCTACAACTTTTATGTTCATAACTTTTTAGTTGAAATCATATAATATTTCAAAATGATGTTTGAAGTTGCCATTTATTGAAATTCAAAATTCAAATAGGTAAAACACATTCTCATGAAAAGATGGACAAACGACGGTGATTATCATTTACAGTGGCAGTTTTTTATGTCAACCGCCTGTAAGATATCTGCTATAAATGCTGCTTCTTTGTAACACCCTAAATTTTACAATATTTTTAAATAGGGGAAATTGATTTGTTAAGCATTTTATGGGCATTTGAATTTAGGAAATAATAATTTTATTAGGGATAAAATCAAATATATGTCAACAACCATGAATGTGCATTCATGTCGCTGCATATTATTTTGAATTGCTTGGTTTGAAGTCAGATTTTGAATTGAGTTGAAATTGCATTTTGAACTTGCTTTGAAAAAAAATTAGAAAAAAGAAAAGAATAAACTTCTTCTCCATCCTCAGTTTTGGCCTGTAGGCCTGCTTTTCCGTCCGCTGGCCTGCTTTGCTTCTTTCCCGCTGAGGCCCGCTCGGCTTTGCTCTGGAGCCAGCCTAGCTCGCGCAGCCCAGCATCGCCGGCCCCGCGCCGCAAGCCGAAGCCCAGTTTCGCTGGCCCAACCTGACACCCAGCTGCACCCGCGCAAGCCTCCCTCCGCCGCTGACCAGCCAGGCCTGCAAGTCAGACCCACCTCCTTCCTCTTGTTTGTGTCCCAGGCGGACACTGTGCCGCCGCCGTTGAGTCCAACGCTGCCACGATCCGTGGTGCCGTGGCGCCCAAGGGATCCTGGCCCCATAAATAGCGCCCGCACCCCTCCTCTATCCCCTATCCCATCTGGCGGCCGTTTTTCTTCGCCAAGCAGCCGCAGCCGCTTCTCGCTTGAGCGCCGCCGCCGACCTCCGTTGCCACTGAGCACCGAGCCGTCGTCGCTGCTTCCCGTTCGCGCAATCCAGTTCGGGTGAGATCCCCGTCCCTTCCTCTCTCCCCCTGTATTTTTCTTTCGTCGAGTAGTGCGCTACAAGCCGGGAACCGCGAGCTCCGTTTGGCCGGCCATGGCGCCGCTGTTGCTCAAGCCGCCGAAGCACTGTTCCGGCGCCCCTCTCTTTCTATTTCCGCCAGATCAGTTTTCAGCCGTCGGTTTCTAATCCAACGGCTCAGATCTAAAGATACCCTTTCGATGCCGATTTTGCAGTTACACCCTTATAATTACTTCGGTGTTAACCCGTGGTCCTTTGCACGTTTCATAGTTTATGTTTCTTTCTTTCAAAAGCGTATTTTCGTTCGGTTGGACTGAAATACGTTTTCAGTTATTTACAGTTTTGCCATTCAACTTGTTTTTGCCATAATTTCTCCGTTTTAACTCCGATTTGATCCGTTCAAGTTGCGTTAGGTTCGTAATTAAGTAATCTACATGTTTATGTTACTATAAAGTAGATTTCCAACTTTCAAAATTTGAGAGTAGATTTAATCTATTATTTTGCTAAAGGAAAGCTTATTGAATCCATAACTTTTCTGTTTTAGATCCGATTTTTGTGATCTTCGCGTCCGTGTGTTCGTAGCGAGATGTAGATTCGCTTTCCAAACTTTTCATCTTGATTCTTTGCTGTTGGTGTACTGTTCTAATCTGTAGCCTTGTTTGCTTTGCATGATTGCTCCTGGATGCTTGTATGTTGCTGTGGTTATCGAGTATAGACGGTGAGCAGTTCTCGGAAGGTCAAGGGTACGACTTTGACGAGCAGGACCAGCAGGAGTACGTTGCTCAAGGCAAGTATAGCATGGGATCATCCTTGTTTCCTATCCACTTTAATTCATTAAATACATGTTGCATGCGTCATCTTGATAAGGATTTCCTAGAATTGAACTATTACCTTGTCACCTAAGGGTTATGCATTGGGTAGCATTGCTAGTGCTTAATTAAACCATGATCGTGTAACTTGACTAATGGTATATGCAATAAACGTTAAAACATGACTTTTTAGCAATATGGAAACAGGGGGTTGGAGTGTTTAGCTACTTTCTAAATGCTTCAGATTCCTCTCCCTAAGGACTTATCTGTAAGTGATGATCCAGGACTTACAGTACAGCTGTGAGGGCTATATGGCTCTGGCTTTAGCTCAGTATGAGGACCTTTTCTAGCTTGTTAGGGGTTACCTTTATTGGCGTAAGAATGGCTTGCCGAATCGGGTGTAGGACAGCCTCTACTCTTATGTGTATAGCCGTGAAGGAATTGTGCCATTTGACAGGGGGTTCCTATAACTGTTTGCCGAGTGAATCTAATGGCCCTAACTTGTTAGACGAACCTTTAAAAGGCTTCGTAGTGACCCCTGCCTGCTCACCTTGGAAGTGTTTTGGGAGTTATAAACCCGGGCATATGGGAATCACGACTCACAGTGAAAATGTATAACCTCTGCAGAGTGTAAAACTAGTATATCAGCCGTGCTCACGGTCACGAGCGGCCTTGGAACCCTTATGGAATAGATGATCACTAAGTAATATCTGTTTATGCTATTCATTACTCATGTTTACATTTGATCATGTGTTTTGCAATGGGATTTGAAACAACTTGATGCTACTCATAAGCTAAAATTTGTGACAACTAAAAGCTAAACGCTGTTAAACCTGTGTCTAGCCTTTTGAGTCTCATGAACCCCGTGTTACACTTGTTGAGTACAACATGTACTTACGCTTGTTTATTTTCATTATTTGGATAAAAATCTTGGATGGGTAACAGATGACCTTGAGAATGATGATTTCCCTGAGGACTACTAGACTTGTGTTCAACCAGTCGACGTCCCTGTGAATTGGAGCTTCCGCGATAGATCTTTTTATTATTTCCGCTATACTTATGTAATAACTCTGTCTTATTCGTGATGTAATAAACATTGGTGATGATACTATTCATAATTTGTCGGCTTATGTGTGTGACTGATCTCTGGGCGCACATAAGGTTTTGCACCCCATTTTATCCTTAAAATTGGGTGTGACATTCTTCCTCCCCCGACCCGCACTGTTCAGCCGAGCCACCTTCCATTGGTGGCGAACTTGGAGGTCCAAAAATCGCAAAATACAAGGGGACAGGTTTTGCTCTTCATTTCTTCAGAGGAGGTGGCTTAAGAAGGTTAGTTAATGCCTCTCATAGCTCTTTTTGCATTAATGCTTCTCAATTTGAGCTAAAACTAGATCTAGCTAGAGAGAGAGAGAGAGTTTCATGCTTGTGTTTTGAGAGAGAGAGAATGGTAGTAGATTTTTGTTTAGGGTTTCAATGCATGGTGTCTTAGAAGGTTTGGATTAGTGGTGCACCTCTCATAGTTGATTCTCCATTATAAATTTGATTCAAAATTAGACCTAGGGTTTCATGGGGAGAGAGAGAAATGGTAGTATTATAAATAGAGAATTGGTATTATATCATAAATCATGGTTGTTATAACTAATGTGGGAGTTAAAATATGTTTTCAAAAAAATGTTAAATATTGTTAAAACTACATTTGGCTAGTGAAATATTGTTTAAAAAATGTTAAACAATCTAGTTTATACACTAAACTAGATTTTTTGAAATTACAATAATTTTTAGTTTATTCAAATAATTAAAATAATTTTAATTTTAATCAAATAATTTTAAATATAACCATTTAATTACACATTACTATTATAATAATTCTTGTACAACTGAAGATGGAAAGATCGTTATGGATGTACAAGTTATCAAGATTAGACCCGTATACCATTTGGAGGTTTGTAAGTTTATTGATGCCGCTAGGAAGCATGCATGCAAACAGAAGACGAAGTACATATGTTGTCCGTGCATCGAATGCAAAAATGTTGCTGTATTTGAGGACGCAGAAGAAATCAGTTCTCATTTTGTTCGCCGAGGTTTTATGAAGGATTACTTGATTTGGTTGAAACATGGAGAGGGTAGTTCCGCGCCTTCTGCAGAAGCCAACCCAGTGCATGCAGATGGACTGAATATGGATGATGGGACACAACACCATAGGCTCCAGGCTGATCCTGTTATGGTGGATCTTAGTGGTGATGAGATGTCGGCGTCCAAAATGCATGTGAAGACGTCAACAAAGTTCAAGTCGTCGATGAAAGTGAACAAGCAGAGTTTTTCGAGGCATTGTTGTACCGTTATTTTGATCCTTCTATGTCCTTATCAAAGGAATGGAGGCCTTGAAGAAGGCAACAACATAGCATTTGTACAAAGAGTCTAAGGGTTGTATCGATGAATTCACCACACTGAGAGTTGTCCTTCAGTTTTTTTATGTTAAAATCTCGATATGGCTGGTCTGATGCTAGCTTCAATGAGTTTTTGCGTGTTCTTGCAAAACTCCTTCCAAAGGGGAACAAAGTGTCCGCTAACACATACTGTGCAAAGAAGCTAATCAGTTCACTGACTATTTGTATCGAAAAGATCGATGCGTGCAGGAATCATTGTATCCTATATCGAGGTGACGATTACAAAGACTTAGAGAGTTGTCTGAATTGTGGTGCGAGTAGGTACAAGACGAATAAAGACTATCGGGAGGAAGAGAATGGAGCTTGCGTAAAGATAGGAAAGAAGCAAAAGAAGACACAAAAAGGACCAAAGAGAGTTCAAAAACCACTGGCAATGAAGAAGTAGACTATTACGCGCAGATTTGCATGCGTGCTTTTCCACATTTCTATATTATCTATGAGAGTTTGGATATGACTCGTTGAATTCATTCGAGGTCTGCAAGGCATACAAGTTCTATAAGTTCAAGGGTGGACGGTACGATTTAAAAAAGCCAAAAAATCGCTACATGTGCGGACTAACTTTAAGATAAATTTTAAATAAAGATACATATTTGTCTTGTATATATGTATATGTAGCAACTATGTAACCACTTGCCAATTCTTATATAGTGCTCCAAGTAACCACCAGGATCACTGTGGGTACTATGTGTGCGAGTTTCTTAGAGAAAATAGGAGATACACTAACAACCCTAGCAGAGTAAGTAATAGTCATATGTGAAGCTTTGTCACTACTTATGCCTTCTCCGTATTGGTTAGTTGTAAATGTATGATGACTTATTATAGTTTGCAGGTATACAAGTGTGATCCCACGAGTAGGCGTCTCTAGAATAAAGAGCTCATGAACATTTGCGATGACTTTGGCCGGTTCATCATGAAATAAATAATTCACTTTGATGGGAAGTATTTTGATCCGTAGTCGGAATTAGCTCAACCATAGTACCGAGATCTCGTAGATATTGCCAGGCCAGAGCTAAACCACGATGATTATTAGATGGGACCTAGCTACCAGTGGAAAAAACTTTATTGTTACATTATTATTAAGGTGTGATGACTATGGTAGATTGTAATAAATACTTCTTTTTTCATGCATGCAAATATAATTTTATGTGATTATGGGTTTGTTGCAATTTTTAAAAATAAAAACAATTCATTGGCAGGAAATATATGGCACCAAGATTTGAATTTTTAAACACAATACACTAGGGCCTCTCGTAACAAACTGCCTCTAAAAATCAAATTCCAGAGGCGTCGGCTTTATGTGATCCGCCTGTGTAAAATTTGTTACATTGGCGGTTCACTTAAGGACACCAACCGCCAGTGTAAATCCAATTAACACTAGCGGTCACATTAAGGCAGCCGCCAGTGAAAAGCCGTTAACACTGGCGCATCTAAAGTAACCGCCTGTAGTATTGTTGATTTGTACTGGCCTTTCACATTGGCGGTGGGATCAGACGCCAATAGAAATGGCTCTGGAACCGCCAGTGCTAGGCTCCGCTGTACTAGTGGACGTTGCTACAAATCCTTTTTGTAATAGTGAGACTAGATCGCCACTCATGTGCTCAGGAAAAAATAACCTTGACCGTCAGCGTCAACCGTTGTGAAGCCACTACAACCAAGTCTTCGGCAATGGTGTTCGAGAAAAGGAGGGTCCCTTTTCTCCTGCTGATATGTCACTTGTTTATACTCTTGCACCAACAATGCATGGAAGTAACCGGACTACCTTTCTTCGTGCTGTTCATCCCTCAGAACTTTTATTTCCAAGAGTAGATCGACTGGAGTGCATATCTTTCCAGTCATGAGCAGTGGATCATTTGTGCTAGTGGAAGGAGTTTTATTGATACTATGCCTCCAAATCGGCTGTTGGTTTCATCTCTGATGCTAGCGTCTATGCAGATTCAAATGTTGCATCTCTGAAAGAAACAGGGATCTAGAAGGAAAACAAGCAACACACTGCCAGAAGTGCATATTTTGGGCACTCTTTTTGTGTCATTTTACCTTGTTTACTACTTCAAGGAAAGCAGGAAAACAGTACATGAGTCATGCTTTTTTCAGGAACACTACATTCTATCCACTTTGTTCCACATGGCAGCTATATACGGACATGTTAATCTCGTTGTCAAGCAAGAAAAGTACATCTGAAACATGTTATTCCCTATGGCCCCTCAAACTGAAGAAACCATTAATGAAAGCTTAACAAGATCATCGTCCACACCTTTTCCCACTTCGCTGTCGACGGATGGTCACCCTCAGTAGTTGGCTACAAGTTGTTCCTGCAACAATTAGTGCATATCGTGTCAAGGGTATTGAACACGGCACTGCAAGAATATAAAGAAACCCTTAATTTATATATAAATTACTCACATGTGCTATTACAAAATATAATGCAAGTATCCCATAAATTTAAATTTAAATTATCCATGTATGTCATTAGAAAAGATAATATAAAGTAACACCTTTAATTTTATCTAAATCATCCACATACACCAGTAAACTCAAACAGTTTGTCAGCACCCATGGACCCACTTTTCTCATACGGAAATAAACCGGTAGCTAAAAGAACCGGACACAAAACAAGAGTATGTACCTTCACCGTCGTTTGCTCCAAGAACAAAGATGGTGTATTTGAGTAGTGGTTTGAGCGTGAGGCTCCAGAAGACGAGAGATAGCAACCCAAGGATCTCCTCGTCCTCCTTAGGGGGTGTTTGATTTGGGTTGTTAAACTTTAGTCCCTTCTAAATGGTTTAGTCCTATTTAGTCACTTCAGAGTTATTAGAGAGGACTAAAGTCCATTTAGTCCTATTTAGTCACAGTATTTGGACAAAAAGTGATTAAATGAGACTAAATTTAGGAGCTCCTAGCTGAACCAAATACCCCCTATGCAGACGCAGCTTCCCAGAGGAGATGTTCTTGTACACATATACAGGTGAAATGCAGAGGGAGATCGCCATAGTCCGAAGCTCTAGTGTGCCGGTAAAAGCGTCGCTTTCTGAAGTCCCTGCACCACCACCAATAGTATAAGTTTGCAGTGTTCCTTTTTTTTTTTACTATCCGTAACTATTAATCTAGTAAAACAAACTGTAAATGCAGTTTTGAGGACAAAAAATAATAGTAACTACATGTAGGTAGACATTGAAAACAAGAGAAGAAGAGTCTGATGTAAAGGACAAAGATGGTTCAGATAGACCAAACAAACCGAAGTGAAGTGAGAGACCTATGTATATATGGGCAAGCTACCACGTACATATATACTTCCAAGAAATATACGACTGCAAAAACGGGCTGATCGAAAGTATTATGCAGGATTGTTGGCATTTACCGTTTCATCCATGGAGTCCAGCCCACGAGTTTCTTTTTAATTTTTTTTTAATTAAACTAACAACCAACATCTCCAAAATTCATATCACTTAAAATCTTAGAAAATAGCAAATCATTTTAAAAATTTTATAATAATGTATTCAGGCTCATACGTTTCACTTTAGACCATACCCAAGAGATAGACAAAAACATTTGTTTGCTGGGGATAATTCATCCGATTAACTCCAAATTACCATAGAATAGTTGTAATAATATATAAAATTGTTTAGAAAAATCTGCAAACTTGTATGACAACTTGTTTTTGGTGTATGATATTTTCATTAAAAAAAATTAAATGATTTTAACAAAGGAGTACAATACGCTCTTCACAAATAAAGATACATCTCTTACATAGTATATATATTTATGTGAGAGATGTATCCATTTATGAACAATGTATGGTCCTACTTTATTGAAATGGTTTTGAAATTTTTATGAAAAGGTTATACACCTATATTATGGGCCCATGCCAATTTTTAGGATTCTCATACCACTTTACGATATTATTCATTTTTTCGTCGGACTCACCAAAACATAACTTCGAGTAATCTCTAACAAAGCACTTTACTTTTCATTGATTTTTAGGATACGAGCTCAAATGGAACATGTCTTATTATATATATACCCAGGGGCAAATTTGTCCTTTCTTGTGCTTGGTATTAGGAAAAGGATAAGAAAAGAAATTAAATAGGTGATATGTCAAAGAAATCAAATTAACCTTGTACTATATGATATTTTTGCAAAGTCAACGATAGGAGGGCAAATTTGCAAAGCCTATCATAGAGGAAGGTAAATATCCAATTTTCTCCACCTCAGATATCCTTGAACAAGCGAAGGTGGAGGTTGTCGTGTACTCTCTCTGTTCCAAAATAAATATGCATCTCGCATTTTAAGGAGTCAAATATTCTAAAGTTTATCCAAATGTATTTAAAAAGTACTAATATTTATAATACTAAATAATTATCATTAGATTAATTACAAAATATATTTTCATAGTACACATATTTTAAGATACATATATTGATATTTGTTTCTATAATTCTAGTTAAACTTGCAATCGGTTGACTTCTCGTAAAGCGAAATGAACATTTATTTTGGGAATTGGGATGGAGCCCGGGGGAGTATACTTGATGCAGATGCAGGTTGACAGACTAGGCAGGTTCAATAGTCAAGACAGAGAGGAGTGCCTTGGAGCAGAAGCCCATTCTTATGATCTTGTCTAGTGTACGTATTCGGCCTTGGGTCGTATTCTAACAGGAATGTGTGAGGGGAAGGCCCATTAGACAAACTACTATATGTAGGCCCACTTCCTGGAAGGTTGGCCGCAATCACTGATTACGTGAAATGAAATCCAAAGGTAATACACTCCCCAACTACTGAGCTTCTTCTTGCTGTTCTTCACCAACCCTAGATAGCAATGTGTGATTGTCCATTTCCTCACAGCAACAGGGCCAACACCTAAATTCCGTAAATTAAAACAGAACATCCCATCTCAATCTCAAAAATTAAAAATCTTCATATCTCAAAATTTAGAAATCTCGATTTGTTGCGCGCTTTCACACAGTATTCTTTAGTAAAAGGCGAAAGAATAATTCGCTTTGTGCTCACCACACAGCTGCTTGAGTTGAGTTGGTTGGCTAATCTCCTTGAGAGTGACCGGTGTGGGACTGAACATAATTTCCCGGGCTGTCTTGCTTTGCGAATGCCCTTGTACATGGGCCTGTTGTTTCAAAGCTGGCCTAATGGGTAAGCAACCCAGTGATACAGACCATGGCCCCTGCTTAAGTGGACGCAACATCGCAGCTCACGCTTTTTCCCCCGAAAAGAGTTGCAACTCACGTGATCATTTGTATCAGAATGGGTGCTGTCTGCGTGAAAGACTAGATCATAGCTGCACAATGAGAATTTGTCAAAGCATGAGGTTAATGATCAGAATAAATTTAGTGCAAATTAAACACATAAAGAAGAAAGGGTAGAGAGTTACCATCGACCGTAATTTCCACTGTGCTTTGTTTTTGCCTTTCAGAAGCCTTTGTTTTTCTGGCCACCATCTTGTCGCAATTCCTGGCTAGGTGACGAGGGGCACCACACCTGAAGCACCCATCTGCAATGAGGAGGAATGGTATCATATAAGCTTTATCAAGGAACGGTTTACGGTTGAGGAATGGTTATCATGTAATCTCTATCCAGAGAATAGTTGGACGGGAAGAATACTAAGACAACTTTCAATATAGATATATAAAATGATATAACAATATAGTGCGAAAGAAACGATCTGGTTTATGATCTTTTACCTCTCTTTGCATATCTTTTGCTTTGTCTGAATTGGCTCCATGACTTAAAAGCACTCTGACAGAAATCAACCTCGATCCTCCGGTCATCAATCAAACATTTTTTCATCTAAATGCAGAATACTCTGTAAGAAATCTTGATTTGGGACTATTCAAGGCAATTTCACTGACTAGTCTTATAAGCTCTTTGTTTCAATTTCATCTTTCTTATCAGGTTGCTTCTACGTTTTAAGTCTGTTATTTTCTTCTCATTTCCACTGCTTGTACCGGGCTAACTAAATCAGTGATGAAACCAGAAGGTTACTCTTTCTTACACTTAAAAAAACAGTAGTCACTTTTTGGGCGTAAACAAAGCATGACTCTATCAAAGCACTAATAAACGTGTGACATTCACTAGTAAGGAGTACTCTAATCAATAAATCATCATGCCGTCAAAATGGTAGAATACCATTACTGCAAATACACATTCACATGGGAATATGTGATTCTGACCTGGAACTGGGAATATGCACATTCGCAAGCCTCCTTTGTTTCGAATTCTGACAGAATACCATCAAGAGAAATGTTAGCATGACATATCAGACAACTCAGCTAAGTATAAGGTATTTAGCAGGAACTATGGATTCTCTGACAGATTATATGGATTTAAACTATACCTAATGAAAGCTTGTGGAAACAATGGGTGGTTACTTACAAAAAAGAAGCATAAGACAGAGGATGAGAAAGTAAATATATTTTCCCTGTTTATTTACTACTTGCTGTTCTTTCAACAATCAGATGAATCAGCCATCCTTGTTGCCTATTCAAATGATAATCAACCAAAGAGGCATAGCCAACAAATAAACATGCAATGCAGTTGACAAAACGGATGATGCATGTGCAATACAGTATACAGCAAGAGTTTTACAGGAATGAAACATACCGATGAAAGCAAAAACCTAAGCTGTGTCCAGTCTTCTTGTCACGAATTATTTCAGCCCTGCAAAAAGAAAAGAAATAAAATTGAAGAGAATAAACAAGGAGATGTAAGCATTAATCAGAGCTAAGAAAGGCACTCACGATGTCACAGTTCCAAAACGAGAGAAAATTGTATATAAATCTTCATCCTTCAAAAGAATTGAAGTTATTCAGCAAAATTGTTAACATTGAAGACATTGATTTGATAAGTTTTTTTTTTAGAAGACTTCACCGGAGGGGGGAGAGCCCCACCTGAATGATTTTCCATAGATTCCGGCAAGCCGGTAAATGGAGGGTGCCAGGCACCTAGAGTTTACATGGTCTTAATCGTACAGGGCATTAATTCATGACAAATAAATTACACCAGTGATTAGCAATGGAACGGTCTTGGGAATGAAGGCGGCTGCTCCATAGGCGACATGTTTCCCTGCAGCTGTACAGGAGGCGGCTCAGACAGGGTTGCTGATGGCGAAAGACGACGTCGTGGCGATGGTTCCAAATCTGCCAGCAACACAGTAGTATCATCATCGGGAAGTGCTTAGCCGGGATATGTGGTGGCCGTGGCATCTCCCATAGGTGAGTTGGCTCCGGAAGGTTGACCCCAGTCCAGCCAATATGATTCCAGAAAGCCGAAGGAACCAGGCAGCGAAAGATGAGGTGATCGGCAGTCTCTGCCGCATTACCACAGACTTGGCAAATGTCGTCGTCGAGGACATGCTTGAGGTGGAGGTTGTAACGGCACTGTATGCGGTTGTTTACCAATAACCAGCCGAAAAAACGTACCCTGGGGGGCGCTCGGTTTCTCCAAACGAAGCTAGAGAAATTGCACGGGGAGCCCATGGTCTTGGATGCCTGATACACGGCTGAAGCATGGAGAGTTCCTAGCTGGCCGACAAATTTGGAATATCTGCTGTCCGAAGCTTGTGTTAAAGTGATGTTGCTGATCATTTCATTGAGGGCATGCAGCTCTTCACTTGCTTGGGGTGACAGCCTGGAGACCAACATCGGTTGCAAACCGATGGTGAGGACCTCGGAGGCAGAGGCATCCGGCTTCGTGCAGTGGGAGAAAAGGCAGGGGAAGACAGTAGCGAGAGGCGAACCATCAAACCAAGAGTCATGCCAGAAGGACGTAGTCCGCCCGTCGCCCAGCTGCACCTTGGTGATACACCGGTAAGCTGGTAGCAAGGATCTGAGGGCCGACCAGTGACTGCCATCACCATGGTCGGACATGTTGAGGATGTCTTTGTGCTCTCTGACCCAAGCAGCCCAAGCTGACTGTTCAGGATGGTGAAGACGGTGGAGAAGCTTCAAAAGGAGGCAAGCATTTTGAGTGGCAAGGTCCTTTACCCCGAGGCCTCCTTCCAAGGAAGGCCGCTGAACATCGTCCCACTTGACCAGGCATTTTGCACCGGATGTCTTATCTTTGCCGGACCAAAGGAAAGCTCGCCGTCTGCTATCAATGGCCGAGATGATTCCCGGGGGCAGCGCAAGAGCCTGCATCATATAGGTGGCTAGACCGTCTAGAATTGAGTTGATGAGAACAAGTCTGCTTTGGTGGTTGAGCAGCGCAGCCTGCCACCCAGAGAGCCGTCGGTCGACCTTGGAGATCAAGGGCGCGAAGGCGGCGAGGTTAAGCTTGACATTTGAGAGTGGTAAGCCAAGGTACACCTGAGGAAAGCTTGCTTGCTGGCACTGGAGGAGCCGGACGATCCGTTCCAAGCGGTCTTGCGGTACGTGCATAGGCACAAGCGTGCTCTTGGAGTAATTGATCTTGAGACCAGTGGCCATGGCAAACCTATCCAAAGTAACTTTGAGTCTCCGGATGTCTACTATTTCCGCTCGCACCAGTAGGAGGGTGTCATCGGCGTACTGCAACACTGGGCAGGGGCCATCTACAGCAGGGTGTCTGATGTTGAAATGCTTAATGAGTCGTTGAAGAACATCAGCTACCAACGCGAACAGATACGGTGAAAGCATCCCCCTGTCTCAAACCTCTCTTGCAGGTAATCCAATTCCCCGGGCAGCCATTGATCAAAACAGCTGAGTGAGATGAAGAGAACAACATTTGCATCCATTGTAGCCATCTATCTGGGAAAGCTCTAGCAGCCAGGATTTTTATAGTACTGTCCCATGAGACAGAGTCAAAAGCTTTTGCAAAGTCTAACTTGAGTACCACTGTCGGGATTTTGTTGCGGTGGCAGTGCTAAACTAGTTCGGTGGCATACACAAAGTTTTCTGAGATGGAACGGCCCCTAATAAAACCAGTCTGGTCGATATCAATGAGTTTCTGGATGTGTCTCTGCAGCCTTGTTGTGAGAATTTTGGTAATAATCTTGACTGGGCAGTTCTGGATAAGTTCAGTTTCAGTATCCAAAATAATCAGCAACACACCCAACACACTGGGGGAAAAAAGCATTTCTAAGAATAATAGCTGAAGAAACATACTATAGTTCCACCAAAAAACTCCAACGAAGTAACCTAAAGGCAAGCAATTAGGAATAATACTAACTTGCGTTACTGGGTTAATTGGGCGAACAAATAAGACATTGTCTGGAGGTTTGATCTCAGCATCACTTGTAAGCATGATATCAGTACTAAAACACTAACGAATATAAGCTGCTGACTTTTGATTTATCACTAGGACTTACAATCTGAAGGGCTACTGCATTTGTATGTGCCTCTTTAGCACGGATCATCTCCTCAAGTTTTTCAGGAGCCGCTGTTTCGTCCGAAGGAACATAATTATCCTCTAAGTGCTCTTCTCCAATCTGCATGCAGCACAAAAGTAAAATATGAGGGTATACTCGCGTTGACAGAACTACTATGGCATTCAAGACACAACCTCTTTTATAAGGCGGATTGGCTGAAACATGCTCAATTAGTCAATTTGCACAAATTTGTCTTCAGAGGACAATGGGGGAAGGTTTCAATCCCAAATGAAATGGATGCACACTAAAAACTGCCATGGCCAAAATAAAAATTATGAACAGACAGACAAATCAGAAATTCTCGATAGCCAACAAATCAGATAGACAGTTGAAACATACTCCCTCCGTCCCTTTATGTCCGTCGCCCAAGCATTCTGCGCAGAGACCAATATTCATGAGACAAGGCCTAAACAACCCTATAAAATAGTCCTTCACCAGCTGCAGAACATTGCCATTAATGCTTGGTTGTGAGAGGGGGAAGAGATAAAGGCTGCTGCACTGGTGACATGCAAGTGCTCTGGTAGTATGACACACCTATACGGGGACTCGATTAGTACGCCAACGACAAACATTTAGGGACAACCTTTCAGAGCTAGAACGACCAACATTAAGGGACAGAGAGAGTATGTACACTCGGTAACTGCTAATTTGCCACAACTGGAATTTTGAACTAAAATGCAAAACAGACACACAGAAAAAGCAAATAAACAGAAATTCCGACTTATCATCTCACATTTTGGAAATGAACACGATTAGAATACTTGTTACCTCATCACGTGGCTTTCTTTTGGGGGAATTATCAGGAATAAGTTCAGCAAGCTGAGGAGGATCATCAAAAGGATCATCCAAGACATATGTATGTTTAATCCTGCAAATAAATATATTGCAAAAGGTCAGCAACAAGGAAAAAAATTAAACAAAGAAGGAAACTGATGCTGGTGAAGAGTGAACTTTAGTATTAATGCTGTAGCTAAGACACAGACACTATTAACGCTCCACCTTATATTCTTGAATGGTCTTCCTTTATCGTCAACATAAGCTTCATTTATTTTCAGCAGTGTATCGAAACCTTCAGCAACCATCCCAAACACCTATGGTTCACAGAAGAAACGTATGAGATTCTGCAGACAAAGGACGAATTCAGTTCATTAAAAATATCAGTTAATGGAATGAAGTACTCACAGTGTGTTTATCATCAAGGTAATCCAAATCATCCCGTAGAGTAATGTAGAACTAAAAGTATTTTATAAAAATACATAAATGGAAAGTCAAAATAAACAATGAGATCCTGAAAAAAGAAATATCAAATATTTACAAGTGGAGCAGTTTGGACAGACACTTCACCTGTGAGGCATTGCAGTTTTCACCAGCACTTGCCATAGCTACAGTTCCAGGTTTTGAGTGCCTTAACTTTGGATGGATCTCATGATGAAAAAATCGAGTTTGATCACCATAAAGAAATCTGACGAAATAATATATACTTTTTTTTTTTTTTTTCGAAAACGCAGGAGAGCTGCGCATCATTATATTAAGAAGAAAGAAAGGGGTTAGAGCCCTACAACACACACCACACACAACCCCACACAAATAACATTCGCGCCTGGCAAGGACAGAAGGCGACCAAACACTATGACTAAGCTAACTGCCAAAGAGAGGGGCTGTCAAAGATGACAGACCCTAGGCTCCTGCTACACTCCACAACCGGCGCTCATCTCCAGCAAGGGAGAGAGCCCGACCAAGGTTGGGGGTAATTCCATCAAAAACGCAACGATTCCGGTGATTCCAAAGAGTCCAAGCACCAAGCACAATAAGAGAGTTGAGACCTTTTTGCATTAATCCACTTGTTGCTCGAATAGCCTTTTCCCACCATATATCAAAGGAAGAATCAGAAGGCTGTGGTGACAAGGAGTGTAGGCCGACCTGTCTCAAAAGGAGATACCAAAATTGTCTAGCAAAGACACAGGAGACTAGGAGGTGGTTGATAGTCTCATCCTCCTGATCACAGAGAGGGCAGTGCACAGGATGAGGCAGCCCACGACACGCAAGGCGGTCTGCTGTCCAGCACCGATTGTGGGCCACTAACCAAAGAAAAAAACGACATTTGGGCGGTGCCCAGGTTCTCCAAATCCTCTCGTATGGACCAAACTCAGTAGATCCCTGGAAGAAACCCTCATAGGCAGACTTGGCTGAGTATTTCCCACTAGCAGAGAAACGCCATATGTGGACATCTTCAACATCAGGCTCTAACTCAAAATTGTACAGCAAATCCCAGAGATGGAGGAAGTCGACAATAACACCTACAGTGCGGGCTCCCTTAATATCCAAAACCCAGCTGCGACCAGTAAGAGCTTCCTGTACCGTACGTTGCTTCACCCTTCTCTTCGGGATGGCTTCGAGTAGTCTCGGTGCAAGGTCAGCGATACACTGTCCATGGATCCAACGATCAGTCCAGAACAAAGTGTGATTCCCATTGCCCACTTCCGATATAACGGCTATCGAGAAGAAGGCATAAACTTGGCCCGGGATCTGAATAGGAAGGGCTGCCCATGGGCGCTGAGGTTCAGTTTTTTTCAACCAAACCCATCTCATCCTTAGTGCCCAACAAAGATGCTTGAGGTCAGAAATGCCAAGCCCACCTAGTTCAAGTGGACGGGTAACCTTTCCCCAAGCCACAAGACAGTGTCCTCCACGAGCATCTTTGCGGCCCCTCCAAAGAAAACTTCTCCGCAGTTTGTCCACGGCTTTAATTGCCCATGGTGGGAAATCAACTGCCATTGCCAAATAAATAAGCATGGCTGTGAGGACAAACTGCACCTGAATCCTTCGTCCTGCCCGTGTCATGAGGTCTGCTTTCCATCCCGGAAGCCGATCAGCTATTCTATCTATAATAGGTTGGATCTGTTCCTTAGTTAACTTCTTGAGAGAGAGAGGCAACCCCAAATATTTGCAGGGAAAATCCATGAGCGCACAGGGGAGAAGTTGCTGTACCAAGGCCAGTTCTGTATGCCCACACCTGATTGATAACACATTGCTTTTCTGCAAATTGGTTTTGAGACCTGAAGCATCACCAAAAAGTTGGAGGATGTTCATTATGACAGCAATATCCGTTGCCTCCGGCCGGAGAAAAAGAACCACATCATCGGCATAGAGAGATATACGATGTTGAAGAGTACGAGATGATAGTGGCTGCAACAAAACAGCAGCGGCTGCCTTGGCTACCATATGTCCCAACACATCCATAACAAGAATAAAAAGCATGGGTGATAACGGATCACCTTGCCTTAGTCCTCTCCGGTGAGAAATACGCTCCCCAGGTATTCCATTCAAAATTACTTGAGTAGAAGAGGAGGAGAGTAACCCGCTGATTATGTCCCTCCAGATTTGGCCAAAGCCTAAGTGCTGCAGAACCTCAAGCAAAAAGGGCCAAGAAACTGAATCAAATGCCTTTGAGATGTCTAATTTTAGAAGGATTCTAGGCTGCTTTTGTTGATTGAGAAATCTTGCCGTTTGCTGAATGAGCATGAAGTTGTCCTGTATGAAACGCCCTTTAATAAAAGCACTTTGATTGGGAGACACCATCTGCTGCAGCCGACATGCAAGTCGATTCGCCAACATTTTAGTGATCAACTTAGCAAAACTATGTACCAAGCTGATAGGCCGAAAGTCTTGTGGCTGCTCAGCTTCCTCCTTTTTGGGTAGAAGAGTGATGTAAGCTGCATTAAGCACCTCAAAACCAGCAAATCTCCTACACCATACAGCAGAAACTGCAGCCATAATATCTTTCTTTATAACCGGCCAGCAAGCCTTGTAAAATCTGCCAGTAAAACCATCTGGACCGGGCGCTTTGTCCGGAGGCAGCTGCTTAATTGTTTTCCACACCTCTTCTTCAGTAAAAGGGAGCTCAAGATCAGCCAAATCATGGGAGAGGATCCCAAGCGCATCAAGGTTGATAGTACGCGCTCTGTCCAGGCTTGTCCCAAGCAAGCCCTCATAGAATTCATCTAACAATCTTGCTTTGTCTTCATGTTTGGTGTAGATCTGGTCACCTGAAACCAGCTTGCCTATGAAGTTCTTCCTCTTGCGGTGACGGGCATGGAGTTGGAAAAACTTTGTGTTGGCGTCCCCATCACGTACCCAATCAATTCTTGAGCGAAGACGGGCAATTGTCCGTTTGAGGGATGCAAGAGCAAGGCAATGCTTCTTAAGATTGTTTTTCAGCCAGTCTTCTCTTGGTGAGAGGGTGCGACTGTCCTGGGCGATCTCCAGCTGATGGAGGATTTCACGGGCAAGGGCTAGCTGAGAATTAACGTGACCCACTGATTTATCACTCCAACTCTGTAAAGCTTTAGTGGCAGCTTTGAACTTGAGGTTCAAGGTGGAGAAAGGACAAGGACCAGCCGGCACTGAGGCCCAAGCAGCTGCTATAGTTTCCTGAAACCCCTCAAGCTTAGTCCAAAAAGCTTCAAAATGAAAGCGTCTGCGACCTGATTTATTATCCTGAAGTCCAAGCAAAAGAGGGCAATGGTCTGAGTCCTCCGAAGCCATGCTTTGCAGCAGACAGTTTGGGAAAAGATCCTCCCAGTCCATTGAACAAAACACCCTGTCCAGCTTTACCAAAGTAGGATTATTTTGCTGATTTGACCATGTATACTTGCGACCATGTAGAGGAATTTCCTTGATAGCAAGATCATTAATTAAACGTCTGAAACGACCCATCATTGCTCGGTTATAGTTATCATTATTCTTGTCTTCCTCTTTGTAAATCAAGTTGAAATCGCCAACAAGAACCCATGGATCAGGACAGCCCCCTCTGATATCTCTCAGTTCCTGTAGAAACTGGATTTTCTCATCCATGCCCTGAGGACCATACACACAGGTTAACCACCAGGAAACACCATTAACCGGGCATAGTTGAACAGTTACGCTGTTGTTATTCACATGGCAGGCCCCTGCAGTACCAAGATGACGACGCCAAGCAACAAGAATACCACCGCTAGCACCTACAGAGGGGAGCTCAGCAAACTCTGAGAAATCAGTCCCCAGAGCAGACAGGATCACTCGCCTGGCTGACGTAGAGATTTTTGTTTCCTGGATGCACACAATATCTGACCGGGAAGCTTCCACAAGAGTGCGGAGAGAATCTTGCCTTGCTGTAGAATTGAGGCCCCTTACATTCCAAATTAAAATTTTAGCTGGATCCATTACAAGATTGTGAAAAAACGACCAAGAGCACAGACCAGAGCAGCTTATGTGGCTACTACATCTTCACCAACTTGATCATCATCCTCACAGAACTCGGGGATGGACCAGTTGAACAGGGCAGCCAAACCAATCAGATGGACGTCAGGAAGTGGGTTTTCAAAAAGCTTACAATACTCCTCTTCAGCCTGCTGACAGACACCATTCTGCTCACTAATGATTTCCAGCGAGCGCATAACCTTCATTTTCGACCGCCTTGCCCAGTCCACCGGTTGGAACTCAGCCACTGCCCCCGCAAGACGTCGACTACGCCGTGGAGTCTCACCAGGTGGCAGAGCTTTTGCGCGACGTTTGCTGATGGTGGGGATTGGCAGCAGGCCTGCTGTCCGACGGGAGAGGTTGCTGATGAAGGTGTCGTGGTTCAAAGGCGTCGCGGCTGGGGACGGAGCCGGAGCTGCCACATCCCCCGCCGGTATACATGGAGATTTGGCGGAGACCTCGGCCTCCAGCTCTATCGTCGGCGCCAACGTGGAGCTCTCTGGAAGAGCAGCCCCGCGCGGGCGAGAGCGGCGACGCGAGTAGACTTGTAGCGGGTTCGCAGAGCGTTTGCCCAAACCCGGAGGCGAACTCAGAGACCTGAACTCCGGTGGGGGAGAGGTCCATGGGGAGCCAAGAACAGCCGGCGACCTTGGGGGATTTTCTTCGGTGGCCAAGCCTGAGGTGGGGTGCGGCGGTAAGCATGGTGAGGCCGGCAAGATTAGGGGATTCCCCTCCGTTGCCTCACCATGGCCCATGACGAAGTTGTCAGCGATTGGGCCTTGCGCCTCATCAGGTCCAGGATCAGCCCCATCCATCAGCCCAGGAGGAGCAACATTTGCCGGGCTAGGCTGGACCAATTCAGTCATCAAATCAGCCGCCGAGCCCTTCATCGAGGGAGTCAACTCGTCCCCCAATCCCTGCTTGCCGATTGGCCGCGAAACTTCTTCATTAAGGCGTATCCGGTGGGCAGTAGACGTTGCTGCGCCGACCTTGGGCGTCGAGGTCAATTCAAGGGCTTCAATTAATGGCACGTCGCGCACGTCGCGATTCCCCCGCGAGTTAAGACGCGGCTCCTCTGTTCCAACGGCTGGAGTGGAGGCTGCTGCCGAAGGAGTAGCTTCCACGTAGGAGTCGCAAGAAGCCGTGGGGCCCAACCGCACCCAGACCGGCCGCCGCCCCGAACCGCCGCGGAAAGCATCAGCACCGCCCGCCGGACCCGAATTTAACTGCGGGGAAAGAGACCGGACACGGCGCGCCACCGCGGCCCCGTCAGGGAGGACTAGCAGAAAGCTAGCCGGGGAGGCACGACGAAGGGCCAGCGGGTCATCTTCAACACCCAGCCTCAAGGCGATCACCGCAGCCAGCTCCTCAACCGCCGCCGCCTCACCGATGACAGAGATGAACACGGCCCTTGATGCCTCCGGAGGGAGGACCATTTGCTGGGAACCATCAGCTGGCGGGGACACCGGACGAGCCGTACTCGATGGGCGACGGTTACGCGGCCGGCGACGCCGCCGACGACGCCTAGACCCAGGGTGGTGTTCCGCCTCATGGCGCACCAAGTCCTCGGGCGGATGCAAGACGATGGCGTCAGCTGACCCTGGAGCCGGGGTGATCCGCCGCCAAACCGGGACGCGCAGAGCCGGCCGTCGACGAGGGGCCGCCCGCCAACGACGCCCAGACCCAGGGTGGTGCCCCGCCCCAAGGCGCACCAAGTCCTCGGGCGGATGCGAGACGAGGGCGGCAGCTGACCCCGGAGCCGGGGTGATCCGCCGCCAGACCGGGACGCGCGGTGCCGGCCGTCGGCGAGGGGCCGCCTCGCCGCAACTAGTGGTGCCGGGGCACACGTAAGATCGGTGTCCCAGGGCCTTGCAATGGAAGCATCTAGTCTTCTGGCGGCACTGGGCCGCGCTGTGCGCCTGCGAGAAGCAGTTGAAGCACAGACCAGCGAGATCGGCCGGAACTTGACGACGGGGGCGAACCACGCGCCGCCGCCGGCGTCGGGCGGCGCGGGACTCGAACTTTTGCCATCCCTCTGCATCGGGAGCTGCAGCACGACGGGGCTGGGCGTAGGCATGGCGCCGAGGAGGAGGGGCCCTCTGGAGAACCGCCGTGGGGCCTCTAGAAGCACCAACCGCCGCGCCCCGCTGCGCAGCAGCCGCCGCGGACGCCCCAACCGCCTTGGGCGCGCCAGCCGCCGCTGACGCCGCCGAGGAAGCAGGTCCCGTGGAGGACAGCACGATATCGCGGTAGGAGCGAGGGGAACCATCGGAACTTGACGCCGACGGGTAGTTGTCGTTCCACCGCTCCCGCTTGGAGCGGCCACGAGGGACGAACGACGCCGCGTGAGGGGACAAGGTGGAGGTGGAAACCGACGCCTGAGGAGAGGAGGAAGGAGCGCTGGCAGTCGTGGAGGTGGTCGCCGGACCCGGGGCGGGCGCCGGCGAGGGGCTGGGGGGAGGCGGGACGTCGGGAGAGGAGAGGTCGGAAGTCATCTCCCAAGCTTCTCATTTACAGATTCTCGAAATAATATATACACCTAAGACAATATGTAACAATAATGATTGTGCACATATGAAAAAGAAATAAGCAGACAAGAAAGGGAAGACCATACATGTATAGTAATCATCAAAAATATTAGTTAATCTATGATGCAGGATACCAAATTATATGGTTCAGAGGTCAGGATTTTGAAGGCAAGTAGGGGGTTAAGGCCTTGTTTAGATGCCATCCAAATTCCAAGTTTTTTCACTCTCTCTCCATCACATCAATTTTTAGCCGCTTGAATGGAGTATTAAATGTAGGTAAAAAAATAACTAATTACACAGTTTAGTTGGAAATCACGAGATGAATCTTTTGAGCCTAGTTGGTCCACGATTGGACAATATTTGCCAAATAAGACGAAAATGGTACTATTCATCGGGTTCATTTTTTTTGCAATCTAAACGAGGCCTAAATAAAACTTGGGTGGAGGTAACTGGAATGAAGACATATTTGGGAAGTTCAATCAAAAGAATTACTTACATGTATACGGAATCACCCCCAGCGCCAGTTCCAGTTGGATCACTAGTTTGTGCCAAGAAATCCTTCTTTACGTCGTGGAATAGGCACCCATTGTAGTACTTCATTCTGGCCAGTCAAAGAAGAAAACAAAAAAAAATAAGTGCCCTATTTATTTTCACGATGATCTCAGATTCATGCACTGGCATTTTCCATGATTTTCTGATAACAAAAGAGTAACCAGATATGTAACTTAAGCATCAGAAATCAGTCCCCTGATGGCCCTTAAAAGCACGGATACCAGAATCAAGCTCAGGTGCATGAGCATGACAGCAGTAGTTCTTTTTTTTTTTTGGCGATGAACATGACAGCAGCAGTTCAATTAGGCTAACTTCAATTGGGCCATATAAGATGGGACAATGTAAGCCAAACAAATTTGAATCTTCTTGTACCATAACTCCAAAACAGAGAAACACGACTACTGAGCAATTACATATAAAATTATCTGACACCCAGAATATCACTAGTCAATTTATCAACATATCCCGGTTCACACTATCAATTAGCGTCACCAATCCACACGCCCGCACAGCTCTAACACTACAAAACCTACCATTCCTACAAGGCTACAACGCCAAATCCTGAAATCCATCACGATACATACGGGAACAACCCATCAAATGGAAATTGCGTTGCCGTAACTGCTCAAACGAATCCGCACATAGACCAAACCCTACCGCGGTACTGCTCTAGGATGCTTACTTGCAGAGCTTGAGGAAGTTTTTGGTGGTGAAGGGGCACAGGTCGCTGTGGAGATCAACCGAGATGTCCCCCACGCTGGTCACGATCAGTACTGACATCTCCGAAGCTTTCCTCCTCTCCTCCTCCTCCTCCTTCCTCTCCTACTGAGGCAAGCGCGGCGCGTGTGGGAATTGTGAGTTGGGAGGAGGAGGCGCCAGGCGGGGATCAACGTGAAGCCGTCGAACGGTCGAAGCGAAGGGCGGCGCAGGAGGACCGACCCCAACTCGACTCAACTGGCGGGAGGGCCCTGGACTGGAGTACTGGACGCCCGGTCCCAAACCCAGCCAAGTCCCAAACTCAGTGGCCCAGTCGCCCAGAGCAGACAGAGTCCCAGACGCAGACGGGTTGGGCCGGGTTTTAGCCCAGCCTCATCCACATGACCACACGTCTGCCAGTTTGTAATTCTCAAAAAAAAAAAAAAACGTCTGCCAGTGGGTCCAAAGCGATGAGAGGAACTTGTTATAAAGTTTATTAATCTTTTCGTTTTTTGCTTTTACAAAATTAACTTTCGAATCTAAATTTAGCAAAAATATAGCACCTCTCGTCTACTGGAGTGACCGTGAGATCTAAATCTCGCCATTTTAATTGAGATTTGTTTAAAAACGTCTGACTGATAAAATAGTGAAATGGTGGGCACCACCGAACCATAAACGCTGACTTCTTGCCCTGCCACATTTTGTACTTGTCGCCATGGAATATAACGGTGAGATGTTTTGGCAGCATAGTTTGAAAATCATAGCTTCTTCATATAAAACTTGTATGATGCTAAGGTGCAGTTTATTTTTTTAAAAACAATGGAAACAAAAGTTCCGGATTCATCGTTCCTCTAGGAGGAAGAATCAGACCAATTATAACCAACTCACATTAAAAAATCAGGGAACCACTTCTAATATCCAAGACGATAAATGAAACTCCAGCCATAAGAAGCAAACAAAAATATAGCACTAGCCTTCAAAAGCCTGCATGCCTTCACAATGGATGTCTTTGTGCTCATGCAAGTGCTATATTTGAGTCTAGAATCAGAGCCAATATGTCTCTCGAAAAAAATTAACATTTGTTAAAAACGGAATCATTTCTTGTAAGCCAAATTGCCCAACATAAGGCCGATGCTCCTTTCAATACAAGTAAAGCGTGTGCAAGGAACCTATGGGATGGCTATGTAAAAGACCAGACATCTTCTCGCTGTTCTTCCCAACTACATTGCTTCCTCTTGCTTTTCTTCCCCAACCCCCAGACAGCAATGAGGGATTATCCATTTCCTCATAGCAAAAAACCAGAAGATCCCATCTTAAAAGCTTAAAAATCTTAATATAGTAATGGTAAAATTTAAATCTCAAAAATTAAAAATCAGAATTCTTAATAATCATAATTTATAATAATCATAATATTGAGAAAGTACCCTCTAAAAATCAGAGTACGCTGCTTTCTGAGGCATGCACACGGTATTCTTCTTTAGTAAAAAGGCGAAAGAATAGTTCGCTTTGTGCTCACCACGCAGCTGCTTGAGTTGGTTGCCCTCACCTGCTGCTTAATAAGATGCTGGATGGTTTGGCTAATCTCTTCTAGACTCACCGGTGTGGGACTAAACATCATTCTCCGGGTTGGGTGTGTGCGGACCGCGGATCTAAGCTAATACACCATTTAGAGAGACGCAAGGAATTAGCAAAGCGCAAATGAAGAATTATTTAATCAGCAACATAACCCCATAGGTTTGCCATGTCAATTCTTACAATAGAATAAGAGCAAACAGTCAAAATTAGCAATTTTTTTATTGCAACAAAATATCCAGCAAAAGCTGTAAACACAGAGAAAAGATTCAGATCTGGACACTACAACAATTCAACATATTCCAGGCAGTTACATTGACTTCCAAAAAAAGTTGAGCTAAGAATACCGCTTACAGGGACGTCAGTGGAAAGCAGGCAACTAAACCGAGTGTCGTACAGAAACCTATCTTATCTACCATCTCTGTGCCTTATCTCCTTATAGGACCTATCATCAGACTGCTGGTTTTTCACATGGTGTCCTCCGTCTTCTCTTCTATGTCTACTATCTGGGCTCCTTTTCCTGTGGCCGTCTTCATCTCTCCGGTGGAGATCGCTCTTCTCATCTCTATGGCGCCGCTCTCCATCAGATTTATCCCTTCGTCTGTAGCCTTCCTCTTCCTCCCCACTTCTGCCTCTATTAGAGTGCTTTCTATAATCACGATCATCATATCTACCAGAGCTTCTATCACCAGATCTACTGTAACTGTGGTAGTCATCATGTTTCTGACCCCCACGGTTCCTATCATCTTTCCCATGCCTGCTTCCTTTCTCATCACTGTGTGTTCTCTCATGGCTATTTCTACCACGATCACCGTGAGGTGGCAGCTCTGATTTTCGATCATCTATTCTTCGATTCTTTCTTCTGTGGCCATTTTCGTGATCTCTCTTATCAGAATAATCAGCTTCGTCTTCGTCAAAGACTAGATCATAGCTGCAGAATAAGAGTGGAGTATCACAGTATGACACAGTGTTCAATGTTTTTTGTGCAACAGAAGAAAGAACCAAAGAGGGTAGGGACTGACCTTCGACGGTGATTTCCACCACGCTGTGTGTTTTCATCTTTCAGAACATAATTTGGGCCTTTGTTTTTCTGCTCGCCATCTTGATCGCAGTCTCTGGCTAGGTGATCAGGGGCACCACACTTAAAACACCCATCTGCAGTCAGAAACAATGGCTCAATGTGAGACTAAAGATGACAAAACTTTCAATACACATAAAATGGACAACCGGGTTATGGACAATATAGTTTCAGATCTTTTACCTTTCTTTGCATTTCTTTTACTTTGTCTGAACTGACCCCACAGCTTTGAAACACTCTGACTAAAATCAACATGGATCCTTCGGTCATCAATCAGACAATTGTCCATCTACAAGCATAACACCGTGTAAATAATACTCTCTTCAGATTATTCATAATGGAACACCACATGAGAATTAATATGGCTATTGTGTTAGATGCAAAACTCGGACTCTCCGCTGGGCAAAAAAGTTCACTGAGCAGTCTTTTAAGATCTTTGTTTCATTTTCCACTTTTTTTCAGTTCACAGTTCTTGCAGTTTTCATTTTAGTTTATTTAGTTTCTTTTCCCCTTTTTCTTCTTCTATCAGGTTGCTTTAGCTTTGTTCAGTCTTTTTTTTTTCTTGGTCTTTTGCACTGCTTGCATGGCTAACTAAAATCAATGGAACTAAAAGGTCGACTCTACCCTATCCTTAAAAAAGGTATATAGTCGTTGTTGGGCACATCCTAAGTAGGGCAGGACTCATCATGGAAAAAAATAAACATGTAGTGAGGATATAATCTATAAATTATGCATGAAAAATGCTATAGTACCACTGTAAATACACACCCATATGGCAATCTGAGATACTGACCTTGAAATATGCACGCTCACAAGCCTCCTTTGTATCAAATTCTGACAGATCAAGATAAATTGTTAGCATGTCATACTAGGCCACTCAGCTAAGAGCTAAGCATCATGAATCTAGGAGCATTCACAAATACTGTCAGCACACGAACTGAACCTAGCTAGATTGGTGAGAATCTGAGGTGTGGGTGTACACCCCCTACCACCTAGGTTCAAGTCCTCTTTGGCTCAAATTTGGGTGTATATTTCTTATTTACAACAACACCTACTTCCTCCTAGGTTGGTTGAGTTTTTTAAGTTATTATTATTGTCAGCACATAAATGGCTCCAGACTGTACCAAATGGAACTTTGAGGAAATACTGGGAGGTTTTCTACTCTTCAATAGAGTGCAACTCTTAGAATATGTTATTTATGAAATAAAAAAGAGAGACAGGAAACAATACTTTAGTAGATGAGCAAGGAATTGTTTCTTTCCCTGTATACTACTCACTCATCTTTCAACCTCGTACAATCAGCAATCCCAGTTGCCCGTTCAAAGGATAACCAACTATCCTAAAGAGGCTAACACATACATGTGTAACACAGCTGACAAAATAGATCACAGTTGCCTTGGCCAGCTACTTAAGCCAATGCAATTGTGCAATGAACAAACTGGAACTAGGTATCTAGCCAAATAGCAAACAGTACTTGTCAGCACAGTAAGAGTCTTCAAGGGACGAAACATACCAATAAAAGCATAGCATAAACTATCTCCAGTCTTGTAGTCACGAATTATTTCAGCACTGCAAACAAAAGTTAAGAAATTGAAAGACGAGAATAAACAAGTAAATGCACACAATTAGTTATAAGAAAGGCACTCACGATGTCACAGTTCCGAAACGAGAAAAGATTGTGTACAAATCTTCATCCTGCAAAACAATTGAAGTTAATCAGCAAAAGATGTTCAAATTTTCAGGCCTAAAATGATCAGCAATGTAGGCACAGCAGTAGAAAACCAAACACTTGTATGAACAAAGGCTGAAGAAATGTACAAGTACATCTTAAAAACTCCAATGAAATGGAGAAGTGGAAGGCAAGCTACAAGCAATCAGGAACTAACACTAACCTGTGTTACTGGGTTGAGTTTACAAACAAATAAGACATTTTCTGGCGGTTTAATCTCAGCATCTGGAATATCTGCCAACTGCACAAAAAAGGTATTAACCAGTCATAAAAGATGATATAAGTACTAATTAGAAATAAATAAGTTGCCAACTTTCATATGAAACCAGGACTTACACTCTCAAGTATTACTGCATTTGTGTGTGCCTCTTTAGAGCGGATCATCTCCTCAAGTTGTTCAGGGGCCACTGTTTGGTCCAAAGGAACCCAAGTATCCTCTAAACGCTCTTCTGCAACCTGTCAATTTGAAACAAAAAAAGGGAAAAATATGAGGACATACTCATGTTGGCATGTTGCCATGTTGCCAGATTACTATTGGATTCAAGATATGATCTCTTTTATAGGGTTGAAATATGCCACAATTGTAGCACAAGTTGGTATAGATAGAACACGGGGAAGATTTCAACACTAAATGAAATGAATGCACACCCAATAAATACCATGCCCAAACTTTCAAATGAAATTAAGAGGTACACAGACAATAAAAGGAAATAGGTGAAAAAAAACTGCAGTCTGCCTTGACAATAATTTGGAATAAAAAAAAAAAACAGGTGCATGGACAAAGAAACAGAATTCTTGACATCTAATGATTCTTAACGATTGCTAATTTAGGAAAAGAAACCAAAAAGAGAATGAATGAACCATGGCCTGTGATTAAGAATGATGCATCTCTACTCATCCTCTCTTATTACTGAAATGAACATGATTGGGATACTCAATTACCTCATCACGTGGCTTTCCTGTAGGAGAATTCTCAGGAATAAGTTCAGCAAGCTGAGGAGGATCATCGAAAGGATCATCCAAGACATATGTATGCTTAATTCTGCAAATAATTAAGTTGTATAAGGTCAGCAAACAGGAATAAAAATGACAAAGGAGACTAATGCTGGAGAAGAAGTGAAACATTCGTTTAATGTTGTAACTAAGGCATTAATCAATACTCCACCTTATGTCCTTGAATGGTCTTCCTTTATCATCAACATAAGCTTCATTTATTTTTGTCAGCGTATCAAAACCTTCGGCAACCATCCCAAACACCTATGGTCAACAGAACAAACACAGGAATTGTTCAAATAAAGGAATTCTGTTCATAAGAAAAAAAATATATCAGTTAACAGAATCAATTACTACTCACAGTGTGTTTATCATCAAGGTAATCCACGTCATCCCGCAAGGTAATGTAGAACTGAAAACATTAAAAAACACATAAATAGAAGGCCAAAACAAGCAACAAAATACTGAAAAATGGAACATCCAATATTATCAATTAAGACACTAGGGCAGGCACTGCACCTGCGAGGCATTGCAGTTTTCACCAGCACTGGCCATAGCAACAGTTCCAGTTTTTGAATGCCTTAACTCTGGACGGATCTCATCATCAAAAAATCGAGCTTGATCACCATAGAGAAATCTGAGGAAATAAGATATAGTTTTCAGGCATACATTTAACAATATGTAATAATAAGATACCTCAATAATAATAACAGTATACATATGAAAAAGAGCAAACATCTAAGAAAGGCTCTATCAAAACTATACGTGTATTGTATCCATTGAAGACACTAGTTATATCTAGATGCAGGATACCGCATTATATGGTTCAGAGATGAAACTTCGGAGACATTTCAAGAGTTCAAATCAAAAGAATCACTTACTTGTATACAGAATCACCACCGGTGCCAATTCCAGTTGGATCGCCAGTTTGCGCCAAGAAATCCTTCTCCACCTTGTGGAACAGACACCCATTGTAGTACTTCATTCTGGTCGGTCAAAGAAGAGAAACAGAGAATAAGTACCCTAATTATCTGAAATGATAATCTCACATTCATGAGATGGTATTTTCCATTATTAAGTGATAACAAAAGAGCAGCCAGGCATAATCTTCGATTCTTCAAACACTTCACCAATGGTGAAAATTCAAGTTTCTGTGGAAGAAATTGAGTGCAGGAATCCAGTTCCCATAATGCCATAAAAATTGATAACAAGAAACCTAAGAAACAGAATACAATCATTTGATGGCGCCTAAGGTCATCGCTGTGGCTCTATCATCTCTATAAAGGTCCAGTACTAAGCTTGCAACGCAATAATTTCAAAATTTCTGGTAGCATACCTTCGAGCCTAGAAATCAGTAAGCAGCTAAATACATTTGGAATTAGGAATCCCACGAAACTAGATGTAAATTATGAATAGATGCAGGATCACCACTATCGACTAGCTTCACCAACTTATACCTATTGCAATTGCAACCCAAAAATTACAATCAAGCCAATAGTGGCCCTACAACGCCGAATTGAACAACTGAACAGCTTGATACAGGAAAGTACATAAATCATCAACCGCGCTGTGTTGTCAGAAACTACAGACGAACCCGAGAGATCGAACAAGCCCTAGACGCGGGATGCTTACTTGCAGAGCTTGAGGAAGTTCTTGGTGGTGAGGGGGCACCGGTCGGTGTGGAGATCCACCTCGATGTCGCCCACGCTGGTGACGATGAGCACCGACATCTCCGAGACTTATCCGCCTCTTGCCTCGGCTATCGAACGGCGGCGAAACAGTGCTTGGGGGAGAACGAGGCTAGCGCGAGCGCCGGATGATTCTGAGGTTTCGTCAAAGACTCAAACCAGGCAGAAGCCGTACAAGGTGGCGCGTTGGGTATCCTGCCCTAGCCGGGATGGAGGAGGCAACCCACTCGGACCGGCGGACGGGAAGGGAGCGCGGAGGGCGGCGACCGTCGAGTGTGTGGAAGCCGTCGAAGAGAGGGATTTTTAACTTTTTGCCATCTTAGGATGACGCTCCTTAGTTTTTGTCACTTTTATACGCTCTCCTACAAAATTGTCATCGTAAACAGTAAATCTTCTATGTTTTTATCATTTTTACTTACATGGCACGCTAAGTGGACACGCCAGCATAGCGGTGAGGCTGAGAAGGCCTACAGAGCATGCGAAATGACCTATTTACCCCGTTGCTTCTCTCCCTCTACTCGCTGACTCGTGGGCCCCACATGTCAGCTTTATCTTCAACCTCCAGCCACATATGGGAGCCAGGCACCTCCAGCTTCATCTCACACCTCCAGCTCCGTCATCCCTCCATGGTTGCTGAGCAGCTGAGGACAACGAGCAAGGCACCGCGCGCGAAGTCGATGGAGGAGTTCTTGCGGCAAAAAGGGGTTGGTGGCAGCCAGCCACGGGTAGAAGCGAGGCTCTCCGGCGGAGTGCTTCGGTTGAGGTGGAAGACGCCACTGCGGCCATGGATTGGTGCTGAGATGTGGATAGGCGGCCGCGGCGGGTCCTTGCGGCGCCAACGAAGAAGACGAGGAGGCGAGAGCTGCTGTGTATGCGGAGATCGGTGAGCTCGACCTCGAGACGGCAATGGCGGCGACGGCGGTGGATCACGGCGATGGGGCGGGGGTTGCCGAACGACGAGTAGCGGGGTGAAGTCGTCATGCCACTACGAACTCGCAGAGCCCGTTGAGAGTAGCAGAGACTGCTGGATGGGGGAGATCAATGGTGACGATGGAGCTCCAGTTATGGCCGCATCTCCGTGGAAGCTCCTGTCTTCTACCCCGCCTCCGTGGAAACTGCAAACAGGAGCAAGCGCAGGGAGCTTTTATGAGGCAGCAACTCTGTAGCAAGCACGGCCTAGGTGCCAGCGCGCCACTCCTCCTCCCTCCGCCGCCAGAGCCCGCTCGCTGTCGGGTCGCTCGACTTCGGGTGATGGCTGGAGGTTGAAGACAAAGCTGGCCCACACGTCAGCGAGTAGAGGGAGAGAAGCAACAGGGGTAAATAGGTCATTCCGCATGCTCTGTAGGCCTTAAATGGCAAAAACGTCGGAGATTCACTATTTACGATGACAATTATGTAGAAATGCGTATAAAAATGGTAAACGAAAAAGTGTCGTCCGTAAGATGACAAAAAGTTAAAAATCTCTCGAAGAGAAGAAGGGCGGCGCGGAGCGGGCCACTGCCCACTAGAGCCGACCGACTAGCCCAAACCGCAAGGGCGCTTAAAGAGATCGATTATATAATATAGGAAGAATAAATAGCCACCACCATATTATTATATTATATATTCACATATATCTATAAGTGCATCAACAGCCACTCTAAACGTCTTACTACATCTTAGCACGTTTTTTTAGAAATAGAAACACGTTCCGTGTGGGAGTTTGCATAACCCGGTCAGCAGCGGATTCAGAAAAAATTTTAGGGGGTTATATATCTTCGACTTCGACTGCTGCTCAATCTTAAGTCTTAGCCCCACATACACTATAGAACTTTACCTAAAAATTTATGGAGACTTCAGAGGGTCCACTGCTTAGGTATGAGTAGGGGAGGCTCGAGCCCCCCCCCCCCCCCCGGTTGGATCCGCCCCTGACCCCGGTTTGATGATGCACATGATTGTTGAGTGCTTCAGCGCATCCGCAGCCATCCAGCGGGATCATCAACTCATCGTCAACCTCCTGCTCTTTGCCAATGTCGACATCTCCTCCCCTGCTTCAGCGCAGGTGATACTTGTTCTTTTTTTTCCCCGAATCTATGCATAACGCGCGGCAATGCCGCCCGGCTGCATGCGCTTGCCCGCATTGTGAAGCCAATTGCGTAGAAGGCTGTAACAGATAGTGCAGCTGTGTTAATACTAAATTTTATCCTTAATGCGAAACATAAAATGGTTAGAAATATTATAAGATTTTAGATTAGCTACAGAGGCTGAATTGCATAGTACGTGATCAACAGGGTGTTCAGTGTTAAACACTCGACTTTGTATCAACCTACATTAGTAGAGGTTCAAGTGCTAGAAGTTCAGAAGTAGAAGTAGCTTTATATTTTCATTAATTTTACAAGTGCATATTTGAAGATAAAACTGTTGTATTCATGGTGATGTGTGTTGAAATTTGCGGAATCAGTTCGGAATCTGACTTGCTAAAGTTTTCTCTCTTTTTTTTTTGGCAAATTTAGCATTAAAACTATCTATAGCTCAAGATGATAGCAGTATGACAATTTTCTTAAATAACTACCATCGGTATTTATATCTGTTGTCTTTTAGGCTTCTTTGTCAGTTATTCAATGGGCTATTTAATAATAGCATTTATCTGCAAGACTGAAAATATGCGAAATTTGCCAACTAAAAAGAATACACAAATATGCGAAATTTGCCAACTAAAAAGAATATACCCAGTCTTCAGAATAAAGACAGTGTAGCACCAGGTGCCACCCAACAATGGCGTGAATAGGAGGCTTAACCATTCTCCTTCCTTGATTGTATAAGCTGTTGTGAAAATTGCAATGCCACACTGTACCCTGAAATTCGACCAGAGAAACTTAGAGCAAAAAGATAGTATCTTTGTCCTGACTTAGCTAACAATTCTTCAACTAGAGATAGCACGTTTTCTGAAAGCATTTGTGTTCTGTGATGGACTGATGGGATAGTAATGGGGCAAACCTCGCAAAATTATTTTGGATAGCAGATTGCTATCTTGCTTGTTTGCAGTACGGAATTAGGTAGATAGTTCAGAAATTGCAATTTCTATTATGATAATAATACTAAGAGTAAACATTACATGTTAGCACTTATCCAAGAAAATCCCTTTGGGGTCGAAATGCCAAGCAATGATGTCCTCCATATCCATGTGGGTCGGTAGTGCTAGAATCACAGCCCTGTGCTCTTCCCAGAAATGTTCCTGGACTAGTTCTGTATCCCATTGCCCTGTTGCCAGATCAATTAGATCCTCAACCTTTGTCAGTACAGACCCCCCCCCCCCCCCCCTCTCAGTGTGACTGGCCTTCAGGTGGTTCCACACGGCAGCCATGGGTCGTCCCAGATACGTATGGTTGCCCCATCACCAACTCGCCAGATAATCCCCTTTTTCAGCAGATCAACTCCAATCCTTTGAGAATACTCCTCCATGTATACGACATGCCATTTGCTGGTTTTGCATTTAGCAGATACTCGAATGGAAATACTTTGCTTTCAGGATTTTTGCACACAAAGAAGAATCAGGATTCTGTAACAGCCTCCAGGCCCTCCATGCCTGGATGGTGACTGCCAGGCAACTCAGAAGACAGGCAAGAATGCCAAGCGTCCGATTTCTTGTGCCTGTGGCCAGGATGCGTTGCTTGGCAGGCAGCCAGGGGCCAGGACGTCATCCAAACAGGCCCTAAAGGCATGGATATCTCGGAAACCCAGCCCCCCTTGCTTCTTTGACATTTTAAGTTTTTCCCACCCTAGCAAATGCATTCCTCACTCTTTTTCATTTTGGCTCCACCAGTACCTACAGATTTGCCTACCAATTTGGTCACACAATTCCTTTGTCAGATCAAAACATCCCATTGCATACGTTGGGAACGCTTGAGTGACTGCCTTTATCATGATTTCTTTTCCAGCATAGGATAGGAACCTCTCCTTCCACACTATCTTTTATGTATGAAAAGGTATGGGTTCTCTCCCTGCCGATGTGAATTGGTAAACCCAAATACCTATCATTGAAGGACTCATGAGCATCAGAGTTTGCATAACTGCTTCTTTCCTGTTACTTGATGTGTTTTTTTATGTGTTTTTGCTGAAGGAAACATATAAGAAAAAGAAATCCTACTCCGACTGAATCATTTGTTTGGTTAATACAGGCTTTGTAGTTTCATATAATAGTTGTCTTCAGACTGGAATAAAAAAAGTTGGGCCAGCGAGCTGATGACAATTATTTTACAGGGGCACAATATGGAACACAATTGGTTGTTTTCTATAAAGAAGGGGGCTGTACAAATGAACTAATCAGTTGTGCAAACTTCAAACTATATATGTGATTTCACAATCTTATGTTTAACTTTTGTGTTACAGTTCGGATCTGCCTCGTACGATGGCAGCCTCAACAGCCACCACACCGTGGCCATCATTTGTGGCCTCATCGCTGCTGTGTATGCAATATTTTGTGTGGCGGTGACGTACAAGTTCTGGCATGAGAGGCGGCAGCAGCAGGCTATTCGGAATGTCAGAGCACAGTCACTGGCAAGGATAACTGAGCAGGCTATGGACACCGAGGCTGACGCAGGGGGGGGGGGAGTGCAACATCTGCCTGAAAGGGTATGCCGAGGGAGATCGACTTGGTCGACTACCTTGCACCCACAGGTTCCACGTCGGGTGCATCCGAAAGTGGATTGGAGACGGCATTAGCGCCACCTGTCCGAGGTGCAGGGAGGTTGTGTGAGTTTCGAGGATTATTATTCTGTGCACATGGGGACAAGCAATTTGTGATGGTATTTGGGCCATGTTTAGTTCCCTCAAATTCTAGAATTTGGCACTATGCAAAAAGAAGATTCCCCGTCACATCAAACTTACGGTACATGTATGGAGTACTAAATGTTGACGAAATCAAAAACTAATTGCACAGTTTGGTTGTACTTTGCGAGACGAACGTTTTGAGCCTAATTAGTCAACGATTGGATAATTATTATCAAATAAAAACAAAACGCTACAGTAGCTACAGTGTATCGCTGAAATTTGACGGCGCCAATTCAGTGGGCATCTAAACATGGCCTTGTACTTAATCAGAAGTCGAATATAAAGATTCTTGAACCAATGTCAATGAGCAAACTGGAGACTCTGCGCTTTGCTACAGGATATTAGCCTGCAACAACATAACATTCATATTGAGCCTTTTGGATCAGTTTGTACAACAACAAAGCCTTTAAGTCCCAAACAAAATGGGGTAGCCTAGAGTTAAAACCCAGCAGAAGCAATCAAGGTTCAGGCACGTGAATAGTTGTCTTCAAAGCACTTCTATCTAAAGCTAAGTCTTTGGGTATATTCCATCCTTTCAAGACTCCTTTTATTGTCTCTACCCAAGTCAACTTCGATCTTCCTCTGCCTCTCTTCACGTTACTATCCTGGCTTAGGATTCCACTACGCACCGGTGCCTCTGGAGATCTCCGTTGGACATGTCCAAACCATCTCAACCAGTGTTAGACAAGTTTTTCTTCAATTGGTGCTACCCCTAATCTATCACGTATATCATTATTCCGAACTCGATCCCTTCTTGTATGACCGCAAATCCAACGCAACATACGCATTTCCGCGACACTTATCTATTGAACATGTCGTCTTTTCGTAGGCCAATATTCTGCACCATATAACATAGCAGGTCTAATCGTCATCCTATAAAACTTGACTTTTAGCTTCTGTGGTACCCTTTTATCACATAGGACACCAGATGCTTGCCGCCACTTCATCCACCCTGCTTTGATTCTATGGCTAACATCTTCATCAATATCTCCGTCTCTCCGTAGTATTGATCCTAAATATCGAAAGGTATCCTTCCTAGGTACTACTTGACCTTCCAAACTAATATCTTCCTCATCCCGAGTAGTAGTGCCGAAGTCACATCTCATATACTCAGTTTTAGTTCTACTGAGTCTAAAACCTTTGGACTCCAAAGTCTCCCACCATAACTCCAGTTTCTGATTCACTCATGTTTGGCTTTCATCAACTAGCACTACATCGTCCGCAAAAAGCATACACCAAGGGATGTCCCCTTGTATGTCCCTTATGACCTCATCCATCACTAAAGCAAACAAATAAGGGCTCAAAGCTGACCTTTGATGTAGTCCTATCCTATCGGGATGTCATCCGTGTCTCCATCACTTGTTCGAACTCTAGTCACAACATTATTGTACATGTCCTTAATGAGCCCGACGTACTTCGTTGGGACTTTATGTTTGTCCAAAGCGTACCACATAACATTCCTTGGTATTTTATCATAAGCCTTCTTCAAGTCAATAAAAACCATATGTAGGTCCTTCTTCTTCTCCCTATACCGCTCCATAACTTGTCTTATTAAGAAAATGGCTTCCATGGTTGACCTTCCGGGCATGAAACCAAATTGGTTCATAGAGACCCGCGTTATTGCTCTCAAGCGATGCTCGATAACTCTCTCCCATAGCTTCATAGTATGGCTTATCAACTTAATTCCTCGGTAATTAGTACAACTTTGAATATCCTCTTTATTCTTGTGGATTGGTACCAATATACTTCTCCTCCACTCATCAGACATCTTGTTCGATCGAAAAATATGGTTGAACAGCTTGGTTAGCCATACTATAGCTATGTCCCCGAGGCATCTCCACACCTCGATTGGGATACCATTCGGTCCCATCGTCTTACTTCCTTTCATCCTTTTCAACGCCTCTCTGACCTCAGATTCTTGGATTCTCCACACAAAGCGCATATTGTTGTCATCAAAAGAGTCATCCAACTGAAAGGCTGTGTCCATATTCTCACCATTGAACAATTTGTCAAAATATTCTTGCCATTGATGTCGGATCTTATCCTCCTTCACCAAGAGATGCTCTCTTTCATCCTTAATGCACTTAACTTGGTTGAAGTCCCTTGTCTTTCTCTCACGAACCCTAGCCATCATATAAATGTCCTTCTCTCCTTCCTTCGTACTCAAATATTGGTAAAGATCCTCGTACGCTCTACCCTTTGCCACACTTACAGCTCGCTTTGCAGTCTTCTTTGCCACCTTGTACTTCTCTATTTTGTCCACACTCCTGTCATGGTACAAGTGTCTATAACATTCTTTCTTCTCCTTAATAGCCCTTTGGACTTCCTCGTTCCACCACCAAGTATCTTTAGCCTCGTCTCCACTTCCTTTGGTTACTCCACACACCTCTGAGGCTACCTTTCGAATGTTGGTTGCCATCTTCTCCCACATGTTGTTTATGTCCTCTTCTTCATTCCAAGAGCCCTCTTTGATAACCCTTTCCCTGAATACCTCTGACGTCTCCCCTTTCAGTTTCCACAACTTTGTTCTTTCAATCTTAGCTTGTTTATCCCTATGGACACGCACCTGAAAATGAAAGTCTACCACCAAAAGCTTATGTTGAGAAACAACACACTCCCCTAGTATCACCTTGCAAACCAAGCATGCTCGTTTGTTCTTTCTCCTTGCGAGGACAAAGTCAATCTGGCTAAAGTGTTGTTCGCTACTGAAGGTCATTAGATGAGATTCTCTCTTTCTAAAGAAAGTGTTGGCTATCATCAGGTCAAAAGCTACCGTGAAGTTCAGAACTTCCTCCCCCTCCTAATTCCTACTACCATACCCAAAATCTCCATGAACTGTCTCGAAACCTGCGCTTATAGTACCTACATGCCCATTAAGATCTTCTCCTATAAAAAGCTTCTCACTACTAGGTACAGCTCTAATCAGGCCATCTAAGTCTTTCTAGAACTGTTTCTTAGCACTCTCGTTGAGGCCTACTTGGGGGGTATACGCACTAATTACGTTCAAGACCATATCACCAACGACAAGTTTGACTAAGATAATCCTATCTCCTTGCCTTCTCACTCCCACCACACTATTCTTGAGGCTCTTATCAATCAAAACTCCTACTCCATTTCTATTCGCGACTGTCCCTGTGTACCAAAGCTTGAAACCTGTATTGTCCACCTCCTTCGCCTTCTGACCCTTCCATTTAGTCTCTTGAACGCACAATATATTTACACGCCTCCTAGTCGCGGTATCAACTAATTCTCTTAACTTACCTGTAAGCGACCCTACATTCCAACTACCTAAACGGATCCTAGTTGGTTCGAATAGCTTCCTTACCCTTCGCACTCGTCGACTCAGATGTGAAGACCCTTACTCATTTTTCACTACACCCGGATGCCTATGTAGCGCACCACTAAGGAAGCGACGACCCGATCCTTGCTCACTTGACACCATGCCCAGATCACGACACGGCGCGTTACCAAGGGGGTGCCGACCCGGCCCTTGCCCATTTAACACCATATCCGGGTTCCGATATGGCGCGTCGCTAAGAGGGTTACGTTTTCTTTCGGGTTTCATCTCCATTAGAATGGCTAGATTTAACGTTGGCTCGCCACGCCTATTACAACCCTCATTATTTACCAGGGCTTGCTGACCTGCTATGTTGAGACAACATAGGCGGAGTTTGTACTGGGCACTTTATTTTTCTAATGTTGGGTCTAAAAATATCTTCTTCTGCATTATCCATGGTTCTTATGCCCTACACAAACCCAAGCATAATCTTCATGTCCATAACTCCAGTTCTATTTACTCTTTTCTTCTTTTTAAATTTGTAGCTTACAATTAACAGAGGAGCACAGCAAGACTCCGCAAGGATCCACTGCAAATAGCAGCACAGCTCAGTCTCAGTGTCGGTATGTCTTGATGACTGTGGTATGACTGGTACCTCTTTGCCTCCCTAGGGTCAGCCTTCATCGACTTCTCCCCTGGCTTCCATCCAACCGGGCACACGGCATAACTCATTTGGGTTCTTTGGACGTAGGAAAGAAAATGGATGGGAATGGGCTGAAAAGCCCTCAGCCATTTCCGTTTCTGCATTTCTTTACTAGGGGCAGGACAGCTGAGAACAGGATGTATGGGTATACTAAAACGAATAAACATGCTCGGGGAATGCAACGGAGACGGACGGGAACTGGCAACTTAAGTCGAGAACCCAGAAAAGCATGTTCCATAATCATCCAAAGTCCACGTGACAGGAAAACTGTATTGCACTGTTAAACATTGACAAACAACTAATCATGTAACATTCACAGCAATGTTGAATCTTGTTCAAGTTGCATAGTGTATCACAAGCACTATGAACACAGAAGTATATCTTCTTTTTATTTTATCTTTTAGTAATTCCAAAAGAACTTAAATTTCTCAAGCATAGAGCAATGACCTATCAGAATTGTAGCACAACCAAAATGGAGCACACCTGAAGGGTCATCTACACAGCACCTGATGGCATGGTTGTTAATGGTAGAGCGCTGAGTCCACTCCCTCCTTGTCAATCATGAACAGTTCTCTCAGAGGTAATGCCCTGGCCAAAGATCATTCAGATTTAGAGAGCAACATAGTGCAGCGTAACACAGAAAACAAAAGGACTTGACAGGGAAAGAATTTAGGGTAGAATATCCTGCGGTTGAAAATAACACATGATCAGCAGTCAGAAAGGCAAAGGACATTGAATTTTTTTCGAACCGAGGCTTACTCCATTTCTATTGACAAAGTAACAGAAATACAGAAGTTTTAGATAGTTCAGAAACAGAGACACAGAAAAAACAGCTGGTCCTAAACCAAGCTAACCATGACAACCGAAGCCAGAGACACTACCGCAAAGGACATTGAAATTGATTTGATTTTATCAGAAAATAAGCAGGTAGTTACACCACACTCACCAAACTTCCTGCCTGCACCCATGCAAGGTGTCAGAATGCTCTTCGGAGAGGAATGAAAGGAAAAAAAAACAAAGCTGAATATATTTACCTAAATTCATCTATGCAGACTGCTCTCGATCTTTAAAAGAAAAAATTCTGCAAAGTTATTTTGTCTCTCATGCAACTATAATGAGAATATAGAAAGCATCACATAACTAAGGTACAGAAAATTTGGTACAGTTATTGCATTAGACAGAAGTGCTGCCGAGGTAATAAAAAAATTAAGAACTGTGAGCTGCTCATTTAAACTCTTAACACGCTTAGCATGCTCATAGCATACTGCCGAAACTATGAAATTTACCAGTAGATGCCCATCTTAATGGGTTCCAACTGAAATAAATTTCTTCAGCGCCTGCAGCTTAAGGTAACACACTCCACGGTGAACAATGACGCGGCAGCGGCACGTAGCCTGGGACCACTGTACTGTGCTCTGCATAAAACCTGAGAACAAAGTCAGGAGCTAGGACCACAATTCAACCCAATTCGCAGCAGTAACGCGAGGAGGTGGAACAGGAATCGAGACCTCGTTGCTGGTATTGACGATGGCAGCATCTCTAGATAAGCGCTAATGCGAGGAGGCCAGCACCGATGCCGACGCCGAGGCCCAGGCAGCCTTGGACGCCGACCCTCACGCCGCGGTGAGAACATCCGAACATGACAGCTCACTGTACTCTTTTACATAGAGGTTGTTGCCGACTCGCCGTCGTCCGCGTCCGGGTCGCGCCTGTAGACTTGTAGTCCGGCTCCTGCACTCGCAGCAACAGTTCAGTTGTTTCAGTTCAGAGTGGCTGCTGAAAGAAACTTTTCTGAATTCAACGAGAGGAATAGAATTGAACTCACACGGTTGCCTCGCCACGGCGCCCCGCCGCATGCATGCGCGCCGCCACCAGCCGCCCCGAGTGTTCTTCACTCTTGTCTCCTTCCTGAGCTCCTGGCCCTCTTTCTTGTCTCGCGAGCCCTGCACACTGCACGCGTGCTGGTGCGCCGCAGCCAGGACACGGTGTCGCGCTCGAGCACGGCCAACCCGTCGGGGTCATTTCACCGAGCACCTTGTGTGCGCCCCCAAGTCCCCAACCCTCCCCTCTCCCTTCCTTGCTAGCCTGGTAAACAAATTATCAGCTTGTTCGTTTGGCTGTGGCTTGTTGTAAACGATCGTAAATTTTCAGCCGGAATAGTATTTTTCTCTCACACAAACCAGCCAGCAGTACTTCTTCACGAACCAGCAACGAAACGAACCAGCCAACCGAACAGGCTGTATGTCCCGGCCCAGCTAGGAGGAAAGCCCAAGATCCATCCAGTTTTAGCTCGTTAAGGACTCGCAGGCGAAACCAGCAGATGCATCAAATGACATCAGCCCTAGAAGCTAGTCAGCATGGGACCCGTAACCACATTAGCCTTAGGAGCCCAATCAACCGCCATGTCAGAAAATAGGACCACAAGTAAGAGCATCTTCAACAGGAGACAAGTCAGGATTCTTACTTTTGATTTGAGACATCTCCTACACTAGTCTTGAGGATCTATCTTATTTGCATCGATTCTAGTAGAGGCCCACCTGTCGATATCGAGATATGCGCCGACAAGCCTCTCGCTCCACCACAAGCAACACACGAGAGACTAGGAACTTCCATGGATGTATGTCATATTTTCTATCTATCTACTACCACCTAAAAAATAATAAAATGTATCGTCTGCGTGCCCCACGCCCCCGCCCTATACGAAACAGATTCTTCCACGTTCAAAATCATATAAAGAACTGATTACATGCCGATGAAACAAATCAGGCACATATTCAAAAGAGTTAAATGCACTCTAGGTCCACAAACTTGTTTAGGGGTGCCAGATAGGTCCATAAACTTGGAAAATGCATTTGTGGCACAGTAATCTTGAGTTTTGGTTCACTCTAGGTCCATGTTGCCAAATAAGCAGGTTTATGCTGATGTGGCGTGTCCAGCTGTGTCACGTGAGCGGCGCGTGATGCACCTAGCCAGCCCGGCAGCCCGTATCCTCGCCAATATGCAGAAAGCCCATGCCGCACCTCCTTTTCCCCATTTGACCGAGGGTTTTGTTCTCGAGTTCGTCGTGCGGGAGGCAAAGAGACAGGCGAGCGGGAGAGGCGACCGTGGAGTGAAATCGGCATCGCGATTGGAGTGTTGTGCAGCGACGACGGGTCGTTCTCCCCGCGGTGAGGGCAATCTTCCCCGGCGATCCTGGTGGAAGTGTAGAATGAAGGCTAGAGTGCGGCGGAAAGGGGAGCCACCCCCTGATTACAATAAGTGCCTCCAAGGTCCAATCTTGGTTGTGTGTCATAGTGTTTATCACTGATTTCTTGAGAAGGATTCATGGATGGGGTCATATAGAAGCTTTTTTGCCTAGGCTAGGGTTTCTGACTTGGTTGTTCTAGGTCGAATTAGATGGATGGATGCCTGAATATGTTCTGTTGTTGTTCATGTAGGTGGAATTAGTGATCAGTTTACAGTTGAGATACATCACAATGGTTTCTTTGTTGGTCATGGTACGAATCGGGCATACATTGATGAGAGAGTGAGCTTTATCGATCATGTTCAAGCTCAAACTTTGTGTCCACAGACCTTTCATGACCTCAGTTTCATGCTTCACTATCCAAGGAATCCATAATTGAAGGTGTTTTGGTTACTTCCTAGAAAGGATTTCCCAGATGGCATCAGGCTGATTATTTCAGAAGAAGACACTTCAGTGATGGCTTTAGTTGTGCACAAAGTGAAGACACTTGTATTGTATTTTGATCATGAGGCCATTACATTAGGCTCAGATTGGGATGATGTAGTTGCAAACCCTGTTGCATTCTTGCCTAGAGTGCTCAGCCCATCCAAAGGTCAGACAAGGCAGAGAAACAATGAGGCAGCAGATGATGAAGGCCCTGAAGATGCACATGATAGCTCAAGTGATGACAATGATTTTGATGATAGTGATTATGACTTAGAGGATGATGAGTACCTTTTTGTTGACAATGTTGATGAACATGTGACAGATGAAGGTGTTGCCAAAGGGAGGAAGATAGCTAAGGGAACCAAGAGGGCAACAGGAAGGACTAGTACTGGAACTTCAGTAGTTGCTCATGATGATGATGAAAATGAGGAGTCAACTGATGATGATAGGCTAGAATTACCTCAGTCTGATGGTGAATGTGAACCAGCATTCAAATTCAAGTCATTCAAACCAGAGGACATGTCCCACCCAGTGTTTAAGGTGGGTATGATGTTTGACACTGTTGAGATGCTAAGGAAGGCTATAATTGAATACAGTCTTAGGAACAGAGTGGATATCAAGATGCCTAGGAATGAACAGAAAAGGCTTCAAGCTAACTGTTCAGAATGATGTCCTTGGTTCCTTTATGCATCATATGATAAGAGGGCTAATTGCATGATGATCAAGACTTATACTAGGAAACACAATTGCCAGAAGCAATGGGTCTTGAAGAGTTGCACATCTACTTGGCTTGCTGAGAAATACATTGAGACATTCAGAGCAGACCAAAAAATGTCACTGTCCAACTTTTCTAGGACAGTGCAGAAGGAGTGGAATCTTACTCCATCAAGGACCAAGCTTGCTAGAGCTAGAAGGTTGGCTATGAAAAAGGTGCTGGGAGATGAAGAGGAACAATATAACATGCTTTGGGATTATGCACATGAGTTGAGGAAGACCAATCCTTATAGCACCTTCTACCTTAACCTAGATGGCAACATATTCAACCTCTTATTTGTTTGGATGGGTGCCATTTGATGACTAAGTATGGTGGTATAATGCTTAGTGCAGTTGGAATTGATCCTAATGATTGCATCTTCCCTATTGCTTTTGGTGTAGTTGAGGTGGAATGTTTAGATTCTTGGAGATGGTTCTTGACAACACTGAAGTAGGATTTAGGGATTGAGAACACATACCCCTGGACACTAATGACTGACAAGCAGAAGGTGAGGAATTTTCCATTCATTGTAGTCCAAGTTATGTTAAATCTATGAACTTATGACAACTGTGTGTGATTGTTGTATACTTATGACAATCTGTGTACTTGAATTTTGCAGGGCCTAATTAAAGCTATGGGTGAAGTATTTCCAGAGTCTGAGCACAGATTTTGTGTTAGACACATGTACTCCAACTTCCAACAACACTTCAAAGGTGAGAACTTGAAAAAACAACTCTGGGCATGTGCAAGATCTAGTACTGTAGTTCAGTGGACAAAAAACATGGACAAACTTAGGGTGCTAGATGAGAAGGCTTATAAGTGAGTTGAGAAAATGCCCCCTAACACATGGTCTAGATCGTTTTTAGTACTTACAGCAAGTGTGACATTCTATTGAATAACAGTTGTGAGGTTTTCAACAAATTCATCCTAGATGCTAGAGAAATGCATGTGTTGAGTATGATAGAGCAAATTAAGAATCAATTGATGGCAAGGCACTACTCCAAGGAGAAAGAACATGGAGATATGTGGCAGGGTCCAATATGTCCCAAAATAAGGAAAAAGGTCAATAAGATTTCTGAGTGGGCAAACACATGTTATACCATCCCTTCTGGTAAAGCTTTCAGGTTCAAGATAGGGACCATAGTTACATAGTTGATATAGGACTCAAGAAATGTGAGTGCAGGAGATGGGATCTCACTGGAATACCTTGCTCTCATGCCATCTCATGTCTTAGGCATGAAAGAATTCCTACATAATCAATGGTCCATGACTGTTACAGTTCTGCAAGGTTCCTTGTAGCATATGGTCCTAAGATCATGACATGTAGTGATAAGACCACCTAGGAGAAGGTATCTGCACCCAAGGTTCTACCTCCCAAGTATGAGAAAAAGGTGGGTAGGCCTTCAAAGAATAGAAGGAAACTACCAACAGAAATAGAAACTGCTACAGGAAGTAAACTGTCAAAACATGGAGTGGCTATGACATGCAGCTACTGTGGAGACAAAGGCCACAATAAGAAGGGCTGTCAGCTTAGGAAAGCAGGACTGATGCCCAAAAAATAGCCATAGACCAATGCTGAAGATGAAGAAATAAGACAGTCAGATCAAGGGGAAGCAATGCCAAGTAATATGCATGAAGAAGACATGTATGATTATGCAAGGGCTTAGGTACTTGCAGTGCTACAAATTTGTCTCATTTCACTACCATGCAACAAATTTGTCTCATTTCACTGACATTATTCTATTGCAGATTGTGTACCATTTTGTAGATGGGAGTCAGCCACCATGGTCTCAGATTACAGAAGGAAGTGTAGAGGTAATAGAGACAATGATTTCACATCTGGACCAAGAGGTATGTATAGAACATCATGACTATTACTATTTTCCTTTGCATTTCACAACCTGACTATAGAATTATACTAGTACACACAGGTTGCAACATCAAGCGTCTAACCTCAACCTCTGCCTGACTCAACCTTCATCATGTCAAACCTGCCTGCTGCAAGACCTGTAGCACCATCTACTGCTACCAAGAAAGGAAGAGCCGCAGTAGGAAAGCGCAAGGTGCTTACAAATCCCAAGGAGAAACCTCAAGTTGCAAAGAAGCCAGGGAAGAAGACTACTCCAACAGAAAAAACCGCCTGATCTAGCTGTTGTCTGTAAATATGTGATGTAGCACCCAAAACAATGTGATGTAACACTTGGATGCTGATATCATTTTGGTACTAGAGTAACTTAGTGGAAGTCAGATTACTAGAGTAACTTAGTGGTGGTGGCACTAGTACACACAGGTGGTGATAGATGCTTTTGATTGACTGGTGGTGATACCAGTTACGCACAGATGACATGCTTTTGGTTCTTTAAGATGAAAGTGCTACTGTTGGTGACTTGGTTGCCATGAATGCTGCTTGTGAACTTTTTCAATGCAATGTCAAGCTCAGTTGGTGTCAAATATTTCCTATGTCCATAATTTCTGTTAAAATTTTGCTTGGGTTCACATTGCCTGTCAAATATTTCTGTCAGCCTCAAAGATTACTAGGTTCACAATTTGTGTCAAATATTTCAAGATCAATGGCATGATACTAACTGCCATTCCATTGCATCATTATGGTTAACAAAAGTACAGACTAACAATTTACATGATGTCATTGACTACACTAACAGTACTAACACTACATGGTGCCATTCACTTCACTAACAACACTAACAAGATCAGCACCTAAACTACTAGCATACAAACACACACAAAACACAGAGCTTTCAATGTCACAAGCAGTTCTTCCCTAGGTGTTACTGCTAACACTCCTGACTCCTTCACCATTGGTTCTTCCCTAGGTGCTACCAGCCCAATATCCTTCATCTCAGAAGCTACTGCCTCCACTTTGGGAACTCTAGTGCTGTGCTCTCCATCACTTGCCAACAATGGAGCCAACAGTACTTCCCTGGCTAGCACCTTCAGATGCTCCTCATACTCATCTTCCCAGTAGAAAAAAGGACAACCCGAATTCCTCTGCAGCCAAAATGAAATCAAGATCGAGATGCAGCTCACAGGCAACCAAGAATCAAACTTTCCAAACCCTAACTTACCTTATGGAAGGGGCAACAGTAAAAAAAACTTGCCCTCAGCTGTGCTCCTACGTTGAAACCCGCCGCACCACCCTTCGCCGGCTGCAATCCAAGCATATGATGAGAGGGAGGTCAAGGTTGCGCCGATTCAGGACCGAGCCGATCCACTATTGCGCCATGGAGGAGATCGACAGAGTGGAGGGTGTAGGCAAGGGCAGAGAGAATGAGGGGAGCAGGGGAGCCCGAGAGAGAGACAGTGACCGAGAGAGAGCAAAGGAGGATGCGGCGGGGGCTTTCTGCATATTGGTGAGGATGCGGGCTACCGGGCTGGCTGGGTGCATCATGCGCCGCTCACGTGACACAGCTGGACACGCCACATCAGCATAAACCTACTTATTTGGCAACATGGACCTAGAGTGAACCAAAACTCAAGATTACTGTGCCACAAATGCATTTTCCAAGTTTATGGACCTATCTGGCACCCCTAAACAAGTTTGTGGACCTAGAGTGCATTTAACTCTATTCAAAAAGAGGACACACATATTCGTACACAGATAATCTTTGCTGACACTGACGAAACATATCAATAAACTCTCTCTGTGCAAAAATAAATCAATCTCCTAAAAAATCAAATAAAATAGTTTAAATAAGATATAAGAAGTTTAACTAAAGTAAACATATGCAAATAACAATTCACTTAAATTCGACTTAGATAGATGTAGTGAACACATGGGTTGCACTATAAATGGAATTAATCGATTTCAAGTGATCATGTAAAGATCACTATTCATCCTTCATTCGACATGTGTTCGTGTTCTACTAGGTTCTGATACAAAGACCAAATCTATGCATCCACGTTCGATACGAAGTCTTCAAAGCTCACGCGTTCATGTCCTACCCGATTCCAATACAAAGACAAAATCTACGTATCCACATCCAGTACAAAGTCCTCATAGCTCACACGTTTACGTCCAAATACTAAGGTTCACTCAAAAAAAATTTGGACACCGTGCAACGCACGGGCATGTATCTAGTAAACAAAAGAAGCCATAGTTGTTAAACCGATCATCCAAATTAAATTTTGATTATATCATTACGTTTCTTGCAATAAATCCTTCGAAGCAAGACCCCATATGAATTAGATTTAGCTAAATTTTTGTTGACAAATATTTATCTTATGAAGATAGAATGTTTTTGTTGAGCAGAGGCAGTATTCTAGGTTTAGGAAACAATGTTTCGTCTTGATAGAAAAATTGTTCTTGATTTAGGTGAATATTATTCCAGATCTAGAAGAACAAATTATAGGTTCATGTGATTTGTATTGTAATATTCGTCAAAATAAAGAAACAACAAAAGCTATGAAATATATAGAAATAGATAAATAAATAACATAAAACAAATAAAAAAATAATAAAAGATAGAACAAAGCATAAGAGAAACAAAAATAAAAAAGTTATGTAATAGAGGAAAATAAAAAAGACTGCCATGACATCACCTGGCTCGATGGGCCCACATTCGATCTTTTTCTAGTAATATCATTTGTGGTTTCGCCATCTGGTATGTCCTGTTCCCTCAACCATTTAGTCAATCAAAGCTTGTGTTGTTTCATGACCCATTCCTCTATACGGCCATGACTCTCCACTCTAATGGTATCCAAGTGTTCATCAATATATGGTTGCATCAATTCAACACTTTGTAGGACACTATAATGTGCTCGACTCACTTCTTTATAATCATTGTGGATGAAGAATTTTTTCCCTTGCAACCCTTCCTAGCAAGCCTTCCCTTGTGGCAAGAATCTCGTTGGCCAATCCCTTCCTTATCTTTTAGGTACTCTTGACAGCACTCGACGACTTCTTCAGTATTGTAGCCCTCTATCATGGAGCCCTCTAGGTATGCTTGATTTAGTACATAACGGTTAAGAACTGACATGAACCGCTCGTAGGGCCATATTTCATGTAAGTAGGAAGGGCCTAGCGCTAATATCTGATCAACCATGTGAATCATGAGATGTGACATTATATTGAAAAAAACAGGAGGTAAGCACATCTACAGTTGGTTTTGGGTCTCCACCGCGAATTTCCATAAGTCACGAAGCTTAGTTTTATTGATCATCTTCTACGAGATCTTGGTAAAGAAGTAACACATGCAGGTGATGACCATCTTTAAAAACTCTAGCTTTATAGCCATGATTGCAATAGGTAGTAGCACTGTCAGCATAACATGGCAATCGTGAGCCTTCAAGTATGTCATCGATAGGTACTTCATTGACACTAGTAGTCTCTTCACGTTAGCTAAAAACCTGGTGGGAACTTTTACCTCCCTCAATAAATTTCACACTACCCTCCTCTCTTCTAGTGTAAGGTTGAAGCTACCATAGAAAGCAGGTATTTATCGTTACCCTAAGGATCCATGTGAAGCTTTGGCATCTAATTTAGCTACACCATGTCTCTTTGTGATTTTAGACCATGCTTTGTTTTGCTCGGTATGTCCATCAAGGGTGCAATGAGGCTCTCAAACACATTATTTTGCATGTGTATATAATCAATGGCATGAGGGACCTCCAAGTCTGGCCAATAAGGCAGATACTTAAAGAAGATGGACTGCTTCTTGAAAGTCCATACCAATGAATATGAAGTCCTTTCGGAACGCATCGAACATTAGCTCCCCGTACTGAAAGGTCCTTGTATGGTTTTGGTAATTGAGTGACAACCTAGGTGGACTAATTGTGTTTATGTGAGATACACAGGTAATTAGTCCACAGGTACATGTGTGTGAGCAACATATGCCATGAAGGTGAAAATAGCTTAGAGATGTTGCAAAGCTCACACATGTGATGATGAAGGAGCTTATTGCACATGAGACATGACATTGAGTCATGTGATCAAGGTGGAGAAGATCAAGACAAGACTTGGCTTAATGGACCGGTTGCAAGCGTGAAGGGCAAGTCGGAGGCTTTGGAGTGATGGACCACGTGGCGGTGAAGCTTGAGCAAGACTTGGTGCCGATGGACGAAGTCAATGGTGAAAAGCAAGTGAAGTCAAGATCGATGAACCAATATGATCATGTGATGATATGAAGTGGATCATATCATTGTTGATCGTGTTGGTGCATGTGTTGCATCGACATTGGAGGAGATGGAATGGAATGCGCAAGGCAAAGGTATAACCTAGGGCATTTCATTTCATCGGTCATAGGTGTGTAGAGAAGTTTATGACCGGGTTTAGGATAGATGGCCGTACTATCAAGAGGGGCAAACTTGTTTGCATATCGTTCATCTAGTGCCACTCGAGTGATCTAACTTTGCATCGTCGCTAGGATCGAGTGGCGTGGCAAGTTGAGTGGCTAACATCCTTTGGGAAATGATTGTGAAAATGCTAACACACATACACATGGTGGTGTACACTTGGTGGTGTTGGCACATTTACAAAGGAGAAAAAGTTGGAGTTGATGTGGATCAACTTGGTGAAGGAACTCCACCGGTGGAGTGTCCGTCCGTAGAGTGTGAACAGTCCGACGGTGCCACCGGTGCCCTAGACAGAAAAGACGGGTCTCACAGAGTGGACCAGACACTGGTCACGTAGTGACCGGACACTAGGGTCTTGCATCCGGTCAGAGTGACGTATGGTGACGCAGGCAGAGCAGAGAAGCTAGAGAGTGACCGGACGCTGGTGCTGTGTCCGATCACGTCCGACTGGACGTGTCCGGTCATGACCGGTACCTTACTGGAAACGATCGGATGCTGGGGTTTCTGCGTTCGGTCAGTTGAAGCTGCTGTGTCCAGTTAGGTCAAGTGACCGTTGGAATCAGGACACGTGGCCGTCTGTGGGCGACCGGACACTGAGGTCCAGCGTCCGGTCAACATGACCGGAGCGTCCGGTCGACCCGATAGTTGCCTAGTGAAGGGGTAACGGCTAGTTTAGCCCTTGGGGCTATAAATAGAAGTGGCCTTCGGCCATGGCTGGGGATGAGCACCTCGGGGGACTTTGTGTCCATGCTTGAGAGTGCTTGGGAGCCCTCCATCTCACACATACTTGATAGTGATCATTCGATTGTGTGAGTGAGCAATTCTAGTGCGATTGCATCGTGAGGTTGCATCGAGTGGCACTAGGTGATCGAGTTGCAAGCCGGTGGTTCTTGTTACTCTTGGAGGTTGCCACCTCCTAGATGGCTTGGTGGTGGTCTCCGTCGAAGCCCGTAAGAAGTGCGGCGCTCCGAAGAGGAGCTTTGTGAGGGGCATTGTGCTCGCCCCACGGGAGCCACGAAGAGCAACTTTAGTAAAGCGTGTCATCGAGCTACCCTCACTTCCGGGGTAGGTTCTTGTGGTGCCCAACATGCGGGCTTAGCGGGTGATACTAATTAGCCACCGAACCACCAAGTGAGCGGTTGACACAACGGGGACTAGCGTGTTGGCAAACACGTGAACCTCGGGAGAAAAATCATCGTGTCAACCTTGTTCTTCCCGTTGGTTTGCATCCCCATGACATAAGCTTGCAATTACTTTTATACATATTAAGCTTGTGTAGTTGCTCTTGTAATTAGATAGCTTGTGTAGCTTGCTAATTACCTTCTTGCTTGTGTAGCATTGAAGTAGCTCCCTTACGTGGCTAATTTGGTTTTAGTAACCTTGTTAGTCATATTGCTTAGTTTGTGTAGCTAAGTATTTGCGCTCTCTAATTAGGCATTGGTTGCCTTGTTATTGAGCATTGCAAGTAAGCTTAGTTAGCTTTGTGCTTTTGCTTACTAGCATGTATAGGAGCTCCCTTGTTGCTTAAAGTACTAGTAGCATAGGTTTGTGTGACCTTGCTCCTATAATTGTTTAGGAGAGCTCTAGCTAGCCCGTCACCTTAGTTGCATAATTAGTATCTTTGCAAGGTGCTAGTGAACATATATAGAGGGGTGTAGTATTGGTTAGACCGATTGTTTTAATTCTGCATTTATATCGGTTAGCCGACGCGATTAATTTTAGAAAAGACTATTCACCCCCCTCTAGTCGCCATCTCGACCCTTTCACGTACCTCCATAGGTTCTCCATTTTTTGCATCAAAGGCTCGAGGAACACATCTATATCAATGCCTAGTTACTTGGGCCCTTGGATGAGAATAGTGAGCAAACGGTACTTTCACTTCTAACATAGCCACGTGGGGATGGATGTTGTACATGGTTAAGATCACTGGCCATGTGTTGTGGTCGCTCATCCTCTCATTGAAGGGATTCATTCCATCGGTACTCAAGCCAAACCGTACATTCCTTGGGTCCGAGCTAAAGTCAGTGTGCTTTGCATCAAATTGCCACTGGTACCATCAGCCAGGTGTCCAATCTTACCCCCCTCCACCTTGCATTCATCATCCCACCATGTCATTAGTGCAGCTTCCTTAGGATTTAGGAACATACGCCTCAAGCGATCAATGACTGGTAGGTACCATATTACCAAGGTAGGAATTCTCCTTTGCTTCGCATCGTTGCCTAAAGGAGTGTCCTCTTGGGGTTGAGAATCATGTACCACCTTTTTCCCACCCTTCTTCCTCTTTTTCCTTACGGAGGCTTCATCCCTGTTGTAAAGGTCATTGCCCTCGTACCGACTGGCGCCACACATGGGGCATTTATCTAGTGACTTGAACATATCACCATGGTAAAGGATACAATGGTTCGGGCATGCATGGATTTTTTTCAACCCCCATTATCAATGGACTCATAACCTTCTTCTCTCGTATGTGTCGGTAGGAATTGAATTTGGCTATGGGAGCAACCATGACAAGAGTTGCAACAGACGGTCCAACCAAGTGTACTTAGCCTTCAGGATGAGCAACTCAAGCATAAAACGTAGCACTGTCCAGTGTGTCGGACAACCCTTTTCGACACCATATAGATTCTCCTTTGCTGCCATCTTAACCCCTTTCTAAATTTTCTAAACCTTTTGCTCTCTTGAGTATCACCTCTGGTCCATTGGCCCGAAGCATTTCCTCTAAATAATCACCATCAGCTTCATCCCCCTCACGCCCTCCACCATCATTATTGTCGCTAGCTTCATCCCCCAAATGCCCTCAACCATCACTCCCACCAGCTTCATCCTCAGCAATCCAACCACCACCACCAACACCAAAATCTTCATGGCCATGAGTAAACAATACTTCTCCATCAAGCCCATCTGTAAATGCATCAAGATCTTTTGTTGTAGTTCCTACATCTCGTGTCTCAATGCTAACTGGTGTTTTAATTCACCATGATGGATCCAAACTATATAGTCTGTTACAAAACCTCGCATGATCAAGTGTGATCTAATTCTAGTCACCTCATTCCATGCTATACCATTCTTGTAATCGCTACACAAACAAAGAATTTTGATTCTGTTCTTTGTCGCCATTGAATGCTTCTCTGCGGCTTTAAGAAATGCATCCACTTCTTATTGGAAATCTGTCTTCCACCTTACAGAACCATACACCCATGACTTCATGTGCTCCATCATTTCCTACAATGATCAACAAAGCAAAAACAAAAATACAAAGTTATGTATAAGAATAATTAATAAACCAAAAGATTATAATAATTAGCATGTAACAATATATTATGGAAGACCATTCTTATTTAAAATTATAGATAATATATATTTTCAACTTTTTTCATCGTGTTCTTCAAGCAAGATATTAATACAACCTAGTTAACAAAATAATATAATGTACCACTAAACTACTATTTTTTTACTTTTCTTAATTGAAATAAACAATTTTAAATTAAGAAATGAATTAGCACCAGTTAATATTTCACTTGTTATTGTTCATGAAAAAGTAATCCTATATACTAAATAAAATAATACGAATGTTAACAATATAAAAACTAATCACAAACCCTAGTCCTAGATCTAGATCTAGATGCAACCATCTCTCCCTAAAAACTATTAAATAGACCACTAAAATGAAGACATGGCCGCTAAATGATGGTACAATCTTGTTACCCTACTAAATTTATCCTATCACCTTCGAAGATTTGATATACATGCACCCATAAATTTCTAAACCACCATGGAAGAGAGACAACGAGAACCATATATAATTACACCAATCTACCACTAAAACTTCAAAATGGGGCTTGGACTAGCATCTACTTACCATTTAAAGCCTCCACCAAAGAAATCAAGATGAAAATCTTGTCCCTTAGATTTTTGTTTTTTGGGGAGGTAGCCCGAGGCTCCACCTTCCTCCTTCTCAGTGTACACTAAAAATACCAAGAAGAAAGAAGGGGACTGCTACTTATGCACTGGACGATTTGTATAGAGCCGCATCTGAAGATATCAAGAGGCGGCTCCAACTGCACTGTTGTCTCCAGCCGCCTCTAAAAATGCCCTACTTTTAGAGACAACTACAGATAACAGTCGCATCTGAAGATTATTTTATAGAGATGACTGGGGTTGGAGCCGCCTCTGTAAATCATCTTCAGAGCTGGCTTGTTTGATAGGGTGCCTCAATCAGGAGTTGCCTCTATCTACTACCACCTAAAAAATAGGGAACACTTTTGTCCAACTAAATCTGGTGCGTGCGTCGTCCCCCGCTCGTCGCGCGTCGCTCGCGTACGCCGTTGAAGGAAAATGTGACCTGTCTACATTAAACCGTGTGTCCTACGTGGCTCTCTTGGGCAGTTGGGCCGCTACAGCCCAGTCCAAGTCCCATCAACTTCCCAAGACAAAAAAAGAAAAAGTCCACATTATATCACTCAACTTTTGCCGAAAGTCTACTTTTCCACCCTGAACTCTAAAACCGGGTAAACCATGTAACAGAATCATCCAATTTATAAGAGCACAAGTACAATAGCAATCATTGAAGCGATCAAACTATCATACTTGAGCCCATATAAACCCGGTAGTCTAATAAAATCATGAAGGATCTCAAACCAACCAACATACAAACCAAGATCGTACATGATTGAACATAACAAATCACATGTTACATCATAGTTCACAAATGGTTCACAAGTATCTCACATACATCGGAGTTCACATAATTATTACAAACTAAGTTCAAATGGCGGAAGCAAAGTAGTTTGACATCAACATCACACTTAGTTCAAATACATTCCAGTACCACGGTCATTTCTAGCAAAAGCATAACAGAGAGGATAACTTAGGAGTACCATGCCCCATGGTTTATTCCTCATCCACGGTAGGATGAAGGCAGTTCTTACAGTACCCATGATACATCATATCATCTGCAACAAGAGGGAATAAACCCTGAGTACGAGAATATACTCAGCTAGACTTACCCATCGTAAACTAGAAATAATATGACACAAAGGAGTATGCAAGGCTTTATCGGTGGAGTTAGCTTGACAACATTTTGCATAAAAGCTGAAGTAACAAAACTTGGAGATTTAATATCTTTATCATCAAATTGAATAACTATTCAATTAAGCACCTCTAGATTAGCACCTGTACTAAAGCAATCACGTGATTAAGCTAACAAGCATTAGTAACCATATCCGGTGTATTAATTTGAGCATCATCATAACCATCAAGTTCCATCAATTAATGCTATGTTATCACTGCTCAGTCAAGTTCTCACTATCCGGAAGAGACGGCAACTCGAATCGATTCCAACCAGCTGGGGAGTTATTCCTAACACAAATCCATACTTTCCCCGTCGGGGTCGAGTCGGGTTCCCTTTGGTACAATTCAGGTACAGTCGTGGGTCCGATCAGCGCCGAACCCTCAGGGATCATTACAAAAAATCTGGGTTTGTATGACAAACTGAAAATATCATGGTAAATATAGGATTGGTCATAAAAAGAATCTTATGATGAAAAAGTAGCGTCATACCGATCGTCATATAACGACCGTCATAAAAAGTACCTTGTGACGATAATATGGAAAACCGTCACAAAATGTGATGACCTTTTGTGACGGTTTTGTTGTGTTGTCATATATTATTGTCATTTAATGCCAACTGTAACTGTCGCATATTGGTTGGTCAACTCATCACCTAATACATGAACCATCACAAATTGTACGTTAGGAGCCCTGATTTAGACTAGTTATTGTGACGACACGGTAACATCATATATAAGTGTGCAGATTTTGTGACATTCTGATTGTGTCTTGTTATGTATAGTAGTTAGAGACATCTTCAGACAATTGTAGGACGTCATAAATTTTCCTTTCATTCGATGACAAATGTGGCAGCCATATGTGCTAATTCAATGACGAATGTCACACAGATCTTTCATCACAGCTCATAAAAAGCATACACATACCAGCCAAGTCATCATCCACAACATTCTTATCACAGCTCATAAATCATACACAATTCAGCCAAGCCATCATAGACATACATTCTAGAGCATAAGATAGTGCTTGCAGGTTCAAACATCACATAGTTCCAGGTTCCACCACACAGGTTAAAACGGTTCCACCACACAGGTTCAAACATACAAACATATTGCACATAGGTTCTAACAACATAGTGAACAAAGTTGCAACAGAGAAAGTTTGGTGTTCTAGCAAGGTAGCAAAAGCTTAGGCAAAGGCATCATCAACAGAAACTGCATTTAGACCTACCTCAATCTTTCTAAAGTTTCAACACAGCTCGCAGCAGTGCATTAGTCTCTTCAAACTTGGTATGCATCCCCTTCACTTGGGTCTAGCGTAGCAAATTTTGGTTTTCTTCAAGTGCTACTTGGTTGGCTTCAAGTGAGGCCTACTGAGCAAGAAGCTGTGCTTCCAACTGTTCCTGCTTCCTAGCAGCTTTCTCTCTTTCTGCTTGGAGTGTTGCCTCAAACTGAGCTTGCAGGTATGCTTCTACGGTTGTCGATGTAGACCGAGCAGTCTTCGACACTCGAGCGATACCAATGTTTGGAAGGAAGGTGGATGAATGACTAATCTGGCTCAGACTGTCAGCAACAATCTTGGATGGAGACTTTTGTGCTTCTCCTTCTTCTGGTTCTCTTTCCTTCTCTGCAACCATATGTTCCTACATAGAATGAATCCACTTAACAAGGCCATACAATAGTGTTCAACCAGGCATTTACTTAAGGACAGTACATGTATCCAATAAATATGTAACTTACATATATCTCATTTGTAAGAGGAGTACGACCATTTTGCGGACTATTCATACATTCCCCAAAGAAATCAATAGGATCTAGATCCATGTTGTTGTACTTAGGCCTCTGCAGCATGCAAAAAATTTGGATTACAATGATATCCATGAAGGTAAAGAGAGGGCTGGACAAACATGGGATATAAGATTTGCCATAAATTATTTTTACATGTCAACAGCAAGATACCAAAATATGTATGCACTACAGATCATACAAGTATCAGCCTCCAGATTTTTTATGCCAACAACAAATGCAATCACTGGCATAGTCAACTAATTACTACTATGCTTTGACAATCAACATTCACATGTATTTGATTCCCAGTTGGCCATCGACATAAAAAAAATTATGCATCAATGCAACCAGGATAGATCAAGAAAAACAACATAGAAACATGCACCAATGCAACCTGGACAGATTCGATCCAACCAAACATCAGGCAATCAGGTTTGTCTCCATAACATTTCACATTTCAGTGCAAGAACTAATTAATGGCACATAGTTCCTTATAATTGGAATACACAGAAAGCAATAGTATCAGTACCAGGCTGTATCGATGGGAAATATAGGACCTAGATCCAGTCCTTTGGTGAAGCTGCACTTGGCCTTGGTTTACTTTATTCTTAGCACATTTATCCTGCACCACAAATGCAATATAGAGGTTTCATTCACATGCATAGTTTGCATTGCATATTAACAAAAGCAGATAATGCAGGCATAGACCTAATTCTTTGGGTCACACCAGTACTCAACCAGCTGGATCCGTTCCTCTTTCTTCATTTTAGGTGGATGTTCTTTGGCCAACAACTGTTCTATTGTCAGTGAGTCATCGAAGTACTTCCTTTTAAGGTGATACCTCTGCTACCTTACTCCCCTCTTAATGATATCAGTGCATGCAGCTTTGCTTGGTCCCTCATTCCTAACATCCACATCCAACCTTGACTAAAGCCACACAAATGAATTATTAGACACAATTTTCACATGGGAGTATTGTAATGCATGAAAATATTTGGAAGAATGAAATAGCTGTCTGACCGCCACTTTCCTAAGCACTTTTGATACTTTAGCCTGCCCCTGCTCATTATCATAATCTTTCCAAGATGTGTAGATAGGCAGGTTGTCTCTAAGGGCAACACCACATTCTGATGCCAGCTTCGCGGCTTGAAGTGGGACCTCAGGTCTTTTCTTCCCTTTAGCCACCTCAATAGCCAGCTTCTTTCCTCTATTAATCATCTTCTCTAAGCCATGACCTATGGTTTTCTTGTGGACATTCTTTTGGGGCGCTGCATTGGCAAATAATAATAGAAATATTTTATTATAGCAGTAGCAATTGTAGATATTGAATGGAGAAACTAATGCTTGGAAACACATTGTTTACCTGGAACTGAGTCATGGACTGGTTCTCCTTCAGTTGTATGACCCTCTAAATTAGCAGCATCAAATTGCTCAGCCGACTCATTGATGTCGTTGCTTTGCCTAAAGCTTTGTCCACCTGGTGAGTTGTCCATATGAACTATTCGGTTAACACTGTTTGTGGGAGTAGGTTGCTGAGATAGGTTAGTAGTGGGTCTGGTAGGACTAGGCACTCTGTTTGCACCAGAGGAAGACATGGCTGCACTGCTCCTGGTGAATCTAGGAGGACTAGGCACTATGTTTGGACTAGGCGAAGACATGGCTGCACTGATCCTGGTGAATCTAGGAGAACTAGGTACTATGTTTATAGTTTTTGTGGTCTGGCTAACGCTTGTAGTGAGATGGCCTTGCAAATGGCTACTACTAGAAATGACATTTGTATTAGGGTTGGCTTTCAAATTGTTCCTAGTAGGCAAGTTCTGTCTTGGCCTAGGTGGCGGACAACCTCTAGTGGTCCTAGTTTTTGCACTAGGTGAAGACATGGCTGCACTGGCCCTGGTGAATCTGGTTGGCATGCATGATGGCTGCTGGTTGGTAGCTGCCATTGTAGCCGCCTTTTGCTTCATCTATTGAGGGTGAGTTTCAGGAACCATCGGTCTTACCTGGCAAGAGAAACATGCATCTTATAAATTAAGAAGACGACAATAGATTAAATAACTACAATGAAGTATATGTTTTAAATAGAAGGATATGTAAACTTGTAAATTGGCCTAGTAATCCATCTCACCTCAGTATTGAGGTCATCATCACTGTCAGATTGGTTATCAATGTTAGAGGATGGATCATATTCAATGTCATATTCTGGTTTGTCAGACACTAGTCTCTTCCCTTTGCCCTCTTTCCCTTTTGAAATAACATCCCTAATAGTCTGTGCTAACACTAGAATACCCAAAGACTTAAAAACATCATGAACCTTCTTAACATTCCCGTCCCTCTCCTGCTCATACTTTGTTTTTGGCATTTCTTCTAATACATATTATGATGAAACGCAGAAAGAGCAAAAACTGGATTCAGTTTCTGTAAAGAAGTTGAAGAAAGAACTAACAGATCGGTATAGAAATTGTAAATGAAATAAAGGAGTAGTCTAATAGTCAGCCAAAAAGCACTTTCAAATGATGAACTTCATAATGCAACTTTTTCTATTAAATGCTAGAAGCAAACCAACATGCTAGAGACAAAGCTAACATCAGTACTCTTCTACAACAAGAAGAAGAGGCAATACATAAGTATTATTCATAAAGGCAATATCTGTATACACCACACCTGAAAAGAAAATACTAAACAATACAATACTTATGCTCACTACACTCTTGATCAAGAAGTACCAGCTCCTCATAAGTAAGACAACAGAACATTTCAATGCATTCATTTTGTTTCAGCAGATTCATATGGAACATACTATTTATGAATTGCTAATTGCCATAGCTACAAGGCAAAATCAGAAACTAGAAAGAAAAGAACTGTAATCTCAGCAAAATTCATCATGTTCTAATCTATGCATTCAAAGTCATTAACCCAATGCTTAGATAAAACAAAAATCTCAGCTCACTGTAACAACCAGTCACCGCAGCTAACAAGTGAAGGAAGCAAATCACCTACTACGAGGAGCACACAAAAGTGGTGGCGGCGGCGTGATGAGGCTTGGACTAGGAAGACAACATCTGGAGGAGGTAGAAGCTTTGCGCTGAGCCACGGAGATCAACCGGCGGAGGTGTGGCGGTGGGATGGGTGGCTTCGGGCACCGGCAGAGGTGTGGTGGCGGGATGGGTGACTCCAGGCACTGATGGAGGTGTGGCGGTGGGATGGGTGGCTCCAAGTTGAGTGTAGGGAGGAGGAGGCCATGGTCTGCGGGGAGTGAAGATTTTTCCCCTTTGTCTGACCGGCCAAGAGGATAAGGCACGCTATGGCCATGAGGGGAATTTTGCCCTTCTTGAGCGAGAGGCGTGGTGGGTCCCATGTGTCGGCGAGCGAATCAGCGCGGGAGAGCTGTGTGGTGTAGCGGCCAAATTTTGGTCTGGCGCGGTGGGTCCGCTATGTATGTGACCGTATTAGTAGTATTAGGAATTCAAATAGATTTTTGGGGTAATAAATGATTTCAAATGGAAAAAAGGTCAGAAACAAAGTTGTATAACGCATCGAGATCTACCACTTTGATTTTGGTCATTTTTTCATATGACTTTGTTTCGACAGTTTGAATTTTGAATTTCAAAATATTAGAATTTTGAACAAAATTTTGGGGTACTAAGTAATTTCAAATGAAAAAGTCATGAACATAAAAGTTGCACAACTCATCAATATCTACAACTTTTATTTTGGTCATTTGTTCATCCGATAAAGTGATAGTAACATAGTTCACAAATTTTACATATCTCATAAACTATAAGAGAGATACATAAAATTTGTGAATAAGGTTACTATAACTTTATCGGATGAACAAATGACCAAAATAAAAGTTGTAGATCTTGATGAGTTCTACAACTTTTATTTTAATGACTTTTTTAGCTGAAATCATTTAGAGTTTCAAAATCTGGTTTAAAGTTGTCATTTTTTAAATTCAAATTTTGAATTGTTGAAACTTTGTCCCATGAAAATATGACCAAAATCAACGCAATAAATTGATAGATCATGATTTTAGAAAATTTTAGGGAAAAAGCATCACATTTGGAGTTAGTATGTGGGAGAAATACTAGTTACACACAAGCTTTTTGCCATAGATTAAAAAGAGAAATGATGTTTGCACAATGAATTCAGTACAAGAGAGGCTAATTAGCATGCAGGGCCCACATGTCATTCAAACATTAGACCCACATGGCAGTCAAGGCTTGAGATTACTAGGGGGTACTTAGCATGTTGTGGCTAAGAAGCAGAGCTACAGAGGGCAGTGGTCGGCGACGCGAGCTCTGGCTGACCACATCTCAGCCACTCTTGTCGTCGGCCACCAACCTGCCATCTCGCCGGTGACCCCACCTGCAGCCTCACTGGCCCCCCTACCAACAGCCTCGCCTGCAAAGCCACTTGCAGCCTCGCCATCCACCCCACCAGGTAGCCTGTCGCCAGCGACCCTAGCTACTCCCTCATCGTTCACCCCTGCTAGAGCCTCGCCGGCCACCCTAGCTGCTGCCTTGCTGGCCCCCCACCTACTGCCTTGCCCCCTCCCCCCCACTAGCAGCCTTGCTGGCCACCCTAGCTGGCAGCTGCTGCCTCATCGACCATTGTACAAGGTGAGCTGAGTCAACCATAGCTCTTTCCCATTAGATTTGTTATTGCAGTGCATGTAGTTGAATTGAAGAATAGAAGCTCAATTTATAACATTTTGGCACCTAAATTTATCAAGGTCGAGATGGATAGAAGCTAGATTTATAACAGTGCACCATTTAGTGATCCCTATATGTCTGTTGTTGAACGATTCATGGAACATGTCAGAAGTAGATTTAGTGCAGATGAGGAAATCAAGTGCCCATGCCGTTGATGCCTGAACCAAATAGAAAAAGTCAAGATGAGGTAGAGGAGGATATCCACATCAATGGTATTTCTAGGTGCTATACAATGTGGATTCACCATGGAGAGGGAGATAATGATGTTGAACAAGATGATGGCACACTCACTATTGGTACTGAAGATATATCATGGGATAGAAATGACCAGGCTCCACTTGGTGATGAAGGACAAGTTGAAGATGTCATAGAAGATAGTGCACGAGGAGTTTAGGGGTTGATTCAAGATTTGTACACCGCAGCAAGCCATGGCTTTAGTGGTAACTTATATCAAGAAATCATGGAAGAGGCAAAGCGTGAACTTTATCCAGGTTGCACCGAGGAGTCCAGGTTGACTTTCATTATTAAACTGCTGCATATAAAAGTGTTTTTATATGATGGTTACTTCAAGAGCATTAACATCGAAGGCCGATGGTATAAGAATGATCATTTCATTCTATCCACAGAAGCTTCACAAGTATTTTTCTTGGAAGATATAAAGTTAGGTCCATGTTGGCGAGTGGTACAAGAATTTGGCCACCGACATATATTTGATGTTGAAGAGTCCGATGGAAAACAACCAATCCATGAACAAGTACAGATGAGATGTCAGTAGGCATACCAAGAGGATAATACTTCATCAGGAGATTGTACAGTGGGAGACATTTATCCTGATATGGATTTGTTGCACGTGGATAATCAACCAGGCAGCCCTATTAGTGCAGACCTTGTCGAGAGCATCCGTCGACATCAACAAACACCTCAAGGTGATGAAACAGATGACGAAGATGAAGATGAAACCTTCCTTGAGTACCATAGTCAACACGAAGTGAGTATATCAGAAGAAGACAATGATGATGACTAACCTTTGCATTTCTAGAGCTATTTGTGAACCATGAACTTCTATTAGTGATTCTGTTGTATCTGAATTATGAAGTTGTAAGACCTTGTATGCAATGATTCTGTTTTAATGTTAAACTTGATTTATGAATTCTATTCTATGCACATGTAACCTATTGGAAGTTACATACATGCTATATGCTGCCAAAATATCATGGATATGTTATATGCTGCCTAGAATTCATTGAGATGATATATACTACAAAAATTCTGGGTTTTTATGACAACCTGACAGTGTCATGGAAATTACAGGATCTATCATGATATATATACGTTGGAAGTTACATACATGCTGCCAAAATTTCATCACACACAGGTTACATGCTGCCAAAATTTCATCACACAGACATGTTACATGTCCATGCACACAAGAGATGTCCAACAACACAAAGGCACATATTTCATACCAACTGCAAATACATCCTGGATAACAGGTTCAATACAACATGTCCCACCCTACTTCGTCATCATAGCCAAAAGCATATCAAATGTCGCCAACATATCCAACCTACTTCACAACATGTCCTACTTGATCATCATTGCCTACTTCAACACTACAGTTACAACCAAAAGGATGGCCAACACTAGGATGTTACATTTAGACAGCCACACACAAGACAAATGCAGCTTCCCATGCCTTCCCTGTTCTTACCAACCATTTCCTTCACCTTGTTTATATTATGCTCTAAGCTATCAATTTTTTCCACCAGCTCAGGAACTTCTGTTGTCGAAGCTGCTGCAATGGTCGAGGAAGCTGGCAGTAGATAACCATTATCATGAAGGAATACCACATATTCTTCCTTGAACCAATACCTAGTACATGTCCCTTGCATCCAAATTAAAACAATAGGGAAATTAACATCAATAGTGCAACCACTGAATGTTAAAAACACTACCATTCTTAGGCATGCCCATTCCAACAAGAATGAAATTTGGCCAATGCAAAATGGTTATAACACTAACATTTCGATAGTTCTTCCTAGGTCACTTGAAAATCTCTTTCCAACGTTATACTCAGACTGCATGGTAGTGGTAGCAAACACCCTCACGTCCTTGCAATCCGGACACATTATCAATGACAACCTAGTCACATCATCAATTGTCGCCTATAGCTCGACAACATGGGCGGAGGCGCTACAGCAACAACAACAAGGGATGCGGGTTGTAGAGAAACCGTAGCTGCGCTTGACCACCGAGTGCGAGCAGTAGATGATGATGCCTGTGACATGAGAACTTGAGAGACTGAGGATAGATTAGGCCTCACACATCAACTAGAAAGGGGGAAGGTGAGCGATGGGGAAAGGCAACAGAAGGGGGACGAGGAGGGGGATGAGGACGGCACTGCCATAATGGCACACCTAGGGACTAGGAGCACGCCACCGGCTAATGAGACGAAGTCGCCGCCGGTCACCAGAGATCTACACTCCACCAGGTAGGCTTGCAGCGGATCTACGCGGTGGCTCCGCCCAGAGGCCGCCCACCGTGCTCTGCCCAGAGGCCGCTGCGCCGTTAGTTGGGAAGATGGGGAGCTAGCTCTGCCCAGAGGCTACCCACCACTCGCCGCCATGTTTAGTTGGGGAAATGGGGAATGAAACTAGTCAACAGAGAGGGGTCAAGGGTCCACATCCTATTTGAAATAACAAACAGTGACGCTCCATAGCCGTCACATAAAACAACATGTATCATCATAAAAACGCCACCATCAACTGGCTCCTGGTGACTTACATTTTGTGACAACACTTGGAACCTTTATATGAAAAAATAGTGTCATCATAAATAGTTCTAGCTATCCTAATTTTATGACGCTATAGACTTTTGCGTCATATTATGATATATTATATGACAAAAATTTGCCCAGTCATGAGGATTTTTGTCATAGAAAGAAGGATTTCTTGTAGTGGATACTACCAGTCTGCTAGGAAGTTCAAGCCCGGCCTACCTTTGGACTCATGCTATTGGCTCCCCGCACATCCTTACTTCCTCCAGTGTACGCACTTTCACGTACTGGGTCCCGGGCTGAGTTGAGCTACTCAGCTTCGTGGTCGGAATAACTTATCTGGCAAACTAAGTGCTAGGCATGCGTTCAACATGATATGAGGACGTACAGCAAATCGGTCCTTAACCAACACAGACGGGGATAAATAGGCACCAAGACCTCCATACCTTGTTGCTTCTCTATCACAATCTCGTCCGGTCTCCTTTTTATTCATCAATACATGGTTATTTTCACGATAGTAATTATAGCCAACCGTGATTAGATATCTACCTATATCTTGCAGGTGATAGGAAATCACTCGACTTCTACCAAACTAAGCATGGCTAAGTATATATTCTATCCTAGACCTACAAAGGATTCAAAATATATTTGTCTAGACAAGGAAAATATATGTAGCAAGTGTTTCCAATCAAGTCCTATAACCTAATGCATCAAACATAAAGGACGCAAGTGATATTTGTAAAAATATAGGAGGCTTATAATGCTCCGAGGCTTGCCTTTCAAAAATGAGGAAGGTTGGTGGTCAGGACACTCAGAAACATATTCCATGTTGACTACTCCTTCCGCCTGAACATCTTGCTCCTAGACTGCCTGCTGCTCCTCCTGACGCTTGGGTTCGAACTCGAGTAGCGTCACTCCTTTCGGGGAATCTATTGCATGCATATGCACAAATGAGTATCATAAATGCATAAGAAATGAGATGACCTGATGAAGTGTATATGCATGAGCATGGTTATCCGCAAGATGTATGATAAGTTCAACATTCATTGACTAAGTAGATGTATAACTTTCTTCTAGTAGATCTTTACTGAGTAGGTGCATATCTCTTCTATAGTACAAGAAACATACACTAACTGAGTTCTAGTAACCTAAGGTAAAGTTATTCATTAGTAATAAGAGGCTTAGAATCTATAGCTAAAAACTAATCTCAATTAGCCTAAGCATCTACACAAGCATAACGTAAGGCAAACAATTGCAATTTGACTTAGTCATTTCCAAGACTGTAAACAACAGCTACTTATTTTCACCATATCTGGAGTTCTACTCAATCAAATACTATCATCTTAGGCTTTCTAGAAAGCTTATAAAACTTTCTCCAACTTTCTTATAGTCATCTCAAGATGATTCAACAGCTATCAAGGTCAAACAAAGCAATTTCCCAGATCTATCTAGAAATTCTAGAGAATAAGCATTTCTAGAGACCAATTTCCAACAGCTATAACTCTCAAAGCATTTAGCCTATTGCCATGAAAATTTGACATAAGCAAGATAAGTAAGTTATCTACAACTTTTTTATTGACAAGATTTACAACAAACATCATTTTACCCATGTAATATACTTAACAACAGAAACTGTCCAAAACAGTCACTATAATTGAATTATAGAGCAATTAATATTTCACTGCATACAAGCAATTAAATCTAGGTAGAACCAATAGTACCAACATTTCATAGACATCATATATATTTTAGAAAACATAATGGTCAAGCCCAAATAAATTATTTAAATACCTTTATTAATTTATTTGGACACTAAGGTGAAATAAGGAACATATATCAAAAGTATACAGTAAATTCTAAGAAAATTATAGTAGCCTACATATGACCTCAAAAGTCTATTGTACAAATTTCATGCTAATTGGATAAGTATAGCCATCTCTACAAAAATGACAATTTGCATAGACTCATTTTAGCAAAAATAGTTTAGCCTAGTGAAAAGTGTAAAATAATAGATTTCATATTTTTCTTACTTTCATCCTAGCACCACAACACTGTGTAAAAATTTGCATGATCATTAGTTATGTATTTTTACCCCATTTATTTTCACTAGAAACTAGCAATTAGTCAAGGTTAAATAGGAAGGCCATTTACCAAGTATACCTACTGTAGGTTTAGCATTTTTCCTAGCTATAACATGTCAACACAAGATCAGAAAAATTAGAATCACAATTTTATCACTTTCTTAGCTCAAGTTATGCATTTTACAAGATATAAACTACTTTAAAAGCACTTATCTAGATCAATTTAATTCTCCTATAAAAATATCCAAAATAGTAGGTTTCATATTTTTATCAAATAGTACACTTCATTATGAATCCAACAAAATTTAGTTCACTCAATTTGAACACTCCTAGCTCTAGATATGAATTTTTCAAGTTTGCTACAAAATCTAAAATAATAAATAAAGAAAATCAAATTTCAAATCGAGCTTAGCTGCTAGGTGCACCCGGTCTAGTGCACCCACTTCGACTGACAGTGGGGGCCCATAGGTCAATGGTTCCACCCGTTAGCAACACAAGAGCAGAGGACGGCGCTGACCCACGAAAAGCTCACCGACGACGAGGTCTCCGGCGAAACCCTGGGCACCATCGTGTTCCTGTTGTCAACTCGCACCCAGGGGTACCCCAGGTTAGGTCGGTGGCTCATCGGAGCAAGCTCACCGGTGAGCTTGGCAGACGATGGTGGTTGCACGGTGGCGCACCGGCCGTCTTCGGCCATGGCAAGCTCCGGTGAGAATGGGCCGGCGGAGCTAGCGTTTGTGGCTATGCATAAACATCTTCGAGCGGGGGATGACGAGACCTAGGGGCTGCTGGCCGCGGTGAGCTCGAGCTCATGGCCATGGCGGGCACGGTGGGAGCGGCGGTGCGTTCCCGCGTGACGGTACGGTAGCCTCTATCCTAGCTCTGGCCAGAGCAGCAGTGACCTAAGGCAACTACAGACCAGAAGACAGGAAGACAGGATATGTAGTGGAGCGGCCTGGCCACGGCGAGCTAAGAGCGCGGCAATACTCCGATGATGTCGCGGTGGTGGAAACGGCTGTAGGCCTTTACCTTGGGCTCTAACTAAGGCGCTAATGGGTCAAGGATGTAGAGTAGGTCACGGCGACATAGTGTGCTCGAGCTATTAAGCAATGGCGCGACAGCGGTGGCGCACGAGCTCGGCGAAGGCATGGCAGCGATGGCGCTGCGCTCGGTTTCGCTTGGCGGGCGAGAGAGAGGCAGAGCGAGGGCGAGAGAGCGAGAAATGGAGGGAGTAGCGACGTCGCCTCCCTCTTCACTCCCCTTTGGCCTGACCAGTGGGCCCGACGCCGGTGTACGGCCACCAGGTGGCGGCCGCGGCCTGCGCGCGATTGGCCACGACGGCTGTAACACCCAAAAATTTGAATTCTTTTTAAAATAGTAAATTTGATTTAAATATGCAATTATATGTGCAATTCAAATTAGGAAGTAATATTTCTTTTATAAAATTAAAAGAAAATGCAAGAATAGAAACATGTGATGCATTCATGCTATTGCGTATTTATTTCTGTGACGGGTGTTTTATTCAAATGCTAAAAGATCTTAAAAACCTTTTTAAAATTGAGTTTGAAAATTTTATTTATAAAAAGAAAAAGGAAAATTTCCTTCCATTCCTCCCTTCCTCAGATTCGGCCCGCTGGCTTTTCTTTTTTTTCCGCTGGCCCAGCTCCTTCCCGCGGCCCAGCACCGCAGCCAGCAGCCCAGCTCACCTTCCCTCCCCCGCTCGGCCCAGCCACGCGCTCAGCCCAGCCCAGCAGCCGCGCGCTCCGCGTCGGCCTGGCAACTGCCGCTGTGCCCTCCTCCTTCCCTTAGTCGCTGACTGCACGGCCCCACGCATCAGCTCCGCCCCCTTCCTTCGGCAACCGCCCGCTCAAGCCGCTGCGCAACCGCGCCCACGTCGTGCGTCGTGGGAGTCCTCCCGTTGCCTCGGCCTCGTTAAAAGGCAGCCGAGCCCCCCCCTCGTGCGCCCCCTGCTGCTCTGCTCCGTTTTCGCCTCGTCCCGGCCGAAACTGCCGCACGGAGGAGCCCCGCCGATCTCCGACCTCGCCGTCCGCGTCGCCGTCGTCTCCGAGCCGTCCCCACCTCCGTTTCTCGCCCGTGGTGAGCTCGCCGTGGCCCCCTCTCTCTCCCCATGCGATTCATTTTGCGTTTCGTGATTCGTATCGCCCAATCCGCGAGCGCCGTGAGCTCTTGGCCGTCGGCCATGGCAGCCGCCGCTCCAACCTTCTCCTCCGGCCATCGTGATGGCCTGGGCGAGTTCCCCTCCTCCCCAGCTTTCTCCCGGTGCCTCCGGATTTCCGAACCGTGGCCCCTAGCCCCGGAACCGCGCGCGCCAGTGAGTTTCACGCCGCCGGCCATGGCTTGCCTCACCGGAGTCACTGTTCCGGCCGGCCAAAACCCCCCAGGCTAATCCGAACCGTCCGATCTGGATCTATCGGCCGAAAATAGAAGATACCCCTTCGGGGGTAAATTTGCTAAAGAGTCCCTGGATTTTTCTAAGTCCTAACCCGCCGTCCTTAGCGTATTTCTCCGAATGCGCAAACCCGTTTAGAAAGCGTAAACTTCGCTGTTTAAGTCAAAAGTACGCTTTCAGTATTTACAGAAATGCCATTCGAACTGTTTCGCTTATAGAATTGTCGTTTTAACTCCGAATTGATCCATTCAAATCGCGTTAGCTTCGTAATTTCATAAGCTACATGTTGGAGCTACTGTTAGTCAAGTTTGGAACTTTTTAATTACATGATTAGAATTAATTAAATATAGGGCTATTGGAAAACCCGTTTTAATCATAACTTTCGTATTTTAGCTCCGTTTTTCGTGACCTTCGCGTTGGCGTGATCGTAGCGAAACGTAGATTAGTTTTACAAACATTTTATTTTGATTTCAATACTGTTGGTGTACTATTCTAATGATAGGAATGTTTGCTTGCATGAATGCTTTTGGAATGTTGTATGTTGCCGTGTTGGTCGCGTTCAGACGGTGAGGAAAACGTTGGAGACCAAGAACTCTTCGACGACCAGCAGGACCAGCACGAGTTTGTGAACCAAGGCAAGTATAACATGGGCCTTCCTTGATGTCCTATTTCACTTTAAGCAATTACTCATTTGCATGTATCTAATTTTGATACCCGTAAGGACATCCTAGTGATTGTTATCCTGTTCCTTGTCTCCTATGGGTTAAATGCATATGGGTAGTTTGCTAGTGCTCTAACTGAACTTGATATACATATTGATGAATGATACTATGGAACAAAGTAAGTAACATGAATTATAACAACTGTTCCATAGGGCGGAAGTGCAAATGACCTTTGTTCATTTTGCTCCCGGCCCTCCATAAGGACTTATCTGTCGGCAAAAGCTGGGACTGACAGTGCAACCGGGAGAGTCATATGGCTCTGACTTTAGCTCAGTAATAGGATCTTTCCTAACTAGTTAGAGGTTACCTTTTTGGCGCAAATGGGGCTTGCCACTTTGGGTATAGGGCTGCCTCTGTTCCTATGAGTATAGCCGCGATGGATTTGTGCCATAGGAAAGGGGGGTCCCTACATCTGCCTGCCAAGGAAACCTAGCGGCCCTAACTTGTTAGGGAAACCTATGAAATGGCTTCATAGTGTACCCTGCCCGCTCACCTTGGTAGTGACATGGGAGTAATTAACCCGGGCATATGGGGATCACGACTCGCGGTGAATGTGCACCACCTCTGCAGAGGGTAACAAACTGTTATAACAGCCGTGCTCACGGTTACGAGCGGCCCGGAAAACTCACAGAATAACTGGATATTCAATGATGATCAATTAAGTTGTTCTATGATGTAATATGGTAAACCTGACCTTGTTATATGTTCTTATGGGTTTAAATGGGAGCTTAAGCATAACCTGATAATACTTGAGAATAAAAGTTTGACCTATTAAAAATGCTAACTGCAGTAAACCAGAGTCTATCCTTTTGAGCTTCATAACCCCATGTTAGCTTGCTAAGTACGGAATGTACTTACACTTGTTTATTTTCTTTACTTGGATAAAAAAATCCCGGATGGGTAACAGATGACAACGGGTATGAGGATTTCCCGGAGGATTATTAGGCTTGTGGTCAACCAGTTGACCTTCCCTGTGATGATGGCCACGAGAGTTCATTCTATTTTTATTATTCCGCTATGATGTATGAGACTAAGTTCTATTATAACTCTGATGTATGAGACACTGTGATGATACTATTGTAATTTGTCAGCTTGTGTGTGTGATTGATTCCTGGGCACACACGAGTTTAGTGCATTCAATTTTATCCTTAAAATTGGGTGTGACAAATTGGTATCAGAGCCGTGTTGACTGTAGGACGCAAGCCTAGTTAGAAAATGGTCGTTTTAGCAGCTTTGCTCCTCTGGTTTCTTGCTTACTGACTTATTCTTGTTATTTTATTAAAACATTTATGCTTTTCATACCTTAATCTATTATTTAAAATTGTTGATTCTAATTTCTATCTCACTTTAAATCCATAGATGTCTCATAATCCGAAGACTACTCGACTCAGCACCGCCGGTTATCGTGCCATGTTCACCCCGCGTGCCCCACCAGCGGAGAGGGAGATTGTGATCATCCCCGACGACGAGGAGATGGCTACACCGACACCTACACCTACTCCTACACCAGTCGCCGTGCCCGTCTACCCTGTGGTAGCTACACCTGAGGAGTCGACGGCTACTTCCCCTACCCCTGTACCCGCCCCAGCTGCCCCCGTGGAGGAAGATGAGATTGGCTGGAAGTGCAAGTACTACTTCAAGCCAGCTCCAGAGACAGCCTACTACCACACTCTCCTCACCCACGTGCTGGACGACTACTTCCCCGACTTGCACGCCTCCATCAGCTATCACTGCGCCGAGTACAAGCACCCACTGGAGGCTACCTTCTGGAAGGTAGAGCTGGTGGTCACCACATGGAATGATATCATCAATGGACATGAGGTGGAGACTGTCCACAGTGCCCCTGCCAGGAGAGCCCATGCTTTGGATGGCATGGAGGATGCGGCATAGAATGCCTACATCCACTACCATGGTCGTCGCTTCGAGGCCATGAGGGAGGATCGCTTCAGGTTCCTTCCTCGAAATGATCATGAGGGTGTTTGGCAGGTTTTGGCTCCACCGGAGAATGACCCAACTCTGGAGGCAACGGTGCAGCATGTCCACGCTATGCAGGGAGTGGATGATGAGGTCAAAGGAGAACTGCGTGCATCTCAGAGGGCGCAGAGACGTCTTCAGAAACAAGTGGATGAACTTCGTGCACAGCTGGGACAGCCTTCCATCTACAAGAAGAAGCGCCGTTCCTTCACCATGATTGACACCGCTCCATAGGTGTTAGGTGCCTTGATCTAGATTATCACGTCGTTAGTTGTGTCCTTATTTAGTCTTGTTGGTCTTGTGAACTTGGTTGATTAGATGTTTGATTTGTGAACTTGGTTGAGTTGGTATTTTGCTTGATTGCTGGAAGTTTGTGGGCATGTCCACAACTTCCTTAGATTGGAACTTTAAATTTAGAATGAAATCTTAATGCAGAAGTATCATTTATCTTATCTCTGCTGTGCTGATTTCTGGAGCAGCCTGTGTTCTTTATCTGGTAACTCGAAATCTGGGATGATAAAAATTCTGAAATTTTTGTGGAGATAACTAGACCTCTGTATCTTTCAAGTGTCTTTGGAATCGCACGTCAATAGCTATTCAGGTTTGGGAGATCTAATTGGACACAAGTTGATGTTCCTGCGCTGTCTGGAACTCAGAACAGTTTCGGTTTAGCTCTATTTTTGACTATGTGTGAGTTCGAATCTGTAAAAGTGGTCTAAATGAAAGTTGTAGCTGACTGTCCTAAGCTTTCTAACGAATCTTGGTGCACCTCTGTTGGATCTCTGAAACTCGAGTTATAACAGTTTTACTGAACTGCCTGAATTGTAGTCTTGCCCAGGAAAATTTCAGCATTGCTTTCATATCTCTTGGTAAGTTCTCTATAATTGGAAAAATCCCTAAATTTTGCACATTTGTTGGAAAACAGATGGCCGCAAGAGGAGGAAGAGGCAGAGGCCGTGGTCGTGGACGTGATGCTCTCATAATCCACCACCACCGCCACCTGTGACCATGGAGCAGATATTGGGAATGCAAGCGCAGCTGATGCAAGCTATGATGCAGCGCTTGGACAATGAACCTGCAAGAGGTCCACCGCCTGTCCAGGTTAGAGATAAGCGTGGAGAGTTTATGAAAGGTCGACCACCGGTGTTCACACATGCCACAGACCCTATGGAGGCCGATGATTGGTTGCGTGCTGTGGAGAAACAACTGAACATAGCACAATGCAACGACCTGGAGAAAGTGCTGTATGCTTCCGGGCAACTCCAAGGAGCTGCTCAGGATTGGTGGGAATCATTCCAGTTTGGACGTCCCAACAATGCTCCTGATATCACTTGGCAGGAATTTAAGGACAGTTTCCGATCATACCATATTCCTGATGGACTAGTGGAACTGAAGCAGGAAGAATTCAGATCTCTCAAGCAAGGATCAATGACTGTGGCGGAATATCGAGACAAGTTTGCACAACTATCCCGCTACGCTCCTAATGATGTGGCAGATGACAAGGATAAGCAACGCCGTTTCCTCAAGGGACTCTATGATGGACTGCAGCTCCAGCTGATGTCTAATACTTATCCTAACTTCCAGTCCTTGGTGAATCGCGCAATCGTGATTGATGATAAGCGCAAGGAGATGGAAGCTAAGAAGAGAAGGCTCCAAGGGCAAGCTTCTGGAAGCAACACTCGCCCATGTGCTTATCCCCAGCAAGGTTTCCAGCAGAGGAATCAAGGACCAACTCATCAGGGAAACCGTGGTCAGTATCCTCAGCGGAACCAGTTCCAGCAACGCCCTCAGTTTCAGCAACAGTTTGGAAATCAGCGTCCCCCGCAACAGACTGGCAATCCTGCAACACGCCAGGGAGTGCCTAACAATGCTCCTGTGAAGAGTGGTGCACCCAACAATCCCAATGCCTGTTACCGATGTGGAGAAGTAGGTCACTATGCTCATCAGTGTCCTAAGAAGCAGAACCAACAAGCACCTCAGAACCAGGCCAACAATCAGAAGTTCAACGCCCGACCACCTCTCACAGCGAAGGTGAACTATGTGTCTGATGCAGCTCAGGAGACGCCTGAGGTCATGTTGGGTACGTTCAGTGTCAACTCTATTTCTGCTACCGTACTTTTTGATTCTGGTGCTTCGCATTCATTTATCTCCCAAGCTTTTGTTAGAATGCATAGCATACCTTTGTGTGCCATGAAAAACCCAATACTAGTGAATTCCCCTGGGAGGTAGTATGCCCGCTTCTTATTGGAGCCCCTCAACTAGCATTTCCTTAAGGGGGGTAGACTTCAAGGTGAAGCCTATTGTTCTGAGAACAGCGGGAATTGACCTTATCCTGGGAATGGATTGGATGAAACAACACCGGGCAGTGATACAGTGTCAGGAGAAATCTGTGGTTGTGACATCACTCAATGGGGATAGAATCTGTGTAGAAGTAGTAGTGCAAGCTCAGCCTACAGCCACAGTGAATCAGCTAGATGGTGAAATCAATGAACAAGATCGTGTCGTGGAGGAATTTCCGGATGTCTTCCCCGATGACTTGCCAGGTATGCCACCTGACCGAGACATTGAATTCATTATTGAATTATTACCTGGAACTGCACCAATAGCTAAACGTCCATATAGAATGGGAGTTAATGAATTAGAAGAGCTTAAGAAACAACTAAAAGAGTTGCAAGAAAAAGGTTTCATACGCCCCAGTTCTTCCCCATGGGGGGCACCTGTGATCTTTGTGGATAAGAAGGATGGTAGTCAACGGATGTGTGTGGATTACCGCTCACTTAATGAGGTTACCATCAAGAATAAATACCCTTTGCCTAGGATAGATGATTTGTTTGATCAGTTGAGAGGAGCTCATGTGTTCTCCAAGATTGATCTCCGATCTGGTTATCATCAGCTTAAGATTCGGAACTCGGATATACCCAAGACAGCATTCACTACACGGTATGGATTATATGAGTACACCGTTATGTCTTTTGGATTGACCAATGCACCTGCATACTTCATGTATTTGATGAATAAGGTGTTCATGGAGTTTCTGGATAAATTTGTGGTAGTATTCATAGATGACATACTAATATTCTCCAAGACAGAAGAAGAACATGCGGAACACATAAGGATGGTCTTGCAAAAGCTTAGAGAACATAAGTTGTACGCTAAGCGGAGCAAGTGTGAGTTTTGGTTAAAGGAAGTCTCTTTTCTGGGTCATGTTGTCTCCAATGGTGGAATAGCAGTGGATCCAGGCAAAGTGCAAGATGTACTGAATTGGAAACCACCAACTACTGTAAGTGAGATTCGTAGCTTTTTGGGATTGGCTGGTTATTACCGAAGGTTCATTGAAGGCTTTTCCAAGCTAGCCAAGCCTATGACAGCTTTGTTGGAAAAGAATGCTAAGTATGTATGGTCAGGATAAATGCCAGGCAAACTTTGAAGAGCTAAAGAAGAGATTGACTACAGCTCCAGTATTAATTTTGCCCGATTTAAACAAGAACTTCTCTATATATTGTGATGCATCCCGTTTGGGTCTTGGATGTGTGCTTATGCAAGAAGGAAGAGTGGTTGCATATGCATCCAGACAACTAAGGAAGCATGAGTTGAATTATCCTACTCATGACTTGGAATTGGCAGCTGTGGTTCATGCTTTGAAGATCTGGAGACATTATCTGATTGGACATAAGAGTGATATCTATACTGATCATAAAAGTTTGAAGTATATCTTCACCCAATCAGATCTGAATCTAAGACAACGTCGTTGGTTGGAATTGATCAAAGACTATGATTTGGAAGTGCATTATCACCCGGGAAAGGCAAACGTCGTAGCTGATGCACTTAGCAGAAAGAGTTATGCCAATGGTATTCAGACAACATCTATGTCAGCAGAGTTGTGTGCTGAAATGGAGTATCTCAACTTGAGTCTGGTCACTAATGCAATGGAATTGGTGATAGAGCCTACTCTAGAGCAGGAGATACGCAAAGGTCAATTGGAGGATGAAAAACTTAAAGAGATAGCAGAGAATGTAGTGCTTGGAAAGGCACCCTGGATTCAGAATGGATGAGAATGGAACCCTTTGGTTCGGGAAAAGGATATGTGTACCGGAAGTGAAAGCTATCCGAGATGCAATTCTGCAAGAGGCCCATGAGTCTGCTTATTCTATACATCCCGGAAGTACCAAAATGTACTTGGATCTCAAAGAAAAGTATTGGTGGTATGGTTTGAAGAGAGATGTGGCAGAATATGTGGCTTTGTGTGACACTTGCCAAAGAGTGAAAGCTGAGCATCAGAGACCTGCAGGGATTACTACAACCAATGAAGATCCCTGAATGGAAATGGGAAGAAGTTGGCATGGATTTTATTGTAGGATTACCCCGCACTCAAAGAGGTTATGATTCAATATGGGTAATAGTGGATCGACTCACCAAGGTCGCTCACTTTTTACCAGTCAAGACTACTTATAATGGTGCAAGATTAGCAGAGTTATACATGGAACGAATAGTGTGCTTACATGGTGTTCCCAAGAAAATTGTGTCGGATAGAGGCACCCAATTTACATCGCAATTCTGGCATAAAGTACATAGATCTTTGGGAACAAGTTGAATTTCAGTTCTGCTTACCACCCGCAAACTGATGGACAGACGGAAAGGATCAACCAGATTTTGGAAGATATGTTGAGAGCCTGTGCACTTCAGTATGGTGATAGTTGGGATAAGAGTCTGCCTTACGCAGAGTTCTCATACAACAACAGTTATCAAAAGAGCCTCAAGATGGCACCTTTCGAGGCAGTTGTATGGACGTAAGTGTAGAACACCTTTGTTCTGGAATCAGACTGGAGAAACCCAAGTGTTTGGTCCCGATGTCCTTAGAGACGCGGAAGAACAAGTGAGAATGATTAGAGACAATTTGAGAGTAGCTCAGTCTCGACAGAAGAGTTACGCTGATAACCGCAGAAGAGAGCTGACTTTCGAGATTGGTGATTATGTGTACCTGAAAGTGTCACCAATGAGAAGTGTGAGAAGATTCAATATGAAAGGAAAGTTAGCCCCAAGGTATATAGGACCTTTTAAGATCCTAGAGAGACGTGGAGAAGTAGCTTATCAGTTGGAACTTGCCTGAGAGCTTGTCCGGTGTGCACGACGTGTTCCATGTTTCCCAGTTGAAAAAGTGTCTGAGGGTACCAGAAGAACAAATTCCTTTGGAAGAACTTGTTGTCAAGGAAGATCTTACTTATGAGGAGTATCCGATAAAGATCTTGGAAACTGCCGAAAGAGTTACGAGAAGCCGAACAGTAAAGATGTGCAAGGTGCAGTGGAATCGTTATACAGAGGATGAGGCTACTTGGGAAAGAGAAGAGGATCTGAGAAAGACTTATCCCCAACTGTTTGAGTAAGCAATCACCCGAATCTCGAGGACGAGATTCATCTTAAGGGGGGTAGAATTGTAACACCCAAAAATTTGAATTCTTTTTAAAATAGTGAATTTGATTTAAATATGCAATTATATGTGCAATTTCAAATTAGGAAGTAATATTTCTTTTATGAAATTAAAAGAAAATGCAAGAATAGAAACATGTGATGCATTCATGCTATTGCGTATTTATTTCTGTGACGGGTGGTTTTGTTCAAATGCTAAAAGATCTTAAAAACCTTTTGAAATTGAGTTTGAAAATTTTATTTATAAAAAGAAAAAGGAAAATTTCCTTCCATTCCTCCCTTCCTCAGATTCGGCCCGCTGGCTTTTCTTTTTTTTTCCGCTGGCCCAGCTCCTTCCCGCGGCCCAGCACCGCAGCCAGCAGCCCAGCTCACCTTCCCTCCCCCGCTCGGCCCAGCCACGCGCTCAGCCCAGCCCAGCAGCCGCGCGCTCCGCGTCGGCCTGGCAACTGCCGCCGTGCCCTCCTCCTTCCCTTAGTCGCTGACCGCACGGCCCCACGCATCAGCTCCGCCCCCTTCCTTCGGCAACCGCCCGCTCAAGCCGCTGCGCAACCGCGCCCACGTCGCGCAGTCGTGGGAGTCCTCCCGTTGCCTCGGCCTCGTTAAAAGGCAGCCGAGCCCCCCCCCTTGCGCGCCCCCTGCTGCTCCGCTCCGTTTTCGCCTCGTCCCGGCCGAAACTGCCGCACGGAGGAGCCCCGCCGATCTCCGACCTCGCCGTCCGCGTCGCCGTCGTCTCCGAGCCGTCCCCACCTCCGTTTCTCGCCCGTGGTGAGCTCGCCGTGGCCCCCTCTCTCTCCCCATGCGATTCATTTTGCGTTTCGTGATTCGTATCGCCCAATCCGCGAGCGCCGTGAGCTCTTGGCCGTCGGCCATGGCAGCCGCCGCTCCAACCTTCTCCTCCGGCCGTCGTGATGGCCTGGGCGAGTTCCCCTCCTCCCCAGCTTTCTCCCGGTGCCTCCGGATTTCCGAACCGTGGCCCCTAGCCCCGGAACCGCGCGCGCCAGTGAGCTTCACGCCGCCGGCCATGGCTTGCCTCGCCGGAGTCACTGTTCCGGCCGGCCAAAACCCCCCAGGCTAATCCGAACCGTCCGATCTGGATCTAATCGGCCGAAAATAGAAGATACCCCTTCGGGGGTAAATTTGCTAAAGAGTCCCTGGATTTTTCTAAGTCCTAACCCGCCGTCCTTAGCGTATTTCTCCGAATGCGCAAACCCGTTTAGAAAGCGTAAACTTCGCTGTTTAAGTCAAAAGTACGCTTTCAGTATTTACAGAAATGCCATTCGAACTGTTTCGCTTATAGAATTGTCGTTTTAACTCCGAATTGATCCATTCAAATCGCGTTAGCTTCGTAATTTCATAAGCTACATGTTGGAGCTACTGTTAGTCAAGTTTGGAACTTTTTAATTACATGATTAGAATTAATTAAATATAGGGCTATTGGAAAACCCGTTTTAATCATAACTTTCGTATTTTAGCTCCGTTTTTCGTGAACTTCGCGTTGACGTGATCGTAGCGAAACGTAGATTAGTTTTACAAACATTTTATTTTGATTTCAATACTGTTGGTGTACTGTTCTAATGATAGGAAGTGTTTGCTTGCATGAATGCTTTTGGAATGTTGTATGTTGCCGTGTTGGTCGCGTTCAGACGGTGAGGAAAACGTTGGAGACCAAGAACTCTTCGACGACCAGCAGGACCAGCACGAGTTTGTGAACCAAGGCAAGTATAACATGGGCCTTCCTTGATGTCCTATTTCACTTTAATCAATTACTCATTTGCATGTGTCTAAATTTGATACCCGTAAGGACATCCTAGTGATTGTTATCCTGTTTCTTGTCTCCTATGGGTTAAATGCATATGGGTAGATTGCTAGTGCTCTAACTGAACATTGATATACATATTGATGAATGATACTATGGAACAAAGTGAGTAACATGAATTATAACAACTGTTCCATAGGGCGAAAGTGCAAATGACCTTTGTTCATGTTGCTCCCGGCCCTCCATAAGGACTTATCTGTCGGCAAAAGCTGGGACTGACAGTGCAACCGGGAGAGTCATATGGCTCTGACTTTAGCTCAGTAATAGGATCTTTCCTAACTAGTTAGAGGTTACCTTTTTGGCGCAAATGGGGCTTGCCACTTTGGGTATAGGGCTGCCTCTGTTCCTATGAGTATAGCCGCGATGGATTTGTGCCATAGGAAAGGGGGGTCCCTACATCTGCCTGCCAAGGAAACCTAGCGGCCCTAACTTGTTAGGGAAACCTATGAAATGGCTTCATAGTGTACCCTGCCCGTTCACCTTGGTAAGTGACATGGGAGTAATTAACCCGGGCATATGGGGATCACGACTCGCGGTGAATGTGCACCACCTCTGCAGAGGGTAACAAACTGTTATAACAGCCGTGCTCACGGTTACGAGCGGCCCGGAAAACTCACAGAATAACTGGATATTGATGATGATCAATTAAGTTGTTCTATGATGTAATATGGTAACCTGACCCTGTTATATGTTCTTATGGGATTAAATGGGAGCTTAAGCATAACCTGATAATACTTGAGAATAAAAGTTTGACCTATTAAAAATGCTAACTGCAGTAAACCAGAGTCTATCCTTTTGAGCTTCATAACCCCATGTTAGCTTGCTAAGTACGGAATGTACTTACACTTGTTTATTTTCTTTACTTGGATAAAAAATCCCGGATGGGTAACAGATGACAACGGGTATGAGGATTTCCCGGAGGATTATTAGGCTTGTGGTCAACCAGTTGACCTTCCCTGTGATGATGGCCACGAGAGTTCATTCTATTTTTATTATTCCGCTATGATGTATGAGACTAAGTTCTATTATAACTCTGATGTATGAGACACTGTGATGATACTATTGTAATTTGTCAGCTTGTGTGTGTGATTGATTCCTGGGCACACACGAGTTTAGTGCATTCAATTTTATCCTTAAAATTGGGTGTGACAACGGCCGGTGTTGAAATCGGCTAAGTCCGATTCAGACGACTGGCAGCGCTACTTCGTGACTCTACATCTCCTAATCCAGTTCGAGTTAGCAAAAATGGTATTAGTGAAAGTTGTACAACTATGTGAGATCTTCAACTTTGATTTAGGAACCATCATCTAATTCTCAATGGTTAGCCAGTGAAAATGCTCCTAAGTGAGGCACATTGAAACTGTAAATGGCTTTAGGACAGCGCAAATTCTCCAAGTCTAAAAATAGTATTTCTTTGCTACTTTGGATCTATTTGGACTATGTTAGGCACTGAATTGGCTCATGACCCTTAAATAAAGTTTGTTCCACATAAGATAAGCTACAACTTTTATTAAGAGTGCACTGCCATGCAAATACTCTATGCTATAGTTCAACTTTGGTCAAAGTAGGATCATGAAAATTAGAGTTTCTAGAATAACTATGACTTGGGGGTTGTTTTGGTCCATGTCATGAATATCAAACTTGTTCCATGTACCATCCTAAGTGTGTCTAAGGTATTTTAGTGATCAATATCAACCACTTACCTTAACAAGCATGACCATAAATCATACACACGTTGCAACATAGAATAACAAAGGTATGTTTCGTATATTTATAATCATATATGAATGAATGATGCTTATGCTCATGCAATGTAAGTGCAAAAGTACAAGCCTAGCGCCTAAAGTGTTACAAACCACCTCTCTGAACTTTTAAAACCGTTCGTTTTACCTCCCTGACCAGTTATAACTAAAAAATAAAAAATAAAAAGACATTGTGCATGAGTCCAACAAAATTGGAGTCCAACAAATAAAAAATAAAAAGACAAAGCCGCTTAGAACTGGTCAGGAGGTACACTGAACGGTTTTAAAAGTTCAGGGAGGTGGTTTATCCGGTTTTAGAGTTCAGGGAGGAAAAGTAGACTTTTGTAAAAGTTGAGAAAGGTAATGTGGACTTTTTTCAAAAAAAACGATGGAGGACTGGTGTGGAGTTATGTGCGATCTGCTCGTGTGTCTAGAGGACAGCTAATTCAGGATTAAATAATTCACAAAAAAAATATTCAGGATTAAATTTGCTTCTCCAATTTTTGTTTGACTCCCTCTCGTCGATCATTAGCTACGTTATATTCAGAGTTCGACGTCACTCTAAACCAGCTTAACATAGCAAAATATATAAATATAATATAATAATAACTCACAATGTTCCGTATATTCTAGGTGTAGAGAATATTTTCTGAAAAAAATCAAATCAGCTTAAATTTGTAAAATGTATAATAATAAATCACACAAGTGAAATATTTATGTGCTATGATCACGCGGACTTCCCCCGCGTCGTCCGTACGGGGCGACTCGGGGGCGACCTAGCCACCGTCGCCAGGCCTCCCATCGTGCCTCTCCCCGGCCGACGCCGCTGCTCCCCGGCAAGTGGTGGCGGCGGCCCGCGGTGGCGCCCAACCAGGCCTCCCTCCGCAACACCTTCCACCTCTTCCCACATCTCCTATCTCCCATTCTCCATGTCTAGCGGCGAGCAGAGTGGCCAGCGCTGAGCCAGATCAGCGCTGCCTGGCCTTGGATCCGGCGATCCTAGCCCCGGATCTGGCCACTCGGAGTCCCGGCGCTCGGCTTTGGCGTGCAGGCGAGGGGCAAGGTAGCCCAATGGCCGACGCTTCTTCTGGGATCGGGTCCGGCGTACCCAGCCCCGGATCCGACGCCACCGAGGCTGGCGGGGCACGGATGCAGTGGCGGCGCACCAGGGCGCGGCGGATGTGCGAGCGTGGGTGTGGTGGCGGCGACCGCCGCCGACGCGTACGACCCGGCCACCGACTGCTTGCGGTGGCTGAACGACCTCATGTACCGCCACAACGCGCTGCTCCGGGCAAAGCTCGCCGAGCTCCGGCGCACGCACCGGGACCGGAGCGTCTCGCTCATCTATGTCGACTACTACGGTGAGGTTGTTGGATTCGTCAGTGCCCCGGCGCTGAACGGCTTCGCCCCCGCCACGACGCTCGACGCGTGCTGCGGCGGCGGCGGATTCCACAACGACATCTTCATTGTGCACTGCACGGAGCCCAGCGTCGTGATGTGCGCCGACCCGTCCAGGTACATGCCTTGGGACGGGCTGCACATGACAGAGGCCGTGTACTAGACCATGGCGTGCGGGCTGCTAGACGCCCCGTTGGGCAGGGGAGAAGCTGGGCGAGTGCCAGCTGCCGCCGCCAAGACCCACCGCAGGGCCCCGCGCCGCACGCCCGGCTCTGGGGAGGCGCCCCTGCACGGAAAGGTCAAGGCGCTCCTGCACAATGTCGAGGAGGAGTAGGGTTGCGCCACCGCCGCCCTCGTCAATCCCGCGCGCATCCAGGCGCTACTCGGCTTCTCCAAATCCCCTGCCCAGCTTCTTGCATCCACGCTGCCTAACAACCAGCCCCCCAAAGGCGCGGTCCTAGGTGGGATTGCTGGGTGGTGGCACACCAGCGGCGTTGCGGGCCTCTTGGCCGGCGGCAGGCAACCGGGCGCGTGCACAGCCAACACCGCAACGGGCGGCGCCTGGAGCGTGTCACGCTTGGGTGCGTTCATGACACCGGCGACGGACGCTGCCGTCGCGGCTGGGGCCGTGGGTGTGTGGGCAGCATCTTCTAGGATGAAAATCCTTCTTGAGTGCTCTTACATTGACGATGGCATATGCGGATGTCAGTCCCCTTGCTGAAGGTGTCATTGGAGCGCTAAAGCTGCCCTGCCCTGCCCCAAAGCTCCAGCTCCGCTGCTCAACTTCGGCTTCGACTCGTCATCTGCAGGTCTCAAGGCAAAAGCCCTTACGAGCATGGTGCTTCGATTTTCGATAATGGCATCTGTGGACGTCATTCCCCTTCTTGAAGGCATCAACACAAACACGTCTGCCCCGCCGAGCCCGACATGACCTTGCTCTCTCCCACCTTTTGTGCCTCCTTGATCCTTGCTCCCTTCTTGGGCGAGACTGGCCCCTGGCTGTTAGTTCATTGCCAATGTTTCGACGAGTGTCCTCCTCTGGCGTCTCTGCTCCATCGGCGCTCTCCTTGATGGTGACAGAAAATCTAATGCCGAGTGGTGTTTCCACCGCTGCCGCCATTCTTCTTCATGGTTTCCTCCCCGTGGACGGCGTTGAATGGTGGTACGTGGGCTCGGATGTGTTGTAGGTGTCACCATCAGTTTCAAGGGAGATAGCCGTGTCCGGTGATCCTCGGCTTGCGTGTCCGTCACCACTCTTAGTCCCCACTCCACTGTTGGTCCTCAGATGAAGGGTGGCAGTGGAGCGGCATAGCTACGAGGAGTGGTGCAGGGCATAATGGTCAGGCGTAACCGGCAAGTATGCTGTTTGGCGGTGGCGCAAATCGACGATCGGTTGGTGTCCTTCGGCTTGGGTCAAGGCTTATCCTTGAGTCCTCGTGTTGGTTCTTCTTGTTTTTCTATTAAGTGTTGCTGTTGTTGGTGTTGTGGTTGTTGTTGTTGTAATCTCTCCCTCTTCCCCTTTGTACTTCTCTGGTCTTATTGTATCTGGATTGGCGCCATGCCTTTCCACCTCCTGGCTTGCCCAACATTTGTGGAATGAAAATTCAGGTGGGGATAGTTCATCCCCCGGTGACCTTTAAAAAATTCACACAAGTATTCAATTAAAAAAGTGAAATCAATTTTGTTAGATTATATATCTATACACATAAAAAGCGGCAAAGGAAATCGTCTGCACCACCATCTCGCCCTGTCAACAAATAAAAAAGGCAAAGGGAATCGTCTGTGCCTCATCCCGCCCCGTTGACACAAGGCCTGTTCGCTTGGTCGTAAACGATCGTAAATTTTCAGCCAGAACAGTATTTTTCTCTTACACCAAACCAGCCAGCAGTAATAATCCACGATCATATACGATCGTTTCAGCTCCAGCTGAACAGGCTGACAGCCGCGGATGCGCCACCACCCGTTCACCCCCAGCTCATGGATGTGCGACCACCCGTCGACATGACCATGGATGCATCGCCACCCGTCATTGATCTGTGAAAGATATCGACGGGGACAGACGTCGGACAAGGGGTCATCGATGTGGATGGGTAAGGGTATCGAGCAGCCGCCGCAACTGGTGATGTGGAAGAGTCAACAACGTCGATGGGGAAACGGCATCGAGCACCCACGGTCGATGGATGGCCACATGCGTCATCGTATACATAAACAAAGTTTTGTTGCCCCAGTGCAAACAGGCATATATCTAGTATAGAAAAGAGCTCGTCTCTAAAAAATCGTTTTTAGTAGTGGTAAAGAGAGAATCGGCTGTCTTTTTTGTGTTGTGGCTGCTGCTGGCTACAAGTTTTCACTACTAGAATAAAGTGAATAAACTTAACCCAGGCGGTCATTTTTTATTTTTTCAGGCGGGCAAGTCGTCCGCCTCCGACAAAAGGCCTACGTTAATGGCTATTTTCGGAGGCGGTCCAAATGCCCGCATGCGAAAATCGATTAAAAAACAAAAAAGAAAAAGCTTGCAACCCAAACCAGGCCCAGATCTGGGCCTCGTGCCGCTACCCTTGCACGCTCCCCGCACCCCGATTTGCTGTCGGAGAAGCCGGATCCAGCCTCGGTCCACGCGCGCCGCCGGATCCGCGCTGCTTGGGGAGGAAGAAGAGGATCCACTGCCGGATCCGGCCTCCCCGCCGCCCGATCCGGCCTTCCCACTGGCCGCCATCGCCGGTTCCAGCCTCCCCGCACGCGCCGTTACCAGATCCGCGCTGCTCAGGGAGGGAGATCAAAGAGTGAGAAGAGGGAGCCGCCGCCAGATCCGGCCTCTCCGCCCACGCTGCCGCCGGATCGGCCTTCACACGCACCGTCGTCGCCGATCCGACCTCCCCACGCGCGCCGTCGCCAGATCCATGCCGCTCAGGGAGGGAGAAGAGGGAGCCGCCGCCGGATCTGGCCTCCCCACCCATGCCGCTGTCGGAGACCCGCGCCCCGCGCCGCCGTCAAAGAACCGCGCCTGAGCGCTGCCGAGGGGCACGCGAGTGCCGCTGGGGAGGGGGGGCGCGCGAGCGCCACTGACGAGGGAGGGAGGAGAACTGGTGCAACGCTTGTGGATGAGGGAAACAGAGAGAAAGGAGAGCTGGTGTGTTAGGGTTTCGTTTCTCATTATATATTCGAGACTGGTGATGGGCTAACGTGGGTCTAGAGATGGTTAGCGGGTTAGGCCTGATTTGCTGAGGCGGGCATTTTAAAGGTCCACCTCCGAAAAGGGATTTACGGAAGCGGGTCTTTTAAGGCGTTCACCTCCGTAAATAGACTATTTTCGGTGGCGATTGTCTTAAGGCGTCCGCCTCTGTAAATCCATTTTTGGAGGCAGGGCATTTTCTAACCGCCTCTGTAAATAAAACAACCACCTCTATAAATACATTTTGTGTGACGGTTAATTGTGACTGCCTTCGTAGATAAAAATGTCCGTCTCTAAAAACCTTGAGGCATTTTACGAGACGGTTGGATTTTGTGACCGTCGCCGTTAATGTTTGAGCGGTTTCTTGCAAAATCAATTTTGTAGTAGTGTTTTTTTTTCTTTCTAGGGATGTATACTTGTAGCTACTGAGAACTTGCCTCCGGCTGCAGCAGTAGCGCTGCAACAAGCGCAGCCACTTAGGCTGAACTAGCAAACATGCCCGTGCGTTGCAACGGAAAAAAAATCGAGTTTAAATGCGTCTCTTCTCCATTTTGCTGGCATAACTGCAACCGTATCGCTGAAACTTATTTGATTATATCTACTTTTGACGTATCAGATTGCTAATGTATCTCCTGGCAACCGGCCGCGACTCTTTTCACTAATGATAAACAACAATTGTATTTCATTATTCATAATATTGACAGCCATTACAAAACTGGAAAAATCTTCAGAATATAACACAACTTAGCTTCTCAACAATTATTGCTCAACAAATAAAATATAGCCTAATGGTTCAGATCACGTAGATATAATGAGTGGTGCTCCTCCAAAACATAAAAAGAATGTAGTTGCTGAACCTGTTTCGTATCATATATATGCTGCTGAATTCTCCTCTAGTACTGTAATAACAAACTGTGAAGCTCTAATGTGTCTGATGCTAATAGCAATGTGTTTCTCAATTATTACTGTGTATAAGGCAACGCACACAACACTATCTATCATCTATCATAGTTTCTGTAGATGGATTGGATTCTGCTAAAAGAACATCATGTTGTTGGCAGACTTGTTCATCACCCACCCCCTGATCTCCTCCATCAGCTTTGTCTGGAACTCTGGATGGACAATGGCCCCCGCGCAACTTTCCAGCACACCTCATCAACGACGGGAGCGTTGCAGAGCAAGAACTTGGCGAGCGCCCTCTGCGCAACGGACCCCTCGTAGTTGCACCCAATTGATCTCCTTTGGTCCTCTCCCTCGGACAACTGGGGATCTCGACGTCAGTACGTCACGCGGCGGCACGGCGAGCCCGCGCGTGCGGATCGTACCTGAGCTTGTGCGAAGCGTTGAGGACTTCCTTATCGACGTAGTAGCTGCTGTCCTTCACTGGGTGAGGCTCTGGCAGGAAGAACAAGGACAGCGTTCCATCCTCGGGGTCCGCTCCAGGATCCGGGCCACCGTCGTGACGGCAGACGCGTCGTCGTCTCGGGAAGCATCCCGGTTATCTCGAGGTTGCGGAGCATCGGAAAGAATGGGAAGACGAAGCTGCTTCCGGGCGGACGTGAGGTGCAGCCGCTCCACGGTCCATGCCGACAAAGAGCTTCATGAAGACCGAACACCGCCTCGGCTGCGCGCTCCACGACGCAGAAGTCGAGAGCGCAGAACGAGATCTTACGCGGGGCGGCGTGCATGGTGAGGAACGACGGCGACGGCTGTTCCGCCGGGATCGCGCCACGGTAGTCGAAGGCCCGCAGCTCCGGCGATCCGACGTTGACGGTGGCCAGCCCGTGGCAGCACCGTAGGGCCAGCCTGCGGAGGCACGCGCCGTGGATGTAGAGCTTGGTTAGGTTCCCGCAGGCCTTGAGTGTCAGGTTCTCGAGGCTCGCGCAGACGGAGACAAGCCGTTGTAGGGAGCCTCTTCTGCCGGTGACCCTTGTCAGGTGCAGTGTGTCAGAGCGATGGTAGGGCGATGGCCGACGGCAGGCGGCAGGTTGATCGAGCAACCGTCGAGGCGGAGTGCGCGTAGCACGGCGCTGGAGGAGAAGAGGCTTCTTGGCATGATACTTCTCCTCCCCCGGACGGGGTTCCTCCTCGTCGGCGGCGGCATGCCCTTCCTCCATCTTGGCGTCACCGGTGACCGGCTGGCCCTACTAACGCACGTTCCCGTGGCCGCAACAACTTGCATCATGAATACGTGGAGACCATCCGGGCGGTGTCGCACCGAGCTGCATAGTCCGGCACCGTCGTTTGAATTTTTTTTTCCGGAGCGCGCACATAAACACATCTGAGTTGCTTCCTTAAACTAATCGTGCCGCTGCTGGATTTTGGCCCTCGTAAGATAGGATGTCGGACCAGCAATAATTTGGCTTTCTGTTTTCTAACTTGGTCTCTTGCCGGGCACAAACTTCAAATTGCGGGCTTCAATGTAATAGGGTGGACATATTATGTTATGGGAAGTAAATTAAAAAGCCGGGTTGAAAGAGACATTTTACTATATAGAAAATAAAATAAGATTTTATCTAATTTATTTTCTATTTGAATTAAGATTCCTATTCCTATTTAGTTTATTAGGCTCCGAGAGATCTATTTGTCCTAACTATCTAGGGTCATATAAGCCTATACGGAAAAAACTATTGACTACCGGTAATTATGGGGAGGTGGACGAAAAAAATGGATGGATGAAAAAAAAAATACCGGAAATTTTGCCTCTTTATTATATTAGGTATAGATAGAGTAGCTTGTGAATTACCCTTTCTTGTCTAGGAGAGGAACATTAGTCGTACTGCTGTTTGGTTAGGCCAAGCGCCTGTGTGCGTTCTTGACCTCATCAGTCATCAACAACAACGACTGTAACGATTCTTTTTTCTAGCTAATGAATCTCTCTTTTACTAAAAAAAATGCTCTTTATTTCATGACAGAAGCTGTATGGGTGCTTCAAATGTCCAAGGTGTTGCTAATCAGTGCAGCCGCCTGGACCCCCGTAGTAGAACATGTTATCCAAAAATGTGCTAGCTTGGTAGCATTTCTTGTTGTTTGCATCAACATTAACAGACCCAACCGGCAGGGTATATCCCTGGCCATTAGAATCGACAAGCTGAACATTCTGAAAACTTGCCGAGTCTTTTCCAGGCCATTGCCCATTGCCCATTGGGGGACTTGCATGTCCTTTGTAACACTTAGTGTAACCACCCCAGGTTATTTCTCCGGCACGATCCTGCAAGCTGTTAAATATACTTTTCGGCCAGAACCCAACGGGCTTCAGATTGCTTATGTCATACCCAAAGTGTAGCCACCAATCTCCATCGTCTTTATTCTGCAATACAATTTTACATGGATCTATGGTTACGCAGTGAGAGATAACAAATATAACTAATACCAACAAAACCGAATATTGATATGATTCACCACTCATCGATTGTTGTGTGATTTGATCCTCTCAACTCATAACATATATACCAAGATGCCAAATGGAAATATAAAGAATGTGTTATTAATTCCTTACAGATTGGGCTTGTCAAATCAAAATATTGTCATATGAGGGAAGTCGACCTATTGCAAGTTTATAATATAATAATGAGTTATTCAACTTCTCCTTGCCAATCCGCGCCCAATCAATAGTGCTCATGCTCACCTAGATGTTTAAACAGTCCAGGATACTCAGTAGTTAGCTACTTAGGTGGACTAAACAGCCATGTAATTGTCCTAAACGACTAGAGAAGTGAACAAGAATGGCCACCGTGTAGCGTCTACATGCCATTTAATCTAATCTAAATTCATGGCTGTTAGTTTAGGCAAACACTAATCCCACCACACCTTAGGGTGTCTCTAATAGTATGAGCTACCACTAACTCTAAGCTGATAAATATGGAGAGAGCGAGACTGTAGCATAATGCTGTGAGAGAGGGATGCACCGTGAAATGTGCGAGACTATCTCTTAAGTATCTTGATTTTTACACTTTAGTGGTTGAAAAATTGATTCAACTAGCTCTAAACTAGACCATTGAAGGCGCCCTTATTAGCTACTCTATCACTCTATAAATTTGGAACTGCAACCACTAGTGGCATATTCGGAAAGCTGATGCAAAAAAAATGACATTGAACTGGTGCACGTATCATTTATATGGTAACAAGTTTAGCTTATGAACTTTATCAAGCGGTGTTATTAATTAGACAATTTTCTCTTTAAGAATAGCAGGCGTGGCGGTCCAGTATAATCTTTACTCCCTATATCTTGATGCCATGAAGCAGTAAGATATTTTTGCATATATGATGACATTATGTACATTATACCTTAAATATCTTGAATGATATTTTAGGCTGACCATTTGCTGGTTCTAAGGTATCTCCTGGTGTAATAGGAGCATCCTTCACAGGTACAAAACCATTACAGTCCAGATTAAAGCATCCAGTTGACTCGTGTCCATCAGCCTGCAAATAAAAACAAAATTGCTTATGGGTGTGGCACAATAAGGATACTTGAGTAAAGAAGAACTTATAGGTTTTTATTTCATACCGTCCAGTATACAAAAAAGCGTGTCTTGCTGTCACCAAAGCGGGATGGGTTAACCTATGTATAACAAGGAATTTGTGAACTATATATATCTACTAAATCCGCCCTAAATTATAAGACGTTTTGGCTTTTCTAGATACATTGCTTTTATTATGTACATAGAAAATGTCATGTATCTATATCTATGTGCATAGCAAATATCACGTATCTAGAAAAACCAAAACGTCTTATAATTTAGAATGAAGTATATATATATATATATATATCATAATATGGCATACTATCGACCCTACCAAAATGGTGGACTTCTCCTAGTGTTTTTAAGTAGTAATAAAACACTATCACTAGTCATAGCACATAGGAACCTCACTAGGAGGCATTTAGTAGGAAAAATTTATACTAAATTTTGAATGCTAAAACACTAGGAGAAAGCTCACCTCACTAATAGAAGTCTAAAATTCTGGTTGTGCGATGACTTACCATCCAACCCGCTTGCATATCATTGTAGTCACTATTGCCGAGCATGCCATTTGATACCCACATTAGTGCACCAGTAAATCCCATTTCACTTAGAATGGGGAAATTATAAAACATCTAGAGTTGCCATGCCGCCTGTGTATCCACCGGTTGGGGGGCTGTTCGCATCATAGACTGCGTACTATGAAAAAATAGCACACTTTTCGTGATCAAATGTAATTTTACAATTGTTGGAAAAACATGAGCCATCCATTAGACGAGATCGGACAATGAAATAATAGGAGGTACCAATGTAAAAGTACCTGGAGTTACTAAATAGGTGGAGATCGTACCAAAGTTATGTGGTGCAAGTACCAAAATATGTGACGCCCAATTTATTTTTTACTTTATTATTTTTTCGATTATGGGTAAATTGGTAATTTTAGCATCTTCCTTGAAGGGCAAAGATGGAATTTCCCATCTCATCCCTGTCTAAAGTCTAAACCTGTCGCTCCCATCTCAGTCAAGTTCTTTCTCCCCTTGAACTCAAAAAAAAGTTCTTTCCCCCCTTTCCTGAAGCTGCTAGTCGGTCGTAAGCGGCCACGTCGACGACCGCTGGTGCCCCACCGTCGCGGCGACCTCGCACGCGAAGAGCTGCTAGCACCGGTCGCGTACCGGCCTTGGCGTAGTCTCCTCTCGCGCTGAGATCTCCTCAGCGGAGAAGGGGAACACGGGCGCCATGGTCCACCACCAGTTGCGCCACCAAACTCCTGCCACCGTCGTCGCCTCGCCAGCGAAGATTGGATAGCACCGGGCACGTCTACCGACCTAGGCACGCTGCTCGGTGCATTCTCCTCTCCGCGCTCAAGGCCACCAAGCGCCGCCCGGCCCCTCAGCCTGTCTCCTTCTCACGTTTTCGAATGAGGGCCTGTTTAGTTCCCAAAAATTTTTGCGCAGTACCCATCACATCAAATCTTGCGGCACATGCATCACTACCGGAAACCGGCGATTTGCCGAGTGCCGGAGGCTTTGCCGAGTGTATTTTATCGGGCACTCGGCAAAGACCGTGTTTGCCGAGTGCCAAATAAAATACACTCGACAAACAAAAACACACGGCAAAATACGTCTTTGCCGAGTGTTTTTTTCTGGCACTCGGCAAAGATGTATTTTGCCGAGTGCCTTTGTTTTGGCACTCGGCAAAGAGGCTTTTTGCCGTGTGCATTTTTTTTTGCCCTCGGCAAATCAGTTTTTCGAAGCAATTTTTGAGGCCCTAAATGAATTCAAATGAAAAACTTTTCAACTACAAAGTTGTATAACTTCTCAAGATCTACAAAGTTTATTTTGGTCATTTCTTCATTTGACAAAGCGACAATAATGTTGTTCATAAAATCTACATCTATCATATCTCTCATATTAGTTTCATGAAAGTAGAAGACAGATATATAAGATTTGTGAACAATGTTACTACCACTATGTCGGATGAAGAAATGACCAAAATAAACTTTGTAGATCTTGATAAGTTATGAAATTTTGTAGTTGGCAACATTTTGATTTGAAATCATCTTATCATGCAAAAACGACGTTTGAATTTGAAAATTTTAAAATTTGAATTTTTCAAAAGACCTCGGATGGAAAAACTTCCTAAATGAAAATTGTAGATCTCCAAAAGTTATGAAACTATGTAGTTGACAACTTTTTGATTTGAAATCATCTTATCATGCAAAACTACGTTTGAATCTCTCAAATTTAAAATTCAAATTTTTCAAACGACCTCGGATGGAAAAACTTACTAAATGAAAATTGTAGATCTCAAAAAGTTATGAAACTTTGTAGTTGACCACTTTTTGATTTGAATTCATTTAGGCCCTCAAACAAGCAATTTACTCTCAGTTTGCCGAGTGCCTTTTTTCTGGCACTCGGCAAAGCCGTATTTTGCCGAGTGCCTATGTTTTGGCACTCGGCAAAGAGGCATTTTACCGTGTGCATTTTTTTGCCCTCGGCAAATCAGTTTTTCGAATCAATTTTTGAGGCCCTAAATGAATTCAAATGAAAAACTTTTCCACTACAAAGTTGTATAACTTCTCAAGATCTACAAAGTTTATTTTGGTCATTTCTTCATTTGACAAAGCGACAATAACGTTGTTCATAAAATCTACATCTCTCATATCTCTCATATTAGTTTCATGAAAGTAGAAGACAGATATATAAGATTTGTGAACAATGTTACTACCACTATGTCGGATGAACAAATGACCAAAATAAACTTTGTAGATCTTGAGAAGTTATGAAATTTTGTAGTTGGCAACATTTTGATTTGAAATCATTTTGTCATGCAAAAACGACGTTTGAATTTGAAAATTTTAAAATTTGAATTTTTCAAAAGACCTCGGATGGAAAAACTTCCTAAATAAAAATTATAGATCTCCAAAAGTTATGAAACATTGTAGTTGGCAACTTTTTGATTTGAAAACATCTTGTCATGCAAAACTGCGTTTGAATTTCCAAATTTTAAAATTAAAATTTTGTAAACGACCTCGAATGGAAAAACTTCCTAAACTAAAAGTGTAGATCTCGAAAAGTTACGAAACTTTGTAGTTCACAACTTTTTTTATTTGAATTCGTTTAGGGCCTCAAACAAATAATTTACACTCGGTTTAGTATAATATATTGGGAACTAAAACGGAATCCAGACATAAGTGACAGTGTGGTGTAGTGGTAGAGGAGGTTTGTGCGCAGCGGGAGGTCTCGGGTTCGAATCCCGTCGGCCACGTAGCCGTGAAATTTACGCGAAAAAAGCCGGAGATGGATGGACGCTGACCGGTGGGGTCCTCCATCAATTAAAAAAAATTCATTTTTTTTTGGTAAAAATTCCCATTTTTTCGGTTCCAACTTTGCCGAGTGTCGGGCACTCGGCAAAGGCTTTGCCGAGTGCCTGACAAAAGACACTTGGCAAAGACGTCTTTGTCGACTCATTTTTTACCAAGTGGTCTTTGCCGAGTGCAGCACTCGGCAAAGCCTTTGCCGAGTGCAAATTGGGCTTTGCCGAGTGCCCCTGGCACTCGGCAAATTCACTGAGTCCGGTAGTGCATGGAGTACTAAATGTAGACGAAAAAAAACTAATTGCACAGTTGGGTGAGAAATCACGAGACGAAACTTTCGAATCTAATTAGCCCATAATTAGACATTAATGGTTAAATACAAACGAAAATGCTACAGTAGTCAAAATCCTAAAAAATTTGCATCTAAACACGCCCTGAGTCGAGTTCCTTGATGATTCCCTGTCCCCGGCGCCTAGGCCCGCAAAGCCCCCCTGACCCCCGCTGCTCCCTGCTGTGAGCACGCACAGACGCACGCGCCAGCAGCCGCGTTGTGGCGCAGGAGCGCAGCAGTTGCCATAGTACAAAGGCATCCTGGCCGTTGATCTGGCGGCGATGGATGTTGTCAGGTCGACCCTCCCCCCGGCAAGCTTCTTAGGCTTGTTTTGTAATACTGATTCATCAAGGTATGGAATAGCCTGTGTAAATCCTTGGATTTGAACACTACTTTCATGCGAACTAGCTAATTAAGGTCTATTTTGTTGTGCTTGTGAACAATTAGTGAACATTGCATCCCGGTTACAACAGCCGTCTCAGGGGATTAAGGATACTGAAGACTGGTCTTTCACAACCTAGGAGTGGGCACTCCCTTAAAGTTATAAAAACAGTGACAATTTCACTATATATGCACGACATGTGGCACATGTCTATACACCTATGAGGCACGTAATCCCTTCAATCAGTGGCGGATCCAGAAATCAAACAAGAGGGGGGCTAAATAATATAAGGATAAAAATTGTACCAGCCATACACTAACACTAATATGCAATAGATATAACAAAGAACACAATTTTATAACCGAGCTTGAGATCCTATGTTCGTCAAATAATTTCTCCTAAATTCACATGTACATTAGTGTGTTCAGGACATAAATGTTGAAGAGCTCAAATTCGGTTAAAAAAGCACTGTAAATTTCGAACCATTCATTGCCGACTCCAGGAAACTGGGCAGTGAATCTTGCACAGCAGAGTAAAATACTACTTACACAGCAGTGCAGGCTGTAGCAGCCAGCAGGGGCGCCGCGAGGGCAGGCCACGGTCGCATCCCACTTCGCAGTCACATGGCCGCCATGGAGAGGAGGAGAAGCTGGAGGCCAGTCGCGCAGCTGCGGTCACGGAGGCCAAAGGCAGAGTAGGACGGGATGGCGAGTGCGTGGGCTTGGGACAGGACGTGGCAGGGGCTGACCGTAGGGTTAGTGCTCGTGTTGGGCTAGGATGTGAAGACCTATTCCCTGCTAATTCGGCCCGCGAGGGGTCTGCAGCCCCGCCAGCCTCCCTCGTGCATCTGCTCCTGCCTCTAATTTGTTTTAGCTTCACCACTGCACCAGGTGGATATAGGTTGAGAGTTACTCCAAACTCCTAGGTAATGTTTTTCGCCCTCCAAAAGGTTAGGGAGTTTATTTAGTTTCCCGGTGCTCAAACAGTTGCTCTTATCTTTTTTTCTTTGGTGTTTGAGTGCTAGTATCTAATAGTGGAGGGCGTAGTTTAATTTCGTCGAGCCGAGCACACAAAACCGGTGATGTAACCTTGTTTCGTTCCCCAGTAAATGCCTGTAAAACTAATGTTTTCAAGAGAAGCATCTATGATCTACAGTAAAATTGATGTGAACTTGTGTAACTGTTGATGAATTCACTGTACAACAAAACTGATGTGAAACTGTTTGTAACCACACAACTTATAAAAAAAATTACAACCTGTATCTGAACTTGTGTAGTAATGCTATGGAATTACAACCCAATTGTAACATATAATTTGAAATCTTTATGAAACCTATGACTTCAAAAAAAATGCAAAAAAGTGTCATGTTTCTTGTAGTGCCCTAGCAAATTCAACTTCATAAGAATGATGATTTTCTTTTATACATACGATATTGGTATAAGATAGAACTTACATATTTTGCAAGCGTTGATTCATCAATTGATGATGCGATGATTCTTATTGAATCAGCTACGGTGAATGAAGAGCTTCTGTTCAGGGATGATATGGATCTCTCATACTTGGATGAACATGATAGATTGATATTGTAGTTTCGAGGTTCACAAGAACTATAAATATCAATAGCGCAAGGCACATATCTTGTGCCATTTTATATGATGGCTATGTTTCGCTCAAGTTCAAGTGAAATTGAACACCGTACCTTACAAAGGAGAAAGCAAATATATATAGAACAGTTTTTGTGCCTAGCTTAAATAATAACAGCTGCAAAAGATATGCTAGCTTAGCTGGGAGCCTGGGACAATTTATTGTATGGATACACATGAAGAGATCATATATGGCAGCTAAAATAATAATTGTGAGAGATATGTGGTTAGTTGGGACATGGGAATATTAAACTAGGCCAGCTATAATAATAATCATACGCGCACCAGCTAAAATAATAATCATATGCCAGCTAAAATATTAATATACATAGTCACATGGGATTTTTTTTCTACTCCCATGTGTACTGCTTCCAACTAATTAGGTGAGTGGGTGCATGGAATTAACAAGAATAATTTTTTAAATAATAGAGAAAATGGTGACGTTCACTTTGGTAGCGCACAAAGCTCATTACCTCCCATGTGCTTACATGTTTGTTACCATATTTGTTGCAATAGCTGCTGTATAACGTGTAAGCATATATGTAAACGATCAATGAGATATTCGTTTCCTTGGGTTCCTTTTTTTCAGCTATTTAATTACTTCATAATTTCAAAAAATCAACGGCTATGATTGATTCTAGCTATATATTACTTCCTACGAGGTAATGGGGTACGATATATAGCAAGGCCCAATACACAAATGCTCTCAAACATAATTCCATTGCATAGATCTCATTTTTATGAAAATTTTTGGTTCAAGAATCATATTTTCAAAGTTTGCATGAAATTAGTTATGAATTTAAAAGATTAAAAAGTATTTTCCTATTTAAAAAAACATTTAAAGGCTGGATTAACCAGGTGACGCCGCATGACAGTACCAAAGCGTGTAACGTGCCCTCTAGTTGACAGGTAGGGTCGCGAGAGGAGGCAGAGCAATTCGTTGCAGAGATTATTGAGACCCCCGCCAGTTTGCAGCTATAGCGCTAATAAAAGACAATATATAGCTGTCCTCTATCATTCACACTGAAATATACAGCTGCTAGCACTGATAACATAAGTATATGCTCCTTTTCTAAGAGTCTACGATTAGAAATAGAACATTTCAGACGATGACAGGTGAGGAATACAGGTATACAGCGCCTTCTCCCCGGACAAAGAAAAAAGACTGCAGAAATTCCTCACCCACCGTCGTCTGAAGCCCCGGTTCCTCATCGAATGGACCCGAAAATGTTATACAAATCTAAAAAAGAAAAAGAGAAGAAGAGACTAGAACGGAGAGTGGCTAATAACGGCAGGACACGAATATCCGAGCGACCTATCTAGCAACAAGACTACTGCCACGCCATATACAGTCTAGTACTGAAGGCCTGATCACACAGTCTGCTGCTATGCATGCATGAGTCCGTATAACTGTACACGAGCGTACGTACGTAAGTGTACGTACGCCGGTCAAGCACAGCGCCGCCGCCATCCGGCCGGCGGCGGCGTCAGGGCAGCCAGGACGACGAGATGGTCAGGTCCAGGTTCAGAGCCGCCGGCTTGCTCTCCTCCTTCACGGCGGCGACGCGGCGAGCGCCTGCTGCCGGCCGAGCAGGTAGCAGCAGCTCCTCGCTGATGGAACTCGAGCCGTCGGCGTCGTCGCTGCTCGCCGCGTCCTCCCACAGGCCGATCGACAGAGTGAGGTCGCATCCCGTGTGCTGCTTCTCGGACTTCTTAGTGTGACTTGGCCTAATCTCCTGGAATAACACAAGCAGATGAGCTAGGTGTTACTACAACTTAGAATTAAGTATCAAGGCATCAACATTAACACGCTAATACTATACTATCACGACTTTGGAAGCATTTGATTCAGACATTTTTATCTAGCTCATGGGTCTGGACTATGGACCATGCATGCATGTAGTAGTAGGGCATAAACAGTCAATACACGGCAGTATGGGAGTTTGGCAGCCTGCCACCTAATGATGCATACAACCAAAATGAAGCTTCTAGGGAATGGTACATGCATATGCATCCATGCATGCATTATTGTTTGAGTAGATCTTGTCAGCAAATTAATCATATATGGGAAAAGCCGTATTGTTACCTTCTCTGTTGTTAGCACGTTGGAGTTCCAAGGAACACGCCCTCTTCTTTGTTCCCAGCAGCTTCTGAGCACTTCCTCTAGCGACGGTCTGCAAGTAAAAATAGTCGAATTTAATCTCAAATCTGAAATTCAGGTAAATTCCTGTTCGATCATTAATTTGAAGATTGCGAGGAAGCGTGATGGGTTTATGCTAATTAACGATGCGCTTACATTATTTGGTATGGTGATGAGTGGCTGCAACCATGGAGCATGGTAGTATAAATGTTCTTGTCTGATGAAGCTGTAGTGTTGCCATCCTGTGACGCATAGACGCAGTGATCTTCACGGCTCAAGAACACGCGCTTGCTGTTGCTCGCCGCGGTTGATGTCAACTTCTGGAGGTTGGACTGATGATGGGTACTGCTGCTACTGGAGCTGGAGCTTCTGTGCATCTGGTCATTTTATTGGAAGAAATTAAACAAGGTTGTGTTATCGTTCAAATAGCTAGAATTAGGCAAGGTTAGCATATATATCTCATATATGAAGCTGAAAAATGCAGTTAATTAATGTGTACGTTAGAAATAATATACAAGCAAAATTATATGCCATGAATTAAAGTACCTGAAGATGGCTCTTGATATGAGATATGCTAACTCCCTTCACGCCCATCAACTGAAGAATTCGCTTCGGAGTTGCTTCTGCATGACAAAAGAAAACGAAAGGTTAACACACACAATAATTAATACGACTGATTCTGAAGCATGATCTTTCAAATTAAATTCTGACAAGATATGGGGTGGGTGTCAATTAGTTCAGAGAATGTGCCCATATATGCTGTTATCCATTAAACCATATTATCATTGTCTTTTATATGAAAAATAACTGCTGTAGTTGATTTTGTGGGTGTATTGCATGAATATCGTTGTCAATTTCTCTATTTGTATGGTTATACAGCTACCTAGAGTTATCAACATGACAACATGTCCGCAGATTTGATATCCGCATTTAAGTATTTATGGATGCAACTATATATATGTGTCCTATACACATGTTTGCTAGAAAATATAATGAACTCATACATGAGTAGTAACTAGAAATATCTATACATATAGGAATTGAAGAGTGTCTGTTAACCAGGCCATATGCAAACTCAGAACACACGCAATCAATATAATCAGCATGAAATAAAAAAATATTCAAGAGAAAATTTGAAAGAAGGGTAAATTTGAGAACAAAATAAAGAGAACAAACTTGCTTTAACTTTGGAAATAATGAAATTAACTTTTTCATAGATAATCATATATATATATATATATATATATATATATATATATATATATATATTACTAAATTGAGTATGTAATTCATATATTTTGCAATAATTCTAAAGATTAGTAACTGGCATGTAGAAACGTTTCAAGCTTCTATGAACAATATTTATCTATCAGCAAAAGGCTATAATCGCCCATACATGATAAATCAAAGGAGAAATTAAAGGAGAATAATCTCATGGATGCTCATCATTCAAGCATGCGAATCACGTGTTTTCCTTTTTATTTGCCCGGTGGACTCCGCCACCAACAAACTCCTGCCTAACAACCTATAAACACTAATTAAGGGGAATGAGAGATAATCAAAACCTCAAAACTACAAAAACTATGCCTTAATCGGTTATACTTCTCCCAAATAAGATTGCAAAAGAAACTATGGATCCAAATCAGTCAAAGCATGCAGGCTAGCTCTCGGGCATGTTTCATGCATGCTGCTGCATAGCCTGCATATGCAGTTGGAGTGGAGGAGAAGAAGGAAGGTATTGGAAGATGACTCACCGTCCTGGCCACCGAGGCACTCGACGGCCTCCACGAACTGCCGGTGCAGCTCCTCCGTCCACCTCATCCGCGGCACCTCTGACCGGTTGTACTGCCGGACCCCTTTTCTCTCAAACCCTCTCATTCTCCCTGCTGCCTCTCCGGTCTGCAGCCTTCACCTTGCTCTATCCCTAGCTAGCTGCTCAATTCTTTCAGACTCTAGCTAGCTAGCTTCTCATATATATATGGTAGTAGCAGAGTTATATATCTAGTTAGATATATATAAGTATGTTGTTGAGAGTTCGGCTGAACGATGACAAACACCTTGCAGCATATATTTAAGTACTTGCTTGCTGCCTACCGTGCACAAGGATGACAGGATGTTGTACTATATAAGGCTGATGGAATGTGTGAAGAAGAAGGAGAAGAAGAAGAAGAGAGAGCAGAACACTCGAAGGGAGAGAAATTAAGAGAAGGCTGAGTTTTCTGACCTAGTCCAGTCAAACATGCTCACTCAGCTCTCTAAAAGGGCAGCAGCAGCACTGCGAAGAAAATATAGGTACGGCCGTAGCCACAGTTTCTGAAAAGCTGGGCTAGCTGTCCATGTTCACGAGACAACGAATGCAAAGTATAATTCAACTAGTGCTTGCATTTTCATATATATGGGATCTATAGCTCTATTCATTATATTGTCCAGGTCGTCTACCTAAAATCGCTGATATATGGTGAACAGTTCTGCTGTTTGACAAAAAGGATCTGCGCTGATATTTCCGGTGGTTAATTCAGTTGTTTCAACGAATGCATTAAATAACAGTCCCTATCTATGTTGGCTAGCAGGTTTGACAAAAGAATTCGAGAAAATTAGCAGTGTGCGTGGAGCGAGCGCTGTCTACGTACGTTTAATTTGATAAATACGTGTACTGGGTTATATAGGATTTTAATCCAGAAGTATACATTAGGCATAATAAAGATTTAAAGGACAATTCAACTCTGGGCCCTGGATTTCCCCAAGAAATGGGAAACGAATGTGATATATAGGCGTAGCTAACACTCTTACACTTGCATGTCGACCCAACAGCAAGTGGCTCTTACACCGTACGCTGCAATGTCAAAACCATGTATGAAAGCATGCAGAAATGGGCATATCCGATCCCTTGGGGAAAAAATCACTCTTCTTGTTAGTGATAGAGTTCAAATGGCTAACATATTGTCACAATATGGAAAATGTGCAATGTCAAAAGAATTTGTTCGTACCTATATCGTCTAAATAGCTAGCTATGTTGATTTGTATGCAGGAAATTAACGCATATATATGACTTGGCAAATCATGTTGCGTCACATTTGATGAATGATTCAGAAGAGATGCCCAAAACCATCTTATAAAGATCATGTCTTCCAACACAATTATTCTTGGCGATAAATTGCTAATGCACGTTTCGTCGATCGGGGCATTAAACCGGTGAGAATATTCTGTGGTTGGTATCGAACCTTGCAAGATGGAATGCTTATGAAGTCAAAGGTAGCAGTTTGCAATTACCTATCAGCATTACACCAGTGGCGACATCGTCACGAGAAAACGATGGGACAGGAAGGACCCAAGCATTCTCTACGTACGGGTAATGAATTGTGGACTTTGGACCACATTCTTGTCCTAGGCAAAAAAAAAAAGAGAGAGAGGAGGCGAGAAAAGTTGCAAGTATCAACATCCAATCCAAATTCATGGATGCATCCTCGGTTCACTTCAGCTCTCGTTGATATGATAGGGACCAGGACACGGTCTTTTGAAATTCTTTCCCCGCTGAGACCTTTCCTAGATAGTAGCCGGGCATTTTTTTTCTGCTTTTTAGAGTGTGGGTGTAAATATATACATATGTGTGTGCTCTAGAAAAAGTTTGATAAAAATGCCTTGAAGATTTCACGAGTCGATCGGATCTTGAAAAACTTGTGAACGAAAAGTTCTCTGCGTGTGTGGAAACCAGACAACATTCTAAGGATCTTTCTTTTCGAGTTACCTTGTTCTAACCCTGTTTAAACGTGAACTTGTTGAACTCATGTGTGCGTGGGACTTTTCTAGTATTAGTAAAACCACAATTACCAATTGTAGAAAATGAGAAAGAGATTATTCTACAGCATAACCATTGATATATTCACTAGTCCTTTTAACCTCCTAGCTACCAAATTCATTTTGTTAGTTTCAAGATGGACCGAGTTTTGCTTTGAGAAAATTCAGAGCTCTGGGGGGGGGGGGGGGGGGGGGGGGGGGGGGGGGGAGGGGGGGGGGACAGCTCACGCGAAGGAAGTGGATATATCTGAGGTGTTTGCTAACAAATTTAATTGCTGCAATAATTTGTTACTTACAGCACACGTCAAGATCCTCCATTTGGTGGAAAGAAAGGTATTGTCCATATTGAAAACTTCATGCATGGCTATGTATATAGCTAGCTGCCTAGAGATGTGCAGGCTTTTACATTCACACAAGATGCGACGGCAGGTACCTTGTCGTAAGGAGCTTTGCCATGAATTGTTGCCGAAATGGTCGACATGCGCGTACCACGCTTGTCGCCTCAGCAATGACAGTTTGAATGATCCGTGTGCATGGTATAGCCCCACATGCATGCACGTACATGTACGCTGTACTTACATACGTGCATACGCAGGACACAGAACTACTATTCTAGGCCGTGCATGAGACTATTATGGTTCTGTTCGTTTGTCTTATAATCCGTACTTTTTAACTTATTTTTTCAGTCGGAATAGTATTTTTCTCTCACAATAAACTAGTCAGAATAGTGTTTCGGCTTTTTTTCAGCGAAGCTAATGGGAGCGCCACGTTGTGACACAGGCCAAGCTCAACCATTCAAAACGTGAGCACGACGTTGTGACACAGGCCAAATATGCACCGTACATATGTACTCTCGACCTCTTTCATATTCGTGGGGCCAGGGTGGGACATCCTTTGAATAAACCCTTTTGGACTTGTTTGGCTGCACTAAGAAACATTCTAACTCACATGGGATCATAGAGACTGAGATGAAAATTTTCCAACTTAATCCCTCCAATCTCAACCATATGGATTAGGGTGGATTGAACTGTAGCCAAACAAACCCATCATGTGTCTTGGGAAAAAAAATTGTAGTGATCCATCAAGGTGAGTAATAGCGTTTCGCAATAGCACCCATAAGGCTAATCTCAATGAGCCGTTGTATTATACTCACCAATTATGTGATACATTGGTTTTTTTTGCTGATGTGTGTCATAGTTTTCGGACCACCGACGAGTAAATTTGTATTGCGCGTCTGGCTCAGATAGCGTGCTCGGAGAACACAAGGGTTAATACTGGTTCGGGCAGAACGTCCCTACGTCCAGTTTACTGCTGCTCGTGTTACCGGCACTTGGTTTACGGTAGGGGTTACAAACGGGCGAGAGTGGAAAAGGATCCCAAGTCTCTGGTGAAAGGAGTGAACGGGTGCTGAGAGCTCGAACGCCGCTCAACCTTGTGTTCGTGTCATGTTCTTATGTTTTCTATCTCATGGTCTGGGTTTTGTGCGGATCTGCCCCCCCCCCATGCTCCTCTTTGTTGGAGCCTCCGGACAAGAACCGCTTCATGAGGACGCAGTCCTTGTATAGGTGCTTGACGGGAAAAACGTGGTTCGGGCATGGCCCTTCGAGCAGCTTCTCGAAGTGGTCCGGGGTGCCCTCAGCGGGCTTTCGACCCCCACTTACGATCGGCGGCGGCCACGAGCGAGCCCTCGCGCTGCTGCTTGTTCTTCTTCTTGCTGGGACGGTTGGAGGTGCCTTCGCCGGCGTCCTCGTCCCGCTTTGCCTTGCCTTTGAGGCGGTCGAAAATCGCCCCGATCGCCTCCTCGCCCGAGGCGTGGCTGGTGGCGATGTCAAGGAGCTCCTTGATGGTTCGCGGGCCCTTACGTCCCAGCTTGTGAACTAGCGACTCGCAGGTGGTCCTAGATAGGAAGGCTCCTATGACGTCGGCGTCGACGACGTTGGGCAGCTCGTTGCATTGCCGAGAGAAGCGCCGGATGTACCCACGAAGAGTTTTCCCGACCTTCTGTCGGCAGTTTTTGAGATCCCATGGGTTTTCAGGATGCGCGTATGTGCCCTAGAAGTTTTCCACGAAGATCTCTTTCAGGTCCGCCCAACTTTGGATTCTGTTGGGCGGAAGGTGTTTCAACCATGTTCGTGCCGAATCAGCCAGGAACAATGGAAGGTTGCGGATAATGAAATTGTCATTATCCGCTCCACTGGCTTAGCAAGCAAGCCGATAATCCTCAAGCTACAGTCTGGGGTTTGTTTCCCCAGTGTATTTTGGGATGTTGGTTGGCGGTCGGTACAGCGGTGGGAAGGCGGCGTTGAGGATGTATCGGCCAAAAGCCTGAGGTCCCGACAAGTCAGGGCTCGGGCTTTGGTCCTCGCCGCTGTTGTAGCGTCTGCCATGATGAGGGTGGTAGCCGTGGCTAGCCTCCTCCCTCCCATTGCCGCGGGTACGCCTACAGGAGTCGAGGGTGTCGCGCGCATCACGGTGGAGGCCGAGACGCTCATGCACCAGGACTGCGACACGCGGCCTGCCGCCTTACTGCACCTGGTGGACTAACACGTCCCTGTTGGGTTGCTCTGAGGGTGCGCGCTGGCTGGCGTTGAGCTCGTGTCGTCAGGATAGCGAGCTCTCGGCCTGCTGTGCCGCCGCACACTCGAGTAGCATGCGAATCTCGCGATGGGCCCGACGATCCTCAGGTGTCGCGGGTGAAAGGTCCTAATGGCTAGAGGGGGGGTGAATAGCCTATTAGAAATTTCTACAACAACACTTAATAAACCGGTTAGACAATTATGAGGCGAAGCAAGTGTTGTGCTAGCCTACTAAAAATGCAAGCCACCTATCACAATTCTAGTTTAGATAATATCTATCCACACAATAGCGAAGACACTACCCTAAGTTAGTGTGCTCTCAAAAGCTAACTAAAGAGCTACACCAATCAAGCAATTAAGCTCTCACAACTAGGTACACTAAAGAGCTTGACAACTAGTTTGCGGTAAGGTAAAAAGAGTAAGCAAGATAGTTATACCGCCGTGTAGATGAATGAGCTAATCAATCACAAGGATGAATAACAATGAAGACCAATCACCTCAGAATCAATGATGAACACAATGATTTTTTTACCGAGGTTCACTTGCTTGCCGGCAAGCTAGTCCTCGTTGTGGCGATTCACTCACTTGGAGGTTCACGCTTTAATTGGCATCACACGCCAAACCCTCAATAGGGTGCCGTACAACCAACACAAGATGAGGATCACAACAAGCCACGAGCAATCCACTAGAGTACCTTTTGGCTCTCCACCAGGGAAAGGTCAAGAACCCCTCACAATCACCACGATCAGAGCCAGAGACAATCACCACTCTCCGCTCGATGATCCTCGCTGCTCCAAGCCGTCTAGGTGATGGCAACCACCAAGAGTAACAAGCGAATCCCGCAGCGAAACACGAACACCAAGTGCCTCTAGATGCAAACACTCAAGCAATGCACTTGGATTCTCTCCCAATCTCACAAAGATGTTGAATCTATGATGGAGATGAGTGGGAGGGCTTTGGCTAAGGTCACAAGGTTGCTATGTCAATGTAAATGGCCAAGCAAGTGAGCTTGAGCCGGCTATGGGGCTTAAATAGAAGCCCCCACGAAATAGAGCCGGTATACCCCTTCACTGGGCACAACACGGGGTGACCGGACGCTCCGGTCATATTGACCGGACGCTGGCCCTCAGCGTCCGGTCACGTGATACACGCCACGTGTCCCCTCTCTTTGAATACGGTTCACCCGATCTCACCGGTCAACAGTCGACCTGACGCAGCAGCTAACAGTGACCGGACGCTGAACCCCCAGCGTCCGGTTGTTTCCAGTAAGCTTCCAGAAACAATTTTTCCCGACCGAACACGTACGGTCATGCTTGACCGGACACAGCCAGCGTCCGGTCACATGGTGTCTTCCTCTGTGATGCCACGTCAGCATGACCGAACGCAGCCATCCAGCTGTAACACCCCGGTGTTACGATCCTTTTTAACGCCGCGATTTTTGGCCTCAGTAAAGTTTTCGAAACGAGTTTCTCGGATTTTTGATTTAAAACGTATTCGACGCGATACGTGAATCCGGTGACCTAGTTTTGTGGACTCGAATCAACGCCCAAGTTAAAGTACGCAGTGCGTAGAAATATTTAGGAATGTTGAACGACAATTCTAGCCGATCGATAACGAACGGTTCGTTCTGTTAGATTAAGCATGAAAAGCAACGTTTATAAATAAAATAAAATCCATTAATAAATAGAACGATATACATAGATATATATAGCTTTAGAATCAAATTCAAATTCGAGCTTGCTGAAATTTTCCTGTGCCTAGACGTTGCAAATTGACTAAAGTAGTAAACCGTTATATATATATATATATATATATATATATATATATATATATATATATATATATATATATATATATATACGTGTGTGTATATATATATACACCCACGTTACGGCAGTAACTTTAAATAAAGGACGTGTAAGCAACCTTGTCTGGTCTTTGTCTTGTCTCTGCTCCTCGTGTTCTGAAACACAGTGAAAGGATCAAGATGCCCAAGAGGGGGGGTGAATTGGACTAATTCTAAATTCTCTTGCAATAATCAAATCCTACGGATAGCCCAATTAACCCCTTGTGCCTAGAAAAGAGTTTATATCAAACTAATGCACAACAACCTCGCAACCTAAGTTCCAAACTTACTCTAGCAAGCAATTCTATGGATGTAAAACAAGTATTGAATTGCTTAAAGTAAATGCTCAAAGTAAGTGCTCAAAGTAAATAGAGAGAGAAAAGGAACGCGGCGATGTTTTGCCGAGGTATCGGAGAGTCGCCACTCCCCACTAGTCCTCGTTGGAGCACCCGCGCAAGGGTGTAGCTCCCCCTTGATCCGCGCAAGGATCAAGTGCTCTCTACGGGTTGATTCTTCGACACTCCGTCGCGGCGAATCACCCAAAGCCGCTCACAACTTGAGTTGGGTCACCCACAAGCTCCGTCGGGTGAACACCAAACTCCCAATCACCACCAAGCCGTCTAGGTGATGGCGATCACCAAGAGTAACAAGCACGAACTCTCACTTGACCACGCGAAGCCTAATGAGAAGATGGATGCACACTTTGCTACTCTTGATTTGCTAGTGAGGCTACTCTCTTGGATTCTCAAATCACAAACACCTCACTAGGACCTTGCTCTTCTTAGCACTCACAAACGTATTTCTCAGCTGTTGGAATGAGCAAAAGTTACTCCACTCATGAGTGGAGCTTCTATTTATAAGGCAGCCTGAAAAACGAACCGTTATGAGCTTCTGCGGGATGACCGGACGCTCCGGTCGTGATGACCGGACGCTCCGGTCAGTTCAACCTGCGAACCAGTAGTAAAGAGTTGACCGGACGCTGGCAGGGTCCGGTCAGCACTGACCGGATGCGTCCGGTCGCATAAAACCCTTACTGGAACCTTACTGGACTCGATCGGACGTAGAACCCTCAGGGTCCGGTCAGTATAGACCGGACGCGTCCGGTCGCACTTTCTCAAGTCTGGACCCTTACTGGAGTCGACCGGACGCTGGCCCTCAGCGTCCGGTCACATGACCTCTCAGCGTCCGGTCACACCAGACTAGATCTCCACGGTCAAATGAACTGACCGGACCCTGCGGCCAGCGTCCGGTCAGTGTTTGACCCTCCATTCACTTCCAACTCTCGAACATCTGAGAATGAAGTTTGCTCCATAGGATCTTAGGCATTCATAGGAGCTACCTAGAGCTAGTTTTAACAAGTGTGCACCACACCTAACTCACTAGACTCAACTAGGTCAAGCTACCCGTTCATACCCCCCTTAATAGTACGGCCAAAGGAAAAACAAAGTCCTAAACTACTCTAAGTGTCTCTCCAACTCCAATCGACACTTAGAACTAATTATCCTTAACCTTGTCGTCCATCCTTTTAAAAACCGAAACGATTTCCATCGTAGGGGCATGACAACCTCGATTGCCCAATCGATCTCCATTACCATGACCTAACTTAATTGTCTCTGCAAAACACACGTTAGTTATAGTAATCTTGTATTGACATTAATCACCGAAATCCAACTAGGGGCCTAGATGCTTTCAATCTCCCCCTTTTTGGTGATTGATGACAATACCACCTCGAGTATGTTATGGAGTGAGGTTTTTGACGGGCTTGATTCATATAAGCTTTTGTCAATAAGAACAAAAGAGTTAGTCAAGCTTATATGACCCAAGCCAACACAATGTACTCAAAGGATATGAATTAAGCATGAGTACAAATAACAAAGCTCATTTGCTTCGAAGTATAAACGCGGAAGCAAAAGCAAATGAGCATTACACAAGTGATATGACATATAGATAAAGCAAAGTAGAAGTCACACATGTCAAATATCACAACCACGTAGATGGCACTATCACATATATATAATAGTATGCAGGAAAGTAGACACACGAATGCATAAGTAATAGTGTATCACACAAATTAAACTCCAAATGTATATAATAAGCTAATACTATATAACTAGCTCCCCCTAAATGTAGCTCCCCCTAAGACTACATACTCGTACACCCTCTCCCCCTTTGGCGTCAAACACCAAAACCTAGGGCGGGGCTGCAGCGGACGAGCCGGGCGCTGAAGAACGTGGGGCAAGCTGGAACTGGGCACCATCATCATCTGACCCTGAGCTCTGAACTGACTGACCCTCTGTGGCAGGAAGTGTCGCTGAAGCGGTCTGGGTCTGAGCTGGGGCTGGTGCTGCCTGTGAAGCTGCAAGTATGTCTGTCGTAGGATCGGACGAGGTGACAGACGAGGGGAGCCTCTGAGTAGTCACTGCGACTGGATCTGCTGTAGATGGACCGGCGGTATGCATATGAGGCGGAGTAGGCATGCCGGTCAACTCGCTGAAGGATGCTCCAAGACTCCTGGAGACTGACGTCTCAGGCACGAATAGCGAGGAAGACTGCTCTGGTGTGAAGCCCGTCTGAAGTGGAGTGAACTGCGGGGCTACCACGGGTGAGGCTAACCACTGGGACACCTGTATGGGCGGTGAAGCAAACTGAGCTGGAGGCTGTCCCTGACTCTAGAGCCCACTGGGCTGTACTGCTGGAGTCGTCGAAGTGGTGGGAGGCTGTGCAAGCTGGGGCGAAGGCTGTGGCAGTGGGACCCCAATAGCTGTCACTACATGCTGCATGAATCCCATGAGCTGCTGCTAGCATAAGTAACTGCTGGTGCTGAAGGAGCTGCTGCTGCCGCTGAAACTCGTCCTGACGAGCCTGAAACTGTGCGAAGTTGGCAGCTGTCTCCTGTGCCTGTCGTGTCTGATCCTGCTGCATCCGCTCAAGAATGGCAATGAGAGCGGGGTCTGTCTGTGGAGCAGGTGGAGCAGAACTGGAGCTACCGGCCTCTGCATCATGTCTGCGTGGAGGCATCTGAGGTATAGGCTGGTAGTCGTCGTCAGAGCTGTCACTGTACTCGCTCACCTCCTGCTGTGCCTCTAGCTCCTCCTCCTCAGTGGCTGCAATCCCTCTGATGATCTCATCCTGCTGAGCTGCGGACTCTGGCACGTCGGGACGACGGCTAGGCTGTCTAGGTGCCTGAGGAGTGGCGTGTCTGATCCTCTGTGACAGGTTGTAGGCTGGGAACTCTGTAGTGGCACCTGTATACTCATCCATCATACCAGGGGGCTTATCAAGCACAACTCTGCGGATGAGGAACGTGATCCAGTGAGCATAGGGAAGCTGCCTGCGACCCTTGAATCCCTCAGCTATAGTATCCTCCATCTCTGAAAGAAGGATGTCCCAGATGTCAAATATTGTCATCTGCATGATGGCATTGAGAAGCCAGAGCTATAAGCGAGTCAGGCCCTCCCTGTATCCCAACCTGGGAAGCAGTGTCCTCCTGATGATGGCCTCTAGTATCCTCGCTGTGGGAGTCAAGTCACTGGGGTTCCTGCTCGACCCCTCTCCAAACGGCTCCTTGAAGCAATGCCGCACTAAATCTGTAGGGGGCACCAACCCTCCATGAGGACACCTGGGAGGCTCCTGCTGTCCATAACAGACCTCATGCATCTTGACAGGCTGCTCCTGTAGCCTCAGTATCTCTCTGACCCTGCCACTCGTCACTCTGTAGTCTTTGCCTTTGAAAGCAAAGTGAATGAATCTGTGATGCGGATCGATGTAGAGTGAGGCATAAAACTGATGGACCCAAGATGGTACATATATGCCCGTCCGTCCAATCAAATCTGTCAGTCCTGGCAAATATGACAAGTATTGCCGAATGCTCTCTCCCGCTGCTGCCACAATAGACTCTATCTGACAGACCCTCTGAGATCTGAACACTGCCCCACTGTTAAGATATGCATTGTAGAAATCCTCCTGCAGTGGCGTGTAGAACCCCTCAGCTGCTCTCTCATCCCTCCTCGGAGGAAACCAAATCTCAAACTCAACAAAACGCAGCTGCTGAACCTGCCTGGCTGTAGCGGCCCTCAAGTCGAGGTGTACCACTGGAGGCGGACCCTGTGGTCTGGGCGGAGGGCGAGAACCCCTGCGCTGTGTAACTGGCCTCGGTGGAACTGCAGCACTGGTACGACTCGAGCGGCGTAGCTGAGGTGCCGGCTCGGTCTCCTGACTCTCCTGAGTCTCCTGGGCTAGCTGAGGCTCTACTGGTGGGGGCTGCTGCTGTGCTGACTGGACCCTCCTCAATGGCAACCCAGTCGTCCTGCAAACGTGGCAGTCCCAGCTGGACTACCATGACGACGCTCAACATCCTCAATCGCAGCTCTCAGTGCTGGTGAAACCGGCTGATCTGCAATGACAACTCCGCTGCAGGCACCACCTCTCTCGGCACGCTCTGCAGCCTCTGCAACAGCTGCTGCTCTCGCTGTCTCTGCGTCGGGGTACTTCCGCTTCTTGGATGTCACCTGCTTGGTTGCCTTGCCCTTCGATCCGGCTGGCTGGCGAGGCGGGGGCCTCCGATCATCATCACCTGGGCCACCACCAACGTTCTTGGTGCGAGCCATCTGAACAGACAAGATGGTGAACTGCCGCTAATGAAGATCAACTGTCAAACTGCCGCTTTCGAGGCTTGGCCTCGATCCTTACTCGCGAGCTTGGCTCCGAGTAGACTGCCAACTGCCAGACGAAACACAACGGAAACGACCCGCTGCACGATAGAATAGGTGGATATACAAATAAATACCATATGTCTAATAGATGCGAAATCCTAATAGAGAAAGCAATGTAGATGCGAACTTGAATCGAGTGGCTTTCTACCTGACGATCAGCGATCCGAGAAGAGATAAGATGTCACGCGGGGGATCCTCGGAACCGGGCTAGGGTTAGGGTAAATGTCCAATCAAGGGGAAGGTAGGGCTAGGGCACTTCGGCGTGAAGACGGACAGCCTTGGCGACGGTGGAGTGACGAGCTGGGGCGCGAGGAGGCTGGAGCACGGCGTGGTGCTGAGCAGGCGTGGTGGCGCACGGGACGGCGGCGCGTGGCTGCGAGGGCCGGTGGAGGCACGCGAGGCGGGGCGGCTCGGCTGGAGCGCGGCTGCGGTGAGCGGGGCTGAGCGCGGTGGCGGCAGGCGAGGGCACGGCGGGCGGGCGAGGTGAGGCGCGGTGGCGCGGCGGGCGGCGGCGGCTTGGGCTAGGTCACGGCGGGTGACAGAGGATGCGGGTAGGTTAAGTAATCCCCCAAATCGTGATAGAAAAGGAAACGGGGAAAAGAGTCCTTAAGACGCGCGAGATCCACTGACCGGACGCTCCGGTGGTAGCGACCGGACGCTACCACCCAGCGTCCGGTTGATTCCAGAGAGGTCAAAATCCTCTGGAATCGGGACCGGACGCGTCCGGTGGTCCATGACCGAACGCAGGCAGGGTCCGGTCAGTACAACTTGATCATCCTTCGATCGACCAGACGCTGAACCCTTCCTGACCGGACGCACAGACGCAGCGTCCGGTCACTCCTTCAGTAGCAGTTCACCTCCTGTGAACTGACCGGACGCTGGACAGCAGCGTCCGGTGCAGCGTCCGGTGCACCTTTTCCAGCAAACCTTCAACCTTCCTTCGCGCTGCCTGTTCCCAATCAAGTCCCAACTTGAATAAGATCCAAATAAACACCAATTGGGACTGATGTGAGTGACCTCTCTCAAACCCTCATATTTTTCAAAATATTTTGCCTTAGGCTATAATTCTTTTTAAGAAAATAGGCAACAAGAGGGCAAATGGAGCAAAACGACCAAAACAACATTCATGCATATGTAGAACTTGTAAGTAAATCTAGTTGCTTGTCAAGTTTGATCCAAGGTTAAGCTTCTTCACACGCTTTTCGGCGGTTATCTTAACCATGTTAGACAAGCCCTATATGCATTGCCACAAATTAAACATGTTGTATATTACAATGAATGCAAGGGACAACACAAGCTTAATTTTTAGTGAAGTTACTAAAATCAAGTACATTGAGCTCATTTCGCAATCTACAAAAAGTAGCCTCATCTAGCGGTTTAGTGAAGATATCCGCTAATTGATCTTCGGATCTTACACCTTCTAGTGATATATCATTTTTAGCTACATGATCTCTTAGAAAGTGATGGCGGATATCTATATGCTTGGTGCGAGAGTGTTGAACCGGATTATTTGCAAGTTTTACCGTGCTTTCATTGTCGCACAAAAGAGGTACTTTCTCTAGAACTACTCCATAGTCTAGTAAAGTTTGTTTCATATACAATATTTGTGCACAACAAGCACCCACGGCAATGTATTTCGCTTCGGCGGTGGACAAAGCCACACTATTTTGTTTCTTGGAGGACCAAGACACAAGTGATCTACCAAGCAAATGGCACCCTCCGGATGTGCTCTTTCTATCAACTTTGCATCCGGCGTAATCCGAATCGGAATAGCCAATTAATTCAAATAAAGCTCCTTTGGGATACCAAAGGCCAATGCTTGGTGTGTGCTTAAGATACCTAAGGATTCTTTTTACGGCAATTAAATGTGTTTCCTTAGGACTAGCTTGAAATCTAGCACACATACACACACTAAACATGATGTCGGGCCTAGATGCGGTTAAATATAACAAGCTACCAATCATAGAACGGTAGAGAGTTTGATCAACCGAGTTACCTCCCTCATCTAGGTCGAGATGTCCATTGGTAGGCATTGGGGTCTTGATTGGCTTACATTCATCCATCTTGAATCTCTTGAGAAGATCTTTTGTGTATTTCTCTTGAGAGATGAAGATGCCTTCTTTCATTTGCTTGACTTGAAAGCCAAGAAAGAATGTAAGCTCACCAATCATTGACATCTCGAACTCCTTAGACATCAATTCACCAAATTCTTTGCATGAGTCTTCATTTGATGATCCAAAGATGATATCATCAACATATACTTGACAAATGAAGATATGCCCATCAAGCTTCTTGGTGAATAGTGTGGTGTCGACCTTCCCAATGGTGAAGCCCTTCTCAATAAGGAAATCCTGAAGGCGCTCATACCAAGCTCTTGGGGCTTGCTTAAGCCCATATAGTGTCTTGGACAACCTATAAACATGATTAGGATATCTAGGGTCTTCAAACCCGGGAGGTTGATCAACATAGACTAGTTCATTAATAAAGCCATTTAAGAATGCACTTTTCACATCCATTTGATATAGTTTCATTTCATGATGTGATGCATATGCAAGAAGGATACGGATGGCTTCTAATCTTGCAACCGGTGCAAAGGTTTCTCCAAAATCTAAACCTTCAACTTGAGAGAACCCCTTTGCAACTAGTCTTGCCTTGTTCCTCACAACAACACCTTGATCATCTTGCTTGTTGCGGAACACCCACTTCGTTCCAATGACTCTTGCACCTTTTGGTCGCTCTTCAAGATTCCAAACTTCATTGCGAGTGAAGTTGTTCAACTCTTCATGCATGGCATTGATCCAATCTGGATCTTTAAGAGCTTCTTCTACCTTGGTAGGCTCATAGCAAGAGACAAAAGAGTGGTGAGCAATAAATGAGGTAAGTTTTTGAGATCGAGTCATCACCCCCTTTGTTGGACTCCCTATGATGAGATCTTGTGGATGATCTTGAAGGAGAGGTGTATTTCTTCGATTGACCACTTGAGGAGGAGGTTGTGGAGCATCAACATCTTGTGCTTGTACCACCATTTGCTCATGGGAGATATGAGTATCTTCATTTTCTACTCTCCCAACTTTTTCACCATCTTGTGGTACATTTGATGAAGAAGGTTGGTTAATGACTTGTACATCATCTTCATCATCTTTTGGCTTGATGTCTCCCACCGGAATATTCTTCATAGCCTCCCTCAATGGTTCATCACCTACATCATCAAGATTCTCATGTGCTCCTTGGGAGCCGTTAGATTCATCAAATTCCACATCATATGTTTCTTCAACCAAGCCGGTGGCATGATTAAATACTCTATATGCTTTGGACTTCAATGAGTAACCAACAAGAAAACCTATATCACAACGCCTTTGAAACTTCCCTAGGTGTTGCCGCTTCTTGTAGATGTAGCACTTGCAACCAAACACCCTAAAGAAGGAGACGTCCGGCTTCTTCCCATTGAGCAACTCATATGGTGTCTTGACAAGGAACTTTTGAAGGAATAGGCGGTTGGATGCATAACATGCGGTGTTGATTGCTTCCACCCATAGAGCTTCGGGGGTGTTGTACTCATCTAGCATTGTCCTTGCAAGAGTGATCAAAGTCCGGTTCTTCCTCTCAACTACACCATTTTGTTGAGGAGTATAGGTTGCGGAGACTTCATGTTTGATTCCAACTTCATCACAATAAGCTTCTATGTTTGTGTTGTCAAACTCTTTGCCATTGTCACTTCTTATCTTCTTGAGCTTCACTTCAAATTCATTTTGAGCTCTCTTGGCAAACTTCTTGAAACAAGATGCAACTTCGGATTTGTCATGAAGGAAGAACACCCATGTATATCTTGAATAGTCATCCACAGTCACAAGACAATAGAGATTTCCTCCCAAACTCTTGTATGTTGTTGGTCCAAATAAATCCATGTGTAGGAGTTCTAGCACTCTTGTGGTTGACATGAAAGCTTTGGTTGGATGAGTGTTTGCAACTTGCTTGCCGGCTTGACATGCACTACAAAGCTTGTCCTTCTCAAACTTCACATCCTTCAACCCTCTCACCAAATCATTCTTCATAAGCTTCTTGAGTGAGCTCATCCCAACATGAGCAAGTCTTCTATGCCATAGCCACCCAAGTGTTGTTTTGGTGAATAGGCAAGTCTTTAAGTTTGCATCTTCGGAGGTGAAGTCAACTAGATATAAGTTGTTGTATCTAAATCCATTGAATATCACTTGATTGTCATCTAACTTGGATACAACAACCTCCTTCTCGGTGAATAAGCATTGAAAGCCAAGATCACACAATTGCCCAATGGATAGCAAGTTGAAGCTCAATGAAGCGACATAGAGCACATTGGAGATGGAATGATCATTTGATATTGCCACTTTGCCCAATCCTTTGACCTTGCCCTTTGAATTATCTCCAAATGTTATTTTCTCTTGTCCATCTACCTCTTCATCTAATGAGGTGAACATACGAGGATCACCGGTCATATGTTGAGTGCAACCACTATCAATAACCCAATGACTTCCACCGGTCTTGTAGTTCACCTACACACAAGAGACTCAAGCTTTAGGGATCCAAGCTTGTTGAGGGCCCTTCACCTTCTCAACAAGTGACTTAGCCACCCAAATTTTCTTAGGCCTACTCTTGTTGGGGGGACCTAAGAACATGACTTTCATCTTTCCACTCGAATCTTTCCTAAGCATGTAGTGAGTATTGAAAGCAAAGGGTCTAGCATGCTTGGGCAAGGGTTGTGGTGGTGGAGTTTGACACTCATGAGCAAAGTGGCCTTCTTGTCCACACTCAAAACATCTCTTTGGCTTTGGCTTTGGCTTTGATTGTTGGTGTTGAGCTTGAGCCTTCTTCTTCTCTACACTTGCCATATATCCAATGCCACTTCTATCCATCTTCATGACGGTATTCATGAGTAGCTCACTTTGGAGATGCTTGCCTCTAGCAAACTTGCTCAATCCCACCTTGAGATGCTCTTTCTCCATCTTGAGCTTCTTGTTCTCTTCCTTGAGAATATCATTGTTCTTCTCCTCCTTGAGTTTCTTGATTTCTTCTTTTAGCTTCTCATTCTCAAGGATCACCTCTTTGTCATGATCAAGAGTTTCTAGCACAATGGTGTTGTGACTTTTCATCTCTTCAAGATCTTTCATGAGCTTCTCATTGTCACTTTTGAGCTTGACATACTCATCATAGTTATTGCACTCAACCACTTGCTTGCCCTTGCTACTAGATCCATGCTTAATGCTTTCATCAATTAAATCATCACATGAGGTAGCTATATCAATCTTAACAACATGGTTAGTAGCATCATGTGGCTCATTTGGTAAGAATTCTTGTGCAATAATAAGGGTATCATAATCGATCTTTAGAGTTGTATATTCATCTTTTAGCTTGTTGTGACTAGTGATAAGCTCATTGTGCACCCACTCAAGTTTATCATTTTTATCTTTAAGCTCTTTCTTAGAAGATTTTAGCTCCTTGAGTTTGGATGATATAGAATCATTTGTTTCTTTGAGCTCATCATTAGCCTTTTCTAATGTATCACACTTAGCTAAGAGTGAATCATTTTTAGCATCAAGTTTTTCATTTGTAGCTCTACTCTTTCTAATGATCTTAGTATATTTTCTTAGTATTTTGACAAGATCATCATATGTAGGTGAGTCATCATCATCGCTATCACTATCATCATCACTAGCATGTTCATCATCACTACTATCATCACTCTTAGTTACCTTGCGTTCACCTTTGGCCATAAGGCATAGGTGTGTAGAGGATGATGGCGATGGTGGCGGTGAAGATGCAAGATCAATTGCAATGGCGGCCACCTTTTCATCGTCACTATCATCATCGGATGATCCACTTGATGAATCAATGTCCGTGAGCCAATCACCGACAATGTAGGCCTTGCCACTCTTCTTCTTCTTATAGAAGTCCCTCTTTTTGCCATCTCTCTTCTTGTATGGCTTGTTCTTTTTCTTTTCATCTTCATCGCTTGACTCATCTTTCTTGCCCTTGTTCTTGAACTTGTCTTTCTTGGGCTTTGTGCATTGATGAGCTAGGTGGCCAAGTTCGCCACAATTGTAGCAATCCATCTCGGAGATTAGCTTTCTTCTTGAGCTAGTGAAGAACTTCTTCTTGCCATCAAACTTGATGCCACTCTTATTTAGCCTTTTTAGCATCTTGGTGGTCTTCTTCACCATGAGGGCAAGGCTTTCTTCATCATCTTCATCACTTGAGCTCTCATACTCAAGTCTTGCTTTGCCCTTGTCTTGGCTAGCTTTGAATGCTAAGTCCTTCTCTTTCTTCTTTGTAGAGGATGAGCCATCTTGTGGTGTGATGTGCATGTACATCTCATGAGCATTGATCTTTCCCAAGATTTGTGTCGGTGTAGCGGCGGAAAGATCACCTTGATGTAGCATGGTCACAATGTGCCCATATTTATCAATGGGGAGGACACTCAAGATTTTTCTCACAACGTTGGATGGTGACATTTGAGTAAGTCCAAGCCCATTGACTTCCTCTACAAGAACATTTAATCGAGAATACATCTCATTAGCACTTTCTTTGGGAAACATCTCAAAAGAATTTAGCTTTTTAATCACAAGATGATAGCGTTCCTCATGCTCACTCTTGGTTCCCTCATGGAGCGCACAAACGTCCGACCATAGTGCATGGGCGTCTTTGTGGTTCCTTACACGATTGAACACATCTTTGCAAAGGCCTCTAAAGATGGTGTTGCGAGCCTTTGCATTCCATTTTTCATAGTTCACTTCATCGCCTTGAAGTTGTGCGGCATTCCTAGGTGCTGGGAACCCTTGAGAGGCGGCTCTAAGAATTCCAACATCTAGAGCTTCTAAGTATGCCTCCATGCGGATTTTCCAATATGGAAAATCATCTCCCTCAAAGATAGGAGGAGGTCCATCCCCGTGAGACATCTTGCTCTAAGCGATTAAGCTTAAAAATGTGAGCACGAGGCTCTGATACCAATTGAAAGGATCAAGATGCCCAAGAGGGGGGGTGAATTGGGCTAATTCTAAATTCTCTTGCAATAATCAAATCCTACGGATAGCCCAATTAACCCCTTGTGCCTAGAAAAGAGTTTATATCAAACTAATGCACAACAACCTCGCAACCTAAGTTCCAAACTTACTCTAGCAAGCAATTCTATGGATGTAAAACAAGTATTGAATTGCTTAAAGTAAATGCTCAAAGTAAGTGCTCAAAGTAAGTAGAGAGAGAAAAGGAACGCGGCGATGTTTTGCCGAGGTATCAGAGAGTCGCCACTCCTCACTAGTCCTCGTTGGAGCACCCGCGCAAGGGTATAGCTCCCCCTTGATCCGCGCAAGGATCAAGTGCTCTCTACGGGTTGATTCTTCGACACTCCGTCGCGGCGAATCACCCAAAGCCGCTCACAACTTGAGTTGGGTCACCCACAAGCTCCGTCGGGTGAACACCAAACTCCTAATCACCACCAAGCCATCTAGGTGATGGCGATCACCAAGAGTAACAAGCACGAACTCTCACTTGACCACGCGAAGCCTAATGAGAAGATGGATGCACACTTTGCTACTCTTGATTTGCTAGTGAGGCTACTCTCTTGGATTCTCAAATCACAAACACCTCACTAGGACCTTGCTCTTCTTGGCACTCATAAACGTGTTTCTCAGCTGTTGGAATGAGCAAAAGTTACTCCACTCATGAGTGGAGCTTCTATTTATAAGGCAGCCTGAAAAACGAACCGTTATGAGCTTCTGCGGGATGACCGGACGCTCCGGTCGTGATGACCGGACACTCCGGTCAGTTCAACCCACGAACCAGTAGTAAAGAGTTGACCGGACGCTGGCAGGGTCCGGTCAGCACTGACCGGACGCGTCCGGTCGCATAAAACCCTTACTGGAACCTTACTGGACTCGACCAGACATAGAACCCTCAGGGTCCGGTCAGTATAGACCGGACGCGTCCGGTCGCACTTTCTCAAGTCTGGACCCTTACTGGAGTCGACCGGACGCTGGCCCTCAGCGTCCGGTCACATGACCTCTCAGCGTCCGGTCACACCAGACTAGATCTCCACGGTCAAATGAACTGACCGGACCCTGCGGCCAGCGTCCGGTCGCACTGGAGCCAGCGTCCGGTCAGTGTTTGACCCTCCATTCACTTCCAACTCTCGAACATCTGAGAATGAAGTTTGCTCCATAGGATCTTAGGCATTCATAGGAGCTACCTAGAGCTAGTTTTAACAAGTGTGCACCACACCTAACTCACTAGACTCAACTAGGTCAAGCTACCCGTTCATACCCCCCTTAATAGTACGGCCAAAGGAAAAATAAAGTCCTAAACTACTCTAAGTGTCTCTCCAACTCCAATCGACACTTAGAACTAGTTATCCTTAACCTTGTCGTCCATCCTTTTAAAAACCGAAACGATTTCCATCGTAGGGGCATGACAACCTCTATTGCCCAATCGATCTCCATTACCATGACCTAACTTAATTGTCTCTGCAAAACACACGTTAGTCATAGTAATCTTGTATTGACATTAATCACCGAAATCCAACTAGGGGCCTAGATGCTTTTACACAGCTCGCGAGCACTACATTTCTCTATCTCTGCCTGCTGAGCCGAACTACCGTGCATGCACCTGGAAAGGATCAAAGATCAATTCCCTACACTGCAGCTAAAAGGATGATGGACCCCCCCCCCCTTGCTACGTGCAGTGTGTAGAAATTTTGTCCACGTGATCACTGGCTAGTAGTAAAAGTCTACACTCCCTATTTTCTTCACTGCCACACATGTTTGAGTGCTCGCTGCTTCTTTGTCACTGACTTGTGAAATGGCCCCGGGCCCCATTTGCTTTGGAGGCGAGCTCCGCCACTGCCTGGCGCATCGTTTTTTTCCCTCACACGCTTGTTTTCTGCTGACTCGGTCTTGTCTGTCTCTGTGTGTCCTTGTCTGCCTCTGCCAACGTATATGTGCCGGGTCATCTCAGAGCTGCTGCTGCCGTCTCTGTGTGTCTGCCATGTTCGGCCGAACCTCGTGACGCTGTCCACTTCATTTTCTATTTCTACTGCCATGTTCGTCGGTCAATCCTCGTTTCCTTCACCTCCCACGGCTTGCCCGCGCGCGCTTTCATCCGGCTCCCCACGCCACCGCACAGGGCCACGCCAAGCGCAGCACCACGCCGAGCCGCCGCGCGCTGGCCTCCCCACGGTCCCACGTGGCACCAGCAGCTCCACGCGCAGCGCGCCCGTGCCAGGCGCGGCCGCATCCCCGCTGCTTGTGCCAGCAGCGCCATCTCTCCCGCTTGCCCCCTTGGTCCCACGCTGCCCCGCCGTTCAAGCTCCGTAGCGCCTTGCTCCACCTCGGCCGCGCGCCTGGGCCATGAAGCACCGGCGCCACTCCTCTTCCTCCCCACGGCGAGTTCCCGCGCCCTCGCTGGACCACGGTCCTAGCTTCGGCTCACCCTCCCCGCTCTCTCTCGGTTTGCCCGCTCAGCCAGACCACCATCGCTGCGTCTTCCTGAGCCATCACCCCCACGCGTGGCGTCGCCTCGCACCCGCTTCCCTGGGCCCATGCCGCTCCACGTCTGTCGCGGGCCTCACCACCGCCTGCTGTCGAGCCCCGCCGTGCCCCTCCCAGGCGCCTCCACCGCCATGTCACGCGCTGGTCCGCTGCTGCAGCGCCTCGCCGGAGCCCACGCCCGGAGACGCCCAGCCAGCGCTGCACCACCTCGCCTTCAGTGCCCCACACTCCCGTGTTCCGCTGTCGTCTGTGCCGCGGTCTCCTGCCGGGTCTTCGCCGTGCTGCGCGTGCGGCCGGACCGCCGTGCCCCTCCCCATGCCGTGCTCTGCTTGGAGAAGGTAGAAGAGGGTATAACTCCAAGACGCTGTTTTATATAGGGTTTCATTTGCAAATACGTGACTTGAATGAATAGTGATTGTGGATCTCGGAGCGAATAGGGAATAGTGCGGGGTTCTTTTTGCAAAATACGCATCGAGTCTGTGGGCTTGGCCGTTTGGGCTGGCCTATTGCCGCGCACGGTTGCTGGGCTGGCCGCCGCACCGTTGCCGCGTCCTGGCAGGCCGCGCGACTGGGCCACGAGCGCTACGCCCCGCCTGGGCCACGGTCGGCTGATTGGGCCGCTGCCCCGCTGGCCGGTCGCGGGCTACTCTGCTGGGCCGCCGTTTGCGCTGGGCCGGCTGGTGCTACCGGCTGGTTGCTTTCTTGCTGGGCCGGTCGAGCGCCACTCTTGCCTGGGCCGCGCGCATGTCTGCGGGCCAGGCCAAGCGCTGGTCCTTTTTGTTTTCCAAAGTATTTGTTAATTAGTTTCAGAAATAAGCTTGCAAGATCAATATAAAATTGTGTAGTTGTCCAAAAATGATAAAACCAGTTTTGTTAGTCTCCTAAAATCATGATCTACCTGCTAGTATGATTTGTTCGCATAGTGGGTAATGTTCTTAGGAAGCTATATAATTAATTAGAGATAATTAATACTAATATTACGAGAAGGTGAACTTGTAGGAATTGGTATGGTAAATTGGTAATATTGTTGAATCTAAAATTTGTATAGTAGACTCCTAGCAGTAGTAGTTACTCACCGAAATTTTTGTAGCTCCGAAATAACTAGTTGCTAATTAAATAATAATGTCCTATTGCGAATAAAGAAACACCTTGGTTTATATAACTAAAAACAGTGTTGGGAAATAACGTCTTATTCGATAACATGGGTATGTAGCCTAAGTATGGTCATCGTTAGAACTAGCTCGTTCACGTGAGAGACGTAAAGCGTATTTATACGAGTCACGATTGCAGTCAATTAATTATATCTTTGCATGGTATTACATTGCATATCATAATAGGGACGTCGGTGGATCATGGAGTCGTCGGGAGTTGCTGGAGGAATGGTGCTTTTGGAGATCATGTCGCCATGATGGAAAGCTAACTTCTGATTATATTTTTCCCAGGCAAGCCCCAGTGCATAACCCCTACTTTCTGCAGTTTAAATTATATTTGTGCATTAAGTTTAAAGGAGTTGAATGAAACCCACTTGCATATATATCTTTATCCTATGAGTCTTACTAGTATGACAGGATCGTGTAGATTGCTATGCTACAGGATTCCGGTAGAAGTCGAGTGATTGCCTGTCATTCGCGAGATATAGGAAATATGTTACTATATGATTATCACTTGGAATATATAAATTGGTGGAGAGAAAAATGGTGACCGGACAGGTATATGGTTTGGGTATTGGTGGGTGTAAGAAGTTGTGTCGCCGTGGAGGCGGGTCATAGCTTGGTTACACCGTTTCTCCCTGTTCGGTCGATTAAGGACCAATCGTGCATATGACTCTAGGCAGGTCACAGACTTATTATCTCGAGCACATACTTGTGTATGGGCGCTTGGAAGACTTGTTGCTCTCTTGTCGCGGATCCGGCTCTTTCCGGACCGACTGTCAGGGTTTGTTTTTGGTGGAGGAGGTCCTTGCACCGCACTGAGTCCGGGACTCAGAGGCGGGGGCTTGGAGTCCCAGTTTGGACGGGGACCTGGACACCCGGGACAGGAGAGTGATGGGTTGGTCCTGCTTGTGCCCGGGGTACAAGCGGGGCGTGTGTTTTCGGGGTACCCAGCTGGGGGCATTGATTCGCGAATCGCCGGGAAATCCGGTACGGCTTGTCTACGGTTTAGCATCGTAGTAAGAACTGAAAGATGAAAGATGGAAGATGGACAAAAGAAATTTGATTGCTTACCACCTGCTTGAAAGAAGCATAGGTGCTTACATAGAATGGTTAGTTAATGAACCAATGCGGCTATTAATAAAAATTGAACATAAGGACGCACGCTTAGTAATGCTTCCTGCAAATGCAATAAACCCACAAGCCAGATGGCCTTGCATATCCTTGGAGTCTTTTCTTTTCTCCTGCCGGGTAAGTCTTGCTGAGTACAATTGAGTACTTAGGGTTTTATTCCCCCCTGTTGCAGGTGATAGGTGGACGCTTGAGCTGACCTTTGTGTGTGGATTCCTCCTGGTGGGCTCAGAGAGGATTTCCTTTACGCTGCGATGTAGTTTTTTATTTATAACTCTCACCAAATGTTTTTATAAATGAAAGTTCATAACCTGTTGTAGTTTATTATCCATACTTCATCATGCCATGATTAGATATTTATTTCCGCTGTAATTCTGATCACATGTTTATATTCCACTATATATTAACTTGTTTATAACTCTGATAACATGATTTCATTCCGCTGCTAAATTAATAAATATTATACTCTGATGTTCTATTAAAAGTGATGCAAGAAATGGTTATGAGTGATGTAAGCTTTATTCTCTCATTTGTGATCCTGATAGCAAAAATGTGGATTTTCGGGTTCTCCCCTGGGGTGTGTCCGACGGAACCGAGTAATTTAGTATTCTCCCTTGAGTGCTTAGTGTCTAATGGAAGACAAGCACTCCTGTGAGGCATTAGATTAGGCGGTTCTGCCACACCAGCATCCAGTCGCTGAGCGACCCAGCGTCCAGTCATGAGACCAAAACGCACGCCCTCTACTGCCACTGACCGGATGCGCCGGTCCAACCAAGACCAGCATCTGGTCACTTACAGTGACCTTCGTCTTTTCTGTTTAGGGCGCCGGTGGCACCATTGGGCTGTTCGCACTCTACAAGCGGACACTCCGCCGGTGAAGTTCCTAACCCTTGCTCAAATGTGCCAACCACCAAGTGTATCACCTTGTGCACATGTGTTAGCATATTTTCACAAACATTTTCAAGGGTGTTAGCACTCCACTAGATCCTAAATGCATATGCAATGAGTTAGAGCATCTAGTGGCACTTTGATAACCGCATTTTGATACGAGTTTCACCCCTCTTAATAGTACGACTATCAAACCTAAATGTGATCACACTCTCTAAGTGTCTTGATCACCAAAACAAAATAGCTCCTGCCATTTATACCTTTGCCTTGAGCCTTTTGTTTTTCTCTTTCTTCTTTTCAAGTCCAAGCACTTGATCATCACCATGGCATCACCATCATCATGTCATGATCTTCATTTGCTTCACCACTTGAAATGTGCTACCTATGTCATGGTCACTTGATTAACTAGGTTAGCACTTAGGTTTTCATCAATTCACTAAAACCAAACTAGAGCTTTCAGCGGGCCCTAGAAGCCCCCGGAGTAAGGCCGCCATAGCAGCGATGTTCTGGCCTGCCCGGGTGAAGTGTGGGAGTGCTTCATCGTCCTCGATGATCCTCTAGTTCATGTCGTGGGCCACAGCGCGTGCACGCCCGCTGTCTCTGTGGCACTCGATCTCTCGCTCAAGCTTCGTGCATTCGTGCTTGAGCTAGAGTCATGCTTCCTCGAGCTCTTGGTGCTGGACCTTCAGCTGCTCTACCCGTAGGTGAGGTGGGGCCCCTGCGTCCCCCTCGACCTCATCGTCAAGGTCATTCATTAGGGTAGCCTCTCCCTCATGGATACTTTCGACTTGTCCCTCAGGGGTACCTGCCATGAAACATTCATGAGAGGGTTGATGGCTCCCCCAGCTGGAGTCAGAGCTGGAGGGTGACTCCAATTCTCCCGTGAGGAGGTCGTGGAAAGATTCCATGACATATTTGGTCATCCCCACAAACTCGTCGTTCATAGGGATGAGGGAGTGCGTTGTGCCACAAGGTGGCCGATGGTCTTTGCGGCGTTGCGCAAACTGGATGGGAGCGTCATTGGGGTGCTTCGAACGAGGTATTCAGGGGAGAGTGGCTCTCCTCTAGCAAGCTATGCCATGGGGCGAATAAGAAGGTGAGGTGACACAGGTCCTCCCAGGATGGTCGGGGTCCCAAGAAGGCGCCGAGCTGGCTCTCTAGCCTCTCATAATCAAAGCCGAGGAGCTGGTCGCTCCTAGGGGTGCAGGCCTCTAGTGTGTATAGCTGTAGCTCCTCAAGTGCCTCGGCGATCGCATCGAGGCCGGCGGAGTGGAGAGGTTGGACGGCGGTGGGAGCCTACGCCAACTCTCCCTCTGTTGTGACGATGAAGTCCAGGTTCCTAAAGTGCACGTGCACGCCTGGGACCCTGCTGATGCCGTGACTAGCCATCCGAGGCCTGATGTGGACGTCGAGACGCACAAAAGGTCCCTACCTGGTGCTCCAACTGTTGGTGTTTTTTGACCACTAACGAGTAAATTTGTATTTGCGCGTCTGGCTCAGATGGTGTCCTTGAATGACACAAGGGTTTATACTGGTTCGGGCAGAACATTCGTACGTCTAGTTTACTGCTGCTCGTGTTACCGACACTTGGTTTGTAGTAGGGGTGACAAATGGGCGAGAGAGGGAAAGGATCCCAAGTCTCTAGTGAAAGGAGTGAACGGGTGCTGAGAGCTCGAGCGCTGCTCAGCCGTGTGTTCATGTCGTGTTCTTGTATTTTCTGTCTCGTGGTCTGGGTCTTGTGCGGATCTGTCCCCCCCTTTTCCATGGGACGCCCTATGATGAGGACATCACTCTTTCAGATGCATCTGCTGATCCTCCAACCATCATGCAAGGTCCAATGACCCGGGCTCGAATATGTCAACTCAATTTAGATGTGAGCTCATTCTTAAGCGATCCTTTTCATAGTTTTGAGAATAGACTACTACCTAATGATGTTATCTTGCTTAGTGTAAGGAAAATGGACCCTTGGCCCATTTACTTTGGATTTTGGTGTTTGATGACCAACACAACCAAATTGGACTAATGAATTTGCAAGTGTTTGTTTTGTATTCCAATAGGGTGCAAGACATGACTTGGACGAAGGCGATGTGATGATCTGATGATCAACACCTCAAGCAAGATATTAGAAGCACAAGAAAAGACCCAAGATATCAAGCAAAGTCCAAGCATGAAGATAGGAACCAAGCCGTACGCAAGATCATGAAGAAACGAGCTCGCAGAGGCGACCGGACGCTGGACCGGACACTGAAAGCATGACCGGACGCTGGACCGGTGGCTCGGTAGACAGGCGACCGAACGCGAGGACCGGACGCTGGCGGCAACTGACTGGATGTAGAAACACAGCGTCCGATCGAGTACAGAGAGGTTCCAGGCGCGCGAAACTGTGACCGGACACGTCCGATGACAGACGACCAGACGCTGGTAGCGTCCGATCGGTAGTTCACGGCTACAACGGTCGGGACGACCGGACGCGTCCGGTCAGGACGATCTCAGCGTCCGGTCAGTAGCAGAATTGTGGGAGTTCGACCCCAACGGCTACTTTCTCAGTGGGGTTTATAAATACAACCCCCAACCGGCCATTTGGCAAGTGTGGAGCTGAGGAAACATATCAAGGGTGTTGATACACCATTTCAGTGATCTCCACTTGTATAGTGCTTAGTGTTTCATCAGGTGATTTGCGTAGGTGCTTTGCAAAGTGCTTAGGTTGATTAGACCACCGCTTATGCGCTTGCTCTAGGTGTATGCCTAGTGTTTAGTGAGGTTTGCATACCTCTTGCCACCCCGTGCTTGCGAGCACAAGAGTTGTACATCGGAGGGGCTTGAAGTCTTGCGAGATCGCACCAACCGCGTTTGTGGTGCGGCCGCCACCGTGTACCGAAGGGAACAAGGCCCACGGTGTTTCGGCTAAAAGCTTGATAGTGAAGACGGCAGGGAGCATCCGGGAGAGGCTTGCTGGAAGGCACATCGGAGACCCACTTGTGCATGGGGAAGGCCTGAGGCTATCCACGGAGTTACCCGACTAGGAGCTTGGCCCTTGCGAGGGATTCCTTGCGAGGGGCTCCAATGAGGACTAGGGGGAAGCTTGCGCGCTTCTCGATACCTCGGTAAAAATACCGGAGTCATCGACGGGAGTTTGCATATCTCTACCTTGCTCTTTAAGCTTCCGCATTTACATTGATCATTTTATTATCATTTGCGGTAGAGATAGATAGCAACACACTAGCAAAACCATAGTTGCACATCTAGATAGATTATCTTTTGCATAGGTTTTGCTAGAGGTAGAAAAAGAGGCCATAGTTTAGAGTTAGATTTTTAAGTTGCCTAATTCACCCCCCCCCCCTCTTAGGCGTCCGCGTGTCCTAAAAGTGGTATCAGAGACGGTTGGCTCATATTTGGACCTTTGGCTTAACCGCCGTTGAGCCGACGCTAATTAGAGTGGTTGGGATGGATACCGCTAGGCCTCCACAATTTGACGGCACTAACTTCCTCTATTATAAGGCTACAATGGCTTGCCATCTTGAGGCGGTTGATTTAGGTGTATGGAGAGTCACTCGCGATGGGATGAAATCCATTAAGAATCCCGAAAACCCACGAAGAGTGATGAAAAAGAATTGCATTTTAATGCTAGAGCTAAAAATTGCTTGTTTGAATCTTTTAGCATGGATGTTTTTAACCAAGTATTTACTTTAAATATGGCACATGAAATTTGGTTAAAACTCCAAGAGCTCCATGACGGCACAAGTAATGTCCGTGAGCAAAAACATTGTCTAGCTAAGCAAAATTATGATTCCTTTACAATGAATGAAGATGAGCTTGTTTGTGATATGTATTCTCGATTGAATCTAATTATCAATGAGCTCCACTCTATAGGATTATTAAAGCTAGATGATGCGGACATCGTGAGGAAGATCATCTCCGTGCTACCACAAAAGAAATATTCAAGCATCATCACCATCCTTCACAATATGGAGGACTTGAGCACCATGACCCCGGGCATTGTCATTGGCAAGATAGTGGCATTTGAAATGTCATGCAAGATGGGTTAAGAAGAAGCCTCTTCATCGAGCAAAGGCAAAGCTCTCGTATGTAGCGAGAAAAAGAAGATGAAGGGCAAGAAAGTTGAAACAAGCTCAAGCTCAAGTTCCTCAAGTGAAGATGAAGATGAGGATGATGATGATGAAGAAGAAGAATCAAGTGATGATCAATCTTCCTCCTCCACCTCTGACCTTGATGAAGAATCAATCAAACTTATCAACAAGGTGGAGAAGATAATCCAAAAGCTCAATGTCAAGGGTGTGCCCATCCAAATCCAAGACCTCATTTTCACCAATCAAAGAAACGAGCAAAGAAAGAGAGGATGCTATGGATGTGGCGAGGTGGGGCACTTTGTGGAAGTTTGTCCAAACAAGCCCACACCCAAGACAAAGAAGAAGGCGTGCAAGAACAAAGCCCTCACATCAATAAAATCATGGGATGATTCTTCAAGTGAAGAAGACCATCACAAGAGGCGAGGGCGCAAACACTCATCATCAAGCTCTTCTCGTGTGTGCCTTATGGCACGAGGTAACGAAAGCTCATCCTCTAGTGAGAGTGATAGTGATGATGACTTGCCTTCTTACAATACAATTATGCAACAAAATCTTAAATATGCTAAAGTTTGCACTAGTCAACAAAAGAAGCTCAAAATTTTAAAAGAAGAGCTAGGTAGTTCACAAGAAGCATACAAGAATTTACTTGAATAATACAAAAACTTTGCAAATCTCAATGTTGAACTATCTACTAAAATTGAGCAACTTGAGGCTAGTGCAACAACAAGTGCATGCACAATTAATGATAAGCAACTTGAAAAGAAAAATGAAAAATTAAAAGAAAAGTTAGCTAGCTCACAAAATGGTTATCAAAGTTTGCTTGCTAAAATGGAAATCATGTGCAAGCATTGTGATGAGCTAACAAATAAAGTTACTAATCTTGAGGCCGTCAAAAATACCCCCACCAAGGCATCTAAAAGTAATGATATAATTAAAAAGGATGCCTCTACTTCTTGTAATGATTTATATATAGACTCACCCTTGTGCAACCAAGCTTGTGTTGAGAAAGTGATTGTAGATACATGCACACAAGAGGTTGTAAAGGAGAATGAGAAACTCAAGCAAGAAGTAGTTCATCTCACCAAGGACTTGACTCAAGTGAAAGGCAAGGCGAAGCAAACTCAACTTCATCAAGATAACACCGTCAAGGGAGTGAAGAAGCTTGATGAAGGACAAACCGTGGTTTGCTACGTGTGCCACAAGGAAGGCCACAAGTCCTATGAGTGCAAGGTGAAGAATGGGGGAGGAGAAAAGAAGAAAGAGAAAAAGCAAACAAGCAAGCTCTCCAACACCTACACCAACAAGGTGGACAAGAAAGCCTCCACACCTTATCTCTTGAAGAAGAAGAAAAATGACAAGGTGGTGGCCATCAAGGTGAACAAGCAAGCCAACAATGGGGTCAAATGCTTTTGGGTGCCAAAGGAAATCATTTCCAACATGAAAAGCACCAAGAAGGTTTGGATCCCGAGAGGGAAGTGAGAAGTCAAATGGACTTCGGGGAATTTGGAGACTTGGCAAAGTATGGGTGCATTTCATGGGGTGCATCATGTTGGACAAAGTTATTGCCAAGTGGGTTAGTGAATACTATGGACCCAAATTCCCCTTCCCATGTCAGGTAACTAGATTCAATTTACTTCAATTGGTATTAGATTTAAAATTTTCCTACAATTGGTATCTTTTAGCATCTAGTTACTCTTCATGCCTATGTTTGCATTTGAATTCTTATATCTTTTGTCATGCATACACTAGGTATATCATATGGTAGGCGTGCTCAGTTTCATTCTTAACCCTTGGAGCAAACCTACATGGTTCACAATTGTTTAAGAGCATGGCACATAGCTTGTTTTACTATTGTTCATCTAATATGTGCCAAAGTCCAAATTGTAGATAATCTCTCCTGAATATCTATTTTGAAAATGATTCTCACATTCATGAGATGTCATCTTTCAAGTGGTATTTTTTTATTCCAAAATCAATGTGCATGATTTCTACAAAGTATTCTACATTTGTGTGCACACATTTAGGGGGAGTAATTCTACAACTTGGATGCTTTGAGACTAACACTTTTACAAATGGTATCATTTTTTCAAACCTATCACATGTGTAGTAGTCTCATTGTAAGGAAATTGGAGTCCCCGAAGTTAAGCATCATTCTTCAATTGGCATCATCATGTTGATTTCATTTCATATTTATATGCTTTCTCCATGCTTTATATAGATTAAACTCTCTTGTGCAACAAATTGCTAATTATGCATATGCTTTGCTTTCTACCATATGTATGCATATATTTAGGGGGAGCTTAGTCTATATAATGTGAGAGTCAAATTTTGTGATCCATTTCACTCTATACACAAAGGATCATGAAATTTGACCCTCCCTTGTGCTACTAATGTCTTCCTTTTTAGTGTTTGATGCCAAAGGGGGAGAATTTGAAGGACCAAAGGCAAGCATCAAGTTGATGTCTACAAGTGGTAATGGTCCGAGAAAGGGAGGAAAGTGAATTATGGATTAGTCTATGTAATGGGAGAATTTTTTTTAGAAAGATAGGCTTTAATCCATAATATCACATGGGGACATTTGCAAGGGCAAGACATGCTTTTAAGTAAAGTTTTAATTGGTATCTATCAATTAGTATCATATAACCTTGCCCTTTGTATTGCATCCTAGCAAGTAGATAATTTTTAAATTTAAAATTTTTATCATTTGCTTGCTTTGGTCGTGTTGTCATCAATCACCAAAAAGGGGGAGATTGTAAGGAAAATGGACCCTTGGCCCATTTACTTTGGATTTTGGTGTTTGATGACCAACACAACCAAATTGGACTAATGAATTTGCAAGTGTTTGTTTTGTAGTCCAATAGGGTGCAAGACGTGACTTGGACGAAGGTGATGTGATGATCCGATGATCAACACCTCAAGCAAGATATTAGAAGCACAAGAAAAGACCCAAGATATCAAGCAAAGTCCAAGCATGAAGATAGGAACCAAGCCGTACGCAAGATCACGAAGAAATGAGCTCGCAGAGGCGACCGGACGCTGGACCGGACGCTGAAAGCGTGACCGGACGCTGGACCGGTGGCTCGGCAGATAGGCGACCGAACGCGAGGACCGAACGCTGGTGGCAACCGACCGGATGCAGAAACACAGCGTCCGATCGAGTACAGAGAGGTTCCAGGCGCGCGAAACTGCGACCGGACACGTCCGGTGGCAGACGACCAGACGCTGGCAGCGTCCGATCGGTAGTTCGTGGCTGCAACGGTCGGGACGACCGGACGCGTCCGGTCAAGACGATCTCAGCGTCCGGTCAGTAGCAGAATTGCAGGAGTTCGACCCCAACGGCTACTTTCTCAGTGGGGTTTATAAATACAACCCCCAACCGGCCATTTGGCAAGTGTGGAGCTGAGGAAACATATCAAGGGTGTTGATACACCATTTCAGTGATCTCCACTTGCATAGTGCTTAGTGTTTCATCAGGTGATTAGCGTAGGTGCTTTGCGAAGTGCTTAGGTTGATTAGACCACCGCTTATGCGCTTGCTCTAGGTGTATGCCTAGTGTTTAGTGAGGTTTGCATACCTCTTGCCACCCCGTGCTTGCGAGCACAAGAGTTGTACATCGGAGGGGCTTGAAGTCTTGCGAGATCGCACCAACCGCGTTTGTGGTGCGGCCACCACCGTGTACCGAAGGGAACAAGGCCCGCAGCATTTCGGCCGAAAGCTTGATAGTGAAGACGGCGGGGACCATCCAGGAGAGGCTTGCCGGAAGGCACATCGGAGACCCACTTGCGCGTGGGGAAGGCCCGAGGCTATCCACGGAGTTACCCGACCGGGAGCTTGGCCCTTGCGAGGGATTCCTTGCGAAGGGCTCCAACGAGGACTAGGGGGAAGCTTGCGCGCTTCTCGATACCTCAGTAAAAATACCGGAGTCGTTGACGGGAGTTTGCATATCTCTACCTTGCTCTTTAAGCTTCTGCATTTATATTGATCATTTTATTATCATTTGCGGTAGAGATAGCAACACACTAGCAAAACCATAGTTGCACATCTAGATAGATTATCTTTTGCATAGGTTTTGCTAGAGGTAGAAAAAGAGGCCATAGTTTAGAGTTAGATTTTTAAGTTGCCTAATTCACCCCTCCCCCTCTTAGGCGTCCGCGTGTCCTACAGCTTAGGAACTTTGGAGAGGGTCATGAAGGACTTAGAGGACGTGGTGGAGGTGATGATGACTAGCAAGGACGTCCAATAGAAACTGGAGTCCTGATCCAACATGATTTCGAGTCTGCCTCGGCCTCCAGACCAGTCTGCCTTAAACTGGTCACCCAGGACGTATCCAGACTCTGTTTTTGACGATCCATATATGGTTGGAAAGCTAATTTGATAAGGAAGATAATCAAAGTGGTCTCACATCAAAAGGCCTCCAGAATCAACAGGAATCATCAAAACAAGTCAGCATCCAGAATCTGCCAGGGTGCTGCGACACCGTCTTTTGGTCTGATGGACCGTGTATCGTGTTTGGGCCCATTAGGGGGCGTGTCTAGGGTAGGCGATGACCCTAAGACCTTTATAATCATACACCACCGCCCTCATTAGGTTTTGGGTTTTGCTTAGATTATTCTGTCAAGAATAGTTTCGCCGTTCATCGGTTTGTGAGACCCTAACTTCGTGAGATTAATCATTCATCTGCAATTTGGTTGCTTTCTTTCTTGTTCTTGCTTGTGTTCTTCGTTGCGCAGGTAGGGATTAGCCTTTTTGGCGAGGTCAACTAGATTCGTGTCTCGGTTGATAACCAGAGGAGTTGTGGTGCTAAGATTGCAGGGTTCCATCTTTCGATCTGAAGCCGGATCGATGTGTCATTCTCCGCCACAACGATAGTTACCTCTACTTGACGGAAGATCGGGACCCCCGTTCCCATTAAGTGGTATCAAAGCTAAGGTATACCATCAGGTTCACATTTATTCCCTAGTTTTGAGTGTTTCGCATTCATCCCATAGTCTAGTGCCATACTTTTATTTCCTGACCTAGAACCTTTCACGCCATAGCCTTTGCATATTTCAGTTTCAGAGTTCGTCGTGTTGAGTTTGTGTCTGGGTCGAGGTCTTGTTGCTGGTTAGGTCGTGTTAGAGTCCAGTTCGTGTGTTTTCCCCATCGTTTCCATCAAATCATTGTTGTTCTAACCAATTTTGCGCACATTGTTCCCGTTTTGTCCTCTAATTCAGAGCCAATTCTTAAAATTGGTCTAGTTTTCGCATACGAACTCGGATTTCCACGTTCCATATATCAAAATCGATCAAAAAAAAATTTCGGATCCATCCATCCCTAGCAGTGCCAAGGTCAGAGAATTTTAAATTGGTCAAAAACTGGTCACAAGATCCTCTTTTCGCGGTCACAAGCTTTTTGTCGATTTTGAGCACGTCTTCTGAAATTTCCATAGGCCACATCTTTCATTTTTTAAGCTCATATTTTCTGTGGTTACTTCTTTTGTGCTCCTAAGTGAAGGAAAAATATCAAAAAAATAAAATAAAAAGTTGAAATTTCTCAAAAAAAAACAACGACAGCCCAAAAAAATAGAAAAAAGAGAGGGGCAAAAGAGGAACAATATCTAGAGGAGCACATAGAGAAGACCAAAGTGAGTTGTGTTAGCGTGTGCTGTTTGGTTCCTTGTTTGTGTTGCTGTTTCCATCCACCATACTTGTTTTTCACACACCTATCACCTTGCTATCCACCATACTTGTTTGTCACACACCTGGTACTTGGAACATTTTAGACCAACAACAAGAACAAGTACTTTGGACTATAATTCAGCATTACTTTCTATTACTGACTTGTGTGCCAGATATACATATTATTCTTTGTGTGCCTTCCAAGCTCCACAAACTCTTTAGATCAGTACAGAAAAAGGGCCTTGCAATCTCGGTACCACTGCCTCACAGGTATCACAAACCAGCCGCCGATTGTACCGCCCACTGCTTGCGTTGGTAAGAACTTTGTAAGAGCTTGGTAAGACACTTCCACTTGCTATGAAAAGTGACACCACTGCAACCACGTAGTCATTTGGTATGGATAACTTTCACCATTTGTTCCTGATTTTGTGTTTACAATGGCAGGAGGTGATCAGACTGGAGATTACAATCCTAAGGGTTTCAACGAGTGTGTCAGCCAAGAGCAACTGCAAGCTGTTGTAGAGGATGCCCAAAAGAGGATGAATGAGGCCGTCAGGAAGGCCATCATTGATGCACTCATTGAACTCAACATTGGCAACAGCATGGAGAGATTGGACAAATGAATTTCCACGCTAACCGACAAGGTTACTGAGTTGGAAACCTTAGTGGCGGTCAACAACAATGACATCTTCGGCAGCAACACTAATGGTCTCTTGCCAGAAGACACGGTGCATGATGCCGCTAGGAACATAAATCGAGCAGCCTTCCGACAAGCAAGATTACGACGACGTCTTCGCCGCAACACGACAGGTATAGGTGGCGTCCACCACCATCAAGGTAATAATCACCGTGTGTCTAATGATCCTTATGCTAAGATTAAGTTCACAATACCATCTTTTTTTGGTCATTATGATGCTAAGGGATATCTTGATTGGGAGATGATAGTAGAACAAAAGTTTAGTGCCCACCTCGTGCCTAAGCATCATAGAGTTCGACAAGCTTCTAGTGAGTTTAAGGATTTTGCCATTATTTGGTGGAATGGGCTAGCTGCACAGGATGCTTTACCTGGTATGTGGGAAGAACTTAAGGTAGCTATGCATGATCATTTTGTTCCCCCTTCTTATCATAGAGAATTGCGTAAGAAATTGATGAGTTTAGAACAAGGAGATAAATCTGTACATGATTACTATGGTGAGCTCCAAAAGGGATTGATGCGATGTAGTGTTGTGGAGGGGAACGAAGATGCCATCTGTCATTTTTATTCGGGTTTGAGGCGTGAGATTCAGGACATTGTTGATTATAAAGAATTTAACACTATCAACCAGTTATTTTAGTTTGCTATGCTTGCAGAAAAGGAATTGCAGGGGCGTGAACAGCAGAGCAAGAGCAAGGTCAACACCACATACACGCCACGCTCGGCACCATCTTCAGGGCTGACCAAGCCACCCACTTTTCGGGTGCCTCCACCAGCGAGCAAGCGACCAACAGCCTCTGCATTTTCTGCTACACCTAAGGCACCTCCCACACGACCATTAGATTCAGGTAAAAATTCTTTGCAGGTGCCTACCAAGAGTGCCTCATCTGTTGCATTGACGGGACGCACTTTAGGCATTTAGTGCCACCGCTACCATGGCATTGGCCATGTGCAGAAGGACTGCCCAAGTCAGCGGGCATATATCGCTATAGAAGATGGTTACATCAGCACCTCTGACATTGAGGATGAAGAAGACCAAGATGCAGATGAGGAGGACGGCGAAGTCCTTGGTGACAAGGCCACGACATCCTATAGGAGCATCATTGTACAATGGGTGCTCAGTTCACAAGTACAGCAACCTAAGAAGCTACAACCAATGTTTTAAAGGCGGTAAGGCGAGGCGAGGCGAGCGACCCCCTTCCGGACGCCTAGGCGAATAAGGCAACCGCCTAGGCGACGCCATATAAACATATTAATATATAAGTTAACTAAAAATTCAAAAGCAAATCAGACATTAATATTGCCAATTCTTAGCATGTAATACAATAATAAGTGGTCCTACTAGACTACTAGTACACAACATCAAGTAGTAAGGTAGCAACTCTGAGATCTCTCATCTCTTAATGGCCATAAACTAGTCTCTAGTGACATAATATAACATAATTAATAGTGATGCACTGCTGCTAGCATAGAACTGAAATCTCTAATCAATGTCATCTAGGGATGTTGTGGCCTTCTCCTTCTAGTTTCCAAGTCATCTCTCATCTCCTTTCTAATTGCAGTAGTAGTCATTGTGCATTTTTTTGTATCTACAAAGCCACCAGCCAGATGTTGCTTCAACCTTTTTATCCCTCCATAAAATGAGTGACCACATAGGGTGCATGTCACCACATCTCTATTACAAAGGTTTGGCCAGTAGGCATACTTCCACCCTGGATCTGAACTTGCCATTATGCTATCAACTATGAACACAAGAATTAAAGAACTAATAAAGAACAGCACGTGGAAAGGAATCAGCAGTCCACTCCACTCTGCATCTATGGACCAAAGGAGAAGGGGTAAAAATAGAGCAGCAGCGAGCAGGGTTGAAAACAGAGGAGCAGAGAACAAGGCAGGCAAGATTCGACCTTCAAGAGAGGAGAGAGGACAAGAAGAGGGAGAGAAGAGACATACAGGCAAGCAAAGCGCAAGCTGGACACCATGAAGAGCACAGGACCGACGAGTCCGTCCAATCCCCCCTTCCTAAGTGGAAATCGACGAGCCACGCGCGGCATGTCGGTGGGATGCGTGAGCGCGCAGGGTAGCGGAACCTGGCAGGTACGGTGGATTTCTTCTCTCGGTCTCTCCTCCCCTTCTTATCCCTTCTTTCCCAAAAATCTACGCCCGATCCCAGCGCGCGAATCCTTCCCATGCGCGATTTCCTTCCCGCGCGGAAGCGGGATGTGCCGGGCGGGAGATACTTCTTTCCCGCGCTGGCTTCCCGGCACGCAAGGTGACCGCCGCGGCCTCCTTGGCGACGCCCTAAACGCCTAACGCGAAAGGCGGACGCCTAGGACCGGAAGGCGGATGCCATACGACCACATAGTTAGGCGATCCCGACGCCCAGAAACCTTCCTAGCCTGGATGCCTAGGCGACGCCTAGTCATCGCCTAGGCGACACCTTTAAAACCATGGCTACAACGCCATAATTTGTTCTAGATTTTTTTTCGTCATCAGCAACCGTCGAGCACATGTCATTATTGATGGAGGTAGTTGCAATAATTTGGTGAGTTCTAATTTGGTCAAGAAGCTTGGCTTGACCACACACCCGTGCCCACGTCCATACCATATTCAGTGGCTAAATGATTCTGGTAAAGCAAAGGTAACACAAACTTGCAGAGTATCATTTTCTATTGGTTCTTATGCTGATTCTATTAATTGTGATGTGGTACCTATGCAAGCTTGTTCACTCTTTTGGGTCATCCCTGGGAACATGATAATGATGCTACACACCATGGTAGAAGTAATAAATACACCTTTGTGCATAAAGGAAAGAGAATTACTTTGGTACCTTTGACCCCTGCTCAAATTGTACAAGCTGATAGAGAACGCGTTGCTAGTTTGAATGATGTTCCATCTGAAAATCAGCAAGTTGCTAATTCTATTCTTCCACCTAAAAAGGATAAGTTTACATCTATTTCTAAGGCCGAAGGGATTAAATTGAAGGGTGGTGTTATGCTTGCAACAAAATATGACTTTGCTGAAATTTCTGATAATGATATTTGCTATGCTTTGGTATGCAAACGAGCTATGTTTTGCTTGATGATATTGTTAGCTCGGCGCCTCCTGCTGTCACTAACCTTTTGCAGGAGTATGAGGACATTTTTCCAGCTGAGATACCCCCGGGGCTGCCACCTATGAGAGGAATAGAACATCAAATCAATTTGATTCTGGGAGCAACCTTGCCCAACCGTGCTGCCTATCGAACCAATCCTGAGGAGACTAAGGAAATTCAGCGGCAAGTCCAAGACCTTTTGGACCGTGGGTATGTACGTGAAAGCCTTAATCCTTGTGTTGTTCCTGTACTTTTGGTTCCTAAGAAAGATGGAACTTGGCGTATGTGTGTTGATTGTAGAGCCATCAATAATATTACTATTCAATATCGTCATCCTATTCCTAGGCTAGACGACATGCTTGATGAGTTGTGTGGTTCTATAATTTTCACTAAGATTGACTTGCGAAGTGGCTACCACCAAATTAGACTGAAACTTGGAGATGAATGGAAAAATGCTTTTAAAACCAAATTTAGGTTGTATGAGTGGTTAGTAATGCCTTTTGGTTTGACAAATGCACCTAGCACTTTCATGCGCTTAATGAATGAGGTTTTAAGAGTTTTTATTGGTCATTTTGTGGTAGTTTACTTTGATGATATAATGATTTATAGCAAGTCTTTTGATGAACATATGGATCACTTACGTGTTGTTTTTAATGCTTTACGTGATGCACGTTTATTTGGTAACCTTGAGAAGTGCATCTTTTGCATGGATCGAGTTTCTTTTCTTGGCTATGTTGTCACTCCATAGGGAATTGAGGTGGATGAGATGAAAATTGAAGCCATAAAGAGCTGGCCGGTTCCCCAAACCGTCACACAGGTGAGGAGTTTTCTTGGTCTTGCAGGATTCTACCGCCGCTTCGTCAAAGATTTCAGCACCATTGCTGCCCCATTGCATGAGTTGACGAAGAAAGGGGTGGTGTTTCATTGGAAAAAGGCACATGAGGAGTCCTTTGACACTTTGAAGGACAAGCTCACACACGCACCATTGCTGCAACTTCCAAACTTTAGTAAGACTTTTGAGCTAGAATGTGATGCTAGTGGAGTTGGGATTGGAGGTGTTTTGATGCAAGATGGTAAACCCATTGCTTACTTTAGTGAAAAATTGCATGGCCCTGTTCTTAATTATTCCACGTATGATAAGGAATTGTATGCACTTGTTCGTTCTTTAGAGACGTGGCGTCATTATTTGTGGCCTAAAGAATTTGTTATTCATTCTAATCATGAATCACTTAAGTATCTTTGCTCTCAAAATAATCTGAATCATAGGCATGGTAAATGGGTTGAATTTATTGAATCTTTTCCTTATATTATCAAACACAAGAAAGGGAAGGATAATGTGATTGCTGATGCTTTGTCTAGAAGATATACATTACTGTCCCAACTTGATTATCGGATTTTTTGTCTTCAATCAATAAAAGAACAATATGTGCTTGATCCTGATTTTAAGGACGTGTTGCTTAATTGTAGAGAGGGACATGCATGGAATAAGTTTATGATCAATGATGGGTTTTTGTTTAGAGCTAACCGCCTATGCATTCCAGTTGGTTCCATTCGTCTTTTATTGTTGTAGGAGGCACATGGAGGCGGATTGATGGGACATTTTGGTGCCAAGAAGACAGAGGAGGTGCTGTCCACTCACTTCTTTTAGCCAAGGATGAGGCGAGATGTAGAGCGGTACGTGGCTTGGTGTGCCACATGTCAAAAATGTAAGTCACGGTTGAACCCACATGGTTTGTATATGCCTCTTCCTGTTCCTTCTACTCCTTGGGCTGATATATCTATGGATTTTGTGTTGGGTTTGCCGAGGACTAAGAGGGGGAGGGATAGTATTTTTGTGGTGCTTGATCGTTTTTCTAAGATGGCACATTTTATTCCTTGTTATAAGAGCGACGATGTTGTTCATATTGCTGACCTTTTCTTTCAAGAAATCGTTCGCTTGCATGGTATGCCTTCTACTATTGTTTCAGATCACGATGCAAAATTCTTGAGTCATTTTTTGCGCACGTTGTGGAATAAATTGGGGACCAAGCTGCTGTTTTCTACAACATGTAATCCCCAAACTGATGGGCAAACTGAGGTTGTGAATCGAACATTGTCCACCATATTGAGAGCAATTTTGAATCGCAATTTGAAGATATGGGAAGAATGTTTGCCGCATGTGGAGTTTGCATATAACAGGGCGGAACATTCCACCACCAAGGTAAGTCCTTTTCAGGTAGTGTATGGTTTTAACTCCTGTGCTCCTATTGATATTTTGCCTTTACCTACCACTGAGAGAATACATATTGACGCTAGAGAGCGTGCTGATTTTATTCGTAAGTTGCACGAAACAACTAAAGCAAATATTGAAAGAATGAATAAAAAGTATAGAATTGCTGGTAGTAAAGGTAGAAAAGAGATCAAACTTGAACCGGGTGATTTGGTTTGGTTACATTTGAGAAAAGATAGATTTCCTGAGCCACGTAAGTCTAAATTAATGCCAAGAGCAGCTGGTCCTTATAAGATTATTGAGAAAATAAATGATAATGCCTGCAAACTTGAGTTGCCACCCGAGTTCGGGGTTAGTCCCACCTTTAACATTGCAGATTTGAAACCTTATTTGGGAGAAGAAGATGAGCTTGAGTCGAGGACAACTCCATTTCAACAGGGGGAGGATGATGAGGACATCACTCTTTTAGATGCATCTACTGATCCTCCAACCGTCATGCAAGGTCCAATGACCCGGGCTCGAATGCGTCAACTCAATTTAGAGGTGAGCTCGTTCTTAAGCGATCCTTTTCATACTTTTGAGAATAGACTACTACCTAATGATGTTATCTTGCTTAGGAACATTGGAGAGGGTCATGAAGGACATAGAGGACGTGGTGGAGGCGATGATGACCAGCAAGGACGTCCAATAGAAACCAGAGTCCTGATCCAACATGATTTCGAGTCTGCCTCGGCCTCCAGGACCAGTCTGCCTTAAACTGGTCACCCAGGACACATCCAGACTCCATTTTCGATGATCCATATATGGTTGGAAAGCTAATTTGATAAGGAAGCCAATCCAAGTGGTATCACATCAAAAGGCCTCCAGAATCAATAGGAATCATCGAAACAAGTTAGTGTCCAGAATCTGCCAGGGTGCTGCGACACCATCTTTTGGTCCGATGGACTGTGTATCATGTTTGGGCCCATTAGGGGGCGTGTCTAGGGTAGGCAATGACCCTAAGACCTTTATAATCATATGTCGCCACCATCATTAGGTTTTGGGTTTTGCTTAGATTATTCTGTCAAGAACAGTTTTGCCGTTCATCGGTTTGTGAGACCCTAACTTCGTGAGATTAATCATTCATCTGCAATTTGATTGCTTTCTTTCTTGTTCTTGCTTGTGTTCTTCATTGCGCAGGTAGGGATTAGCCTTCTTGGTGAGGTCAACTGGATTCGTGTCTTGGTTGATAACCAGAGGAGTTGTGGTGCTAAGATTGCAGGGTTCCATCTTTCGATCTAAAGCCAGATCGGTGTGTCATTCTCTGCCACAATGATAGTTACCTCTACCTGGTGGAAGATCGGGACCCCTGTTCCCATTACCCTGCTTTCCCTTTTATAGGCCAAGGGAAAGCGTGGGTTACAGCGGAGGAAAAGGAGAAGAATGAGATATAGGAAGGCTTCCAGGATCATCGGGTCCTTCTTCTCCTATATGTGGGTCCCACCGACCCTATAGATGTCAACAGGGATGGCTCCACATCACGGCCTTGTCCGTCACTAGCGCCATGCATAGGCGTCATCTACCAGCCCAAGCACTCCAAACAATCCCTATCACGTGGCCATTCATAGTATGTGGGCTCGATCTGGTCAGACCTCTCAAGAGGGCGCCCGAGGGCTATACGCACTTGCTTGTCACCGTAGACAAGTTTATAAATCGGATAGAGGCTCGATCGATCTCCACGATCAAGTCTGAGCAAGCCATGCTATTCTTCCTTGACATCATCCATCGCTTTGGAGTCCCGAACTCCATTATCATGAACAACATCACGTAGTTCGCCGAAAAGAAGTTCCTCCGATTCTATGATGAATACCACATCCACGTTGATTGGGCCACTGTGGCGCACCCTACATGAATGGGCAAGTCGAGCACGCGAACGGCATGGTCCTATAAGCCCTCAAGCCTAGGATCTTCAATTAGTTGAACAAGTTTGGCGGGCGATGGGTCGCAGAGCTTCCTGCGGTGCTCTAGAGCCTGAAGACGACCCCCAGCCAGGCCACCGGCTACACACCATTCTTCATGGTCTATGGTTCCGAGGCTATCCTCCTAACCGATCTCGATTATGGAGCGCCAAGGGTTAGGGCATATGACGAACGGGGAGCCGAGGCGTCCCTCGAGGATGCCATGGACCAGCTAGATGAAGCACATGACGTCGCCCTCGTCCGCTTGGCCAAGTACCAGCAAGTGTTGCACCGGTACCATAGCCGTCAAGTGTGGGGTCGGGCCTTCAACGTCAGAGACCTAGTGCTCTGCCTTGTACAGAGCAACTAGAACCACCATAAGCTCTCTCTACCATGGGAGGGACCATACGTCGTCGTAGAGGTGCTCTGACCAGGCACCTACAAACTCATGACCATCGACGGCGAAGTCTTCGTCAACACCTGAAACATCAAACACCTTCGTCGCTTTTACCCTTAAATTTATGCATGCTTTCTCTTATTAGTTTTGCTACCACTCTACGATCTTTAGTGACACCCGACCCCAGCAATGGCAGGGGGTCAGGCCTCACTTGGGGGATGATAAGAGCATATCTATCTGGTGGACATTCTCTATGCCTGACCCCTTCTTACGTTAAGACCTAGAAGCAAGGATCGCGGAAACAAACACTGAGTAAAACTAGTCAGACTGCAAGAAACCTATGCCCTAGCGGATACGACATTTTTGCTCACTAGCGTGATCAGAGCTTTTTTACCGCACCCCGAGCTTCTTAAGTCTTAACTACGGAAAGAGTCGGAACGCATTTAGGAGTATATCCACCTAGCGAACATTCTCTGTGCCCAACCCTCTCTCATGTTGAGACCTAGAAGCTAGGGTTGTGGAAACGAACGCTGAGTAAAACTAGTCAGACTGCAAGAAACCTATGTCCCAGCGGCTATGGCGTTTTTGCTCACCAGCATGATCATAGTTTGTTCACCCGCACCCTGAGCTTTACAGCCTTAACAACGGAAAGGGGCAGAATGCATTAACCTTTTTATACAAAAGGGGAGAAGGGCTAAAAATTTGTTTGGCCATAACAAAATCTAAGAGCTTGTTCACTTGTTATGAGTTCGCCGCCTGGCTTATCTGCCTAACTAATTTCTTGGGGGGATGATCTAAAAGCTCTAGTTTGGTTTTGATGAATTGATGAAACCCTAAATGCTAATCTAGTTTATCAAAGTGATTAATAGATAGGTAGCACTACTTCAAGTGGTGAAGCAAATAAAGATCATGACATGATGATGGTGATGGCATGGTGATGATCAAATGCTTGGACTTTAAAAAGAATAAGGAAAAACAAAAGGCTCAAGGCAAAGGTGAAATTGATAGGAACTTTTTTGTTTAGTGATCGAGACACTTAGAGAGTGTGATCACATTTAGGATCTATAGTCATACTATTAAGAGGGATGAAACTCGTATCGAAATGTGGTTATCAAAGTGCCACTAGATGCTCTAACTTATTGCATATGCATTTAGGATCTAGTGGAGTGCTAACACCCTTGAAAACATTTGTGAAAATATGCTAACACATGTGCACAAGGTGTACACTTGGTGGTGTTGGCACATTTGCAAAGGAGAAGAAGTTGGTGAAGAAACGGAGGTGAAAAGGTGTCACCGTGTGTGACCGGACACTGGGCTTGTTAGGACCGGCGCGTCCGGTCAGTGATAGCAGATAGCGCGCGGTCTCGGTCATGTGACCGGACGCTGGGCGAAGAAGTAACCGGACGCACAGTGGCCGTGTCTGGTCAGGGTGACATACGGTGACGTACACGGCGCTAAAGTTGGCGCGCGGGCATAGAGCTAATCGGACGCTGGTCTGTGTCCAGTCATGCAGGAGCGGACGCGTCCGGTCGTAAAACACAAGCTCGGGGAGCTCTCTAGAAATGACCAAACTCAGGCGTTGCAGCGTTTGGTCATCCTCACTATGCTACGTCCGGTCGTCGTGTGACCATTGGCATGTGAAGTTACCGGTGAGATCGGGTGGCTTCGGTTGAACATAGAACGACACATGGACAGCATAGCATGACCGGACGCTGGCAAGGCATGTCCTGTCATCCCACAGTCAGCCCAATAATTGAGCCAACAGATCTATTGCTTGGGGGTGTCTATAAATATCATTTGGTCGGCTCTAGCTCACTCTCTTGGCCATTTTGCATTGACATAGCAACCTTGTGAGCTTAGCCAAAGCCCTCCCACTCATCTCCATCATTGATTCATCATCTTTGTGAGATTGGGAGAGAATCCAAGTGCGTTGCTTGAGTGTTTGCATCTAGAGGCACTTGGTGTTCGTGTCTCGCTATGGGATTCGCTTGTTACTCTTGGTGGTTGCCGCCACCTAGATGGCTTGGAGCAGCAAGGATCGTTGAGTGGTGGTGGTGATTGTATCTGGCTCCGATTGTGGTGATTGTGAGGAGTTTTTGACCTTTCCTCAGTGGAGAGTCAAAAGGTACTCTAGTAAATTGCTCGTGGCTGGTGTGATCCTCATCTTGTGTTGGTTGTGCGGCACCCTATTGAGGGTTTGGCGTGTGATGCCAATTAGTGCGTGAACCTCTAAGTGAGTGAATCGCCATAACGAGGACTAGCTTGTCGACAAGCAAGTGAACCTTGGTAAAAATCAGTGTGTCATCATTTGATTCCGAGGTGATTGGTCTTCATTGGTATTTATTCTTGTGATTGATTGGTTCATTCCTCGACTCGGCGGTATAACCATCTTGCTCTCTCTCTCTTTACATTATCAAAAACTTGTTGCCAAGCTCTTTAGTGTAGCTAGTCGTGAGAGCTTGTTAGTTTGGTTAGTGTGGTCTTTAGTTAGCCTTTGAGAGCACACTAACTTAGTGTAGTGGTATAGCCATTGTGTGGATAGAGACTATATAAACTAGAATTGTGGTAGGTGGCTTGCATTTTTAGTAGGCTAGCGCAACACTCTCTTCGCCTCATATTTGTCTAACTGGTTTGCTAAGTGTTGTTGTATAAATTTTTAATAGGCTATTCACCCCCCTCTAGCCATTAGGACCTTTCAAGTAGCATCGGACCTAAGGTCACCGTGATTTGAGGCTTAACAACCTTCGATGTAAAAATGGCTCAAATCAACAACACCAAGAAGCCACCCCAATTTGATGGCACAAACTATCCCTATTGGAAGGCTAAGATGACAACATATATCAAGTTAATAAATAGGAAGGTTTGGAAAGTGGTGGGGACCAAGATTGAGATAGAAGATCCAGAGAATCCCACCGCCATCGAAGAATTGCTTCTCTAAAACAATGACATTGCTCTTAGTGCCATTCATGATGCCATTGATGAGAGAACATTTGAACAAATCAAGAACATTGAAATGGCTCATGAAGCATGGAAGATGTTGGAGGAATCATTTGAGGGCACTCAAGCCATGAAGGATGCCAAGGCATATATCCTCAAGGAGAAGTTTGCTAGTTTCAAGATGAAGGAGGATGAAAGTGTGTCGGAGATGTTCCATAGGTTACAAGTGCTTGTCAATGATCACAAAGCACTTGGTGAGAAGGTGGAGGACAAGGACTTCTCCCATAAGTTCTTGAGATGCTTACCCTCAAGATTTGGCACATTGATCACTATTCTAGTGAGGAGTGGTTTGGACACCATGACACCAAACCAAGTGTTGGGAGATATAATGACCGATGATGCTTATAGAGATGATGATGAGAAGGAAGAAAAGAGTGAGAAGAAAGATGACAAGAAGGATTACAAGAAGAAGAGTGTGGTGTTCAAGGCCACAACATCCAAGGGCAAGGCAAAGCAAGAATCATCAAGTGAAGATGAAGATTTGAACTTTGATGAGATGGATGATGAGAAGATGGCTCTCTTTGTCAATAGATTTGTCAAGTTCATGATGAAGAAGGGCTACCATGCTAGAAGAAAGAAGTCTTCATCCATGAACAAGGAAGAATCAAGAAGGTGCTTCAATTGTGGAAGCAAAGATCATCTTGTTGCTCAATGCCCATACAATAGCGATAATAGTGATGACAACAAGAAGAACAAGAAGAAGGAAAAGAAAGAGAAAAAAGACAAGATGACCTTCAAGAAGAAGAAGAAGGGTGGTTCATATGTAGTCACTTGGGATAGCGATGCTTCCTCAAGAGATGATGATGATAGTGATGATGACAAGACCACCAAAAAGAAGGCACTTGCAAGCATTGCTATTAATGAGAAGACTTCTCTCTTCGACACTCCATCATGCTTCATGGCTAAGGCCACTAAGGTACAAACTTGTGATGATAAAAGTGATGAGGAACATGATAGTGAAAAAGAAAATGAAAATGAAAGTGATAGTGATGATGATAAACCAACTAAGGATGAACTACTTGACATGATAGATGATGCTAAAGAACACTTTGACATTAAGAGAAGGGAATGCAAAAGCTTGCGTAAGGAAGCAAAAGCCCTTAAGCAAGCCTTTGATGAGCTCAATGCATCCCATGAGAGGCTAGAGGAAGCCCATGAGAAGCTTGGCAAGGCTCACAAGAAGCTTGAAAAAGCTCATTCCTCTTTGCTTGATGAGCAAAATAAGAAGAAGCATGTTGAGACATGTAATATAGGCTTAACTTGTGACTTAATTGATGAATCATTTTATAAGCCTATCATTGTTGCTCCCACTAACCCTTCTTGTAGCACTTCCACTTCCACCTCATCTAGTAGTGATGGTTTCACATATGATATCTCACTAATGGTTGAGAATGAGACCATCAAGAAGGAGGTCAATGAGCTCACTCACACCTTGGCTAAGGCCTATGGTGGTGAGAATCGCTTGCTTATATACTTGGGTAGCCAAAGCGCTTCTCTCTACAAAGAGGGATTGGGCTATATCCTCAAGAAAGACAAGGCGGCCTTTGCTCCTCACAAGACTAGTTTTATGAAGAACAATGGTCGGTTTTGCACTAGTTACAAGCAAGTTGGTCATAAAGAGCATGAGTGCAAGAACAAGTGCAAAAAGGCTAATGTATCCTCAATTAAGACTAATTCTTTCTATGTGCTTACTAAGGGTACAAATGGTGTGAAAGCTAAGTTCATTGGTACACCATGGATGAGCTCAAAGAAGAAAGTCATTTGGGTGCCAAAGAGCTTGGTCACTAACCTTCAAGGACCTAAGCAAGTTTGGGTACCTAAAAAAATTGATCTTCTTTTGTAGGTCAATTACAAAGCCGGAGGAAGGCATTGGGTTCTTGATAGTGGGTGCTCTCAATACATGACCGGTGATGCAAGAATGTTCAACTCAATCAATACCAATGGCAATAATGGTTATGATAGTATCATATTTGGTGACAATGGCAAAGGCAAGGTCAAAGGGCTTGGTAAGATTGCAATATCCAATGACATGAGCATTTCCAATGTGTTGCTTGTTGAGAGATTGAACTTCAATTTGCTATCCATGGCTCAATTGTGTGATCTTGGATTCAAATACATATTTAGGGTAGATGATGTAGAGATCATATGTGTAGATGGCACAAACTTAATCTTCAAAGGCTTTAGATATGAAAATCTATACTTGGTTGATTTCAATGCTAGTGAAGCTCAACTATATACATGTTTGTTCACTAAGTCTGGCATGGGTTGGTTATGGCATAGAAGGCTTGGTCATGTTGGAATAAAACAATTGAATAGATTGGTTAAGCATGACTTGGTTAGAGGCTTGAAAGATGTTGTGTTTGATAAGGATAAGCTTTGTAGCTCTTGTCAAGCCGGCAAACAAATTGGAAACACCCATCCTAAGAAAAGCATGATGAGCACTAGTAAAGCATTTGAGTTATTGCACATGGATTTGTTTGGGCCAACTCAATACACTAGCATTGGTGGAAACAAATATGGCTTTGTGATAGTGGATGATTATACTAGATACACTAGGGTATTCTTTCTAGTGGATAAAAGTGATGTGTTTGCAACATTCAAATTATTTGTCAAGGGCATTCACAATGAGTTTGAAACAACCATCAAGAGAGTTAGAAGTGACAATGGTAGTGAGTTCAAGAACACTAGAATTGATGAGTTGTGTGATGAATTTGGAATTAGACATCAATTCTTGGCTAAGTACACTCCACAATCAAATGGCCTTATTGAGAGGAAGAATAGAACACTCATTGATATGGCAAGGTCTATGCTTAGTGAGTACAATGTGAGTCAATATTTTTGGGCTGAAGCTATCAACACGGCTTGCTATTGTAGCAACCGCCTCTATTGTCACCCATTGAAAGAGAAGACACCATATGAGCTCTTGAATGGTAGAAAGCCCAACATTGCAAATTTTGTGTCTTTGGTTGTAAATGCTATATCTTGAAGAAAAACACTAGATTGGGCAAGTTTGACAAGAAATGTGATGAAGGATTCCTACTTGGTTATTCCACTACAAGCAAAGCATATAGAGAATGAGAACTTGGAAGATGTTAGAGGCATTCAACTTTCAAATGCCATGAAAAACATGGATGTTGGTGAATTAAGGCCTAGGTAATTGAATGGTGATGAAGATGATCAAGTGCAAGTGCTCTCTAACTCAAATGTGCAAGATGATACAAATCAAGCTAGTACAAGTGGCTCTCATGATAATAAACAAGATTAAGTGGGTAGTGCATCATCTCAATCCAATGATCAAGCAAGTGTAAGCAATCAAGTTCCAATACTCCAACCAACCAATATTGCAAGGGATCATTCATTGGACGCTATCATTGGTGATATTTCAAGAGGTGTGTAAACTAGATCAAGATTAGCTTCATTTTGTGAGCATTTCTCATTTGTGTCATCCATTGAACCAAAGAAGATAGATGAAGCATTAAAGGATGTTGATTGGGTGAATGCTATGCATGAAGAATTGAATAACTTCACAAGAAATCAAGTATGGAAATTGGTAGAGAGACCAAAGGGACATAATGTGATTAGAACCAAATGGGTCTTTAGAAACAAGCAAGATCAAGATGGGATTGTAGTAAGGAACAAAGCAAGATTGGTATCACAAGGCTATACACAAGTTGAAGGTCTTGACTTTGGAGAAACATATGCCCCGATTGCTAGATTGGAATCAATTAGAATCTTATTAGCCTATGCTTGTGCCCACAACATCAAGCTCTATCAAATGGATGTCAAGAGTACATTTCTCAATAGTTACATCAATGAAGAAGTATATGTTGAGCAACCTATTGGTTTTGAAGATGACAAGAAGCCCGACCGTGTGTACAAGTTGAAGAAGGCATTGTATGGCTTAAAGCAAGCACCTAGAGCATGGTATGAGAGATTGAGGGACTTTCTACTCTCTAAAGGGTTCATGATGGGCAAGATTGACACCACTCTTTTCACCAAGAAGATTGGCAAAGACTTATTTGTGTTGCAAATCTATGTTGATGACATCATATTTGGATCAACCAATCAAGACTTTTGTGAAGAGTTTGGAAAGATGATGGCTAATGAGTTTGAAATATCCATGATTGGAGAGTTAAGTTACTTCCTTGGTCTTCAAATCAAGCAATTAAAGAATGGTACATTTATGAGTTAAGGCAAGTACATCAAAGACATGCTCAAGAAGTTTGGCATGAGTGATAGCAAAGCCATTAGCACACCAATGGGGACAAATGGCAACTTGGATAGCGATGCAAGTGGCAATATGGTGGATCAAAAATTGTATCGGTCCATGATTAGAAGCCTACTCTATGTGACCGCATCAAGGTCGGGTGTCATGTTTAGTGTATGCATGTGTGCAAGATTTCAAGCCTCACCTAGAGAAAGTCATTTGAAGGCTATAAAGAGAATATTGAGGTACTTGAAGCATACACAAAATATTGGTTTGTGGTATCCCAAAGGAGCAAAGTTTAAGCTAGTTGGTTACTCTGACTCAGATTATGCGGGATGCAAGGTTGAAAGGAAGAGAACCTCGGGCACATGTCAATTGTTGGGAAGATAACTTGTTTTATGGTCATCAAAGAAGCAAAATAGTGTAGCATTATCAACCGCCAAAGCCGAATACTTATCCATCGGTAGTTGTTGTGCACAAATACTTTGGATAAAGGCCACCTTGAATGACTTTGAAATCAAGTTCAAGAAAGTGCCATTGCTATGTGACAATGAGAGTGCAATCAAGTTAACCAACAATCCGGTTCAACATGCAAGAACAAAGCACATTGATGTCCGCCACCATTTCATAAGAGATCACCAACAAAAAGGGAACATTTGCATTGAGAGTGTAGGCATCGAAGATCAACTTGCTGATATATTCACCAAGCCATTAGATGAGAAAAGGTTTTGCAAGCTAAGGAATGAGTTGAACATATTGGATTTCTCAAATATGTGTTGATGCACCTCTCCACTTATATGGCATGCCTCTCCTTTGAGCAATCCAAGGTAAAAGTTAATTGGCACGACATACATCCTTGCTAAGGACATGTTTAGTGCATCTAGACATCCTTCATATTTAATAGGCTCATTCATGAAAATAAAGTGATTTTGATGTTTGTATGGTACCACTATTGCTTCTATGCTTAATTTGGTCTAGTGGTAGCATATGACATGTTTATGGGCTTGTAAACCTAGTGTTTGATCTAGAAAATGAGCTATAAGTCTTTAACTCAACATGGTACAAGATAACCCTTATTTGAAGGTGTGAAGAAGCTTGTCCTTGGATCAAACCGAGTTAAATATTTTTGGCAAATGATCTAGATTGGACCAAATTTGGAAAAATAATCCTCACCCCACTGATTGACATTGATAATCTCAACCTATTTAAAATTAAACCTTTGTGGCCATTGATGACAAAGGGGGAGAAATAGTGTACAAAGATAGTGAAAAGATAACAAAGGGGGAGAAATTGACATAGGGGGAGAGATATGACACAAGTAGGGTGAGCGAGCTCATAAACTTGGTGGATGCATTTTATTGTGCATTTCATATGTTTCCTTGCATGGCACAAGTTTTTAAATTTTAATATCCATGCTTGTGTGGTGTATGCTAGTTGTAGGTTTGAATGATGAAATGAAAAACTAGCATGCATAGGTTAAGTAACTAGACTCATGCCCACATTATGAAAACTAGACCCTTACTTCTAATGTTGATCTCATGGGGTATTCTAGTTTTTGTGTATGTCCAGTTACTAATGGTGCTCAGGATGGTATAATGGTGCGCTCCGATTGGTATCATGCTTCAAAGGTCCATCTTTTATACCTTAGCATCATTTGGTAGATATTGTCACATATATTTCCTATCTAAGCATATGTGCAAGCTACAATCCAAACTCTTAGCACATATGTGGGGGGAGCAATTGCTACCATTTGGGGTTCATAAAACTTGTCCATATCATTTTACACATGGTAAATATGCTTGGGCAAGCAACATGGATTCAATTGAATTTCAATTCATATCTTTGTGAAAGGGTTGTCATCAATTACCAAAAAGGGGGAGATTGAAAGCTCTAGTTTGGTTTTGGTGAATTGATGAAACCCTAAGTGCTAATCTAGTTTATCAAAGTGATTAATAGATAGGTAGCACTACTCCAAGTGGTGAAGCAAATGAAGATCATGACATGATGATGGTGATGGCATGGTGATGATTAAATGCTTTGACATGGAAAAGAAGAAGGAAAAACAAAAGGCTCAAGGCAAAGGTGAAATTGATAGGAGCTTTTCTGTTTAGTGATCGAGACACTTAGAGAGTGTGATCACATTTAGGATCGATAGCCATACTATTAAGAGGGGTGAAACTTGCATCGAAATGCAGTTATCAAAGTGCCACTAGATGCTCTAACTCATTGCATATGCATTTAGGATCTTGTGGAGTGCTAACACCCTTGAAAACATTTGTGAAAATATGCTAACACATGTGCACAAGGTGTACACTTGGTGGTGTTGGCATATTTGCAAAGGAGAAGAAGTTGGTGAAGAAACGGAGGTAAAAAGGTATCACTATGTGTGACTAGACGCTGGGCTCAGTAGGACCGGCGTGTCCAATCAGTGGCAGCAGATAGCGCACGGTCTCGGTCAAGTGACCGGACACTAGGCGAAGAAGTAACCGGATGCACAGTGGCCGTGTTCGGTCACGGTGATGTACGGTGATGTAGGCGGCGCTGAAGTTGGTGCGCGGGCGTAGAGCTGATCGAACGCTGGTCTATGTTCGGTTGTGCAGGAGCGGACGCGTCCGGTCACAAAACAGAGGCTCGGGGAGTTCTCTAGAAACAACCAGACTCAGGCGTTGTAGCGTCCGGTCATCCTCACCGTGTTGCGTCTGGTCGTCGTGTGACCATTGGCGCGCGAATTTACCAGTGAGATTGGGTGGCTCCAGTTGAACGTAGAGCGACACATGGACGGCATAGCACGACCGAACGCTGGCAGGGTCCATCTAGTCGATCTGACCGGCGTGTCCGGTCGTCCCGCAGTCAGCCCAATAATTGAGTCAACGGCTCTATTGCTTGGGGTGTCTATAAATATCACTTGACCGGCTCTAGCTCACTCTCTTGGCCATTTTGCATTGACATTGCAACCTTGTGAGCTTAGCCAAAGCCCTCCCACTCATCTCCATCATTGATTCATCATCTTTGTGAGATTGGGAGAGAATCCAAGTGCATTGCTTGAATGTTTGCATCTAGTGGCACTTATTGTTCGTGTCTCGCTGCGGGATTTGCTTATTACTCTTGGTGGTTGCCGCCACCTAGATGGCTTGGAGCAGCGAGGATCATCGAGTAGAGGTGGTGATTGTCTCCGGCTTCAATCATGGTGATTGTGAGGGGTTCTTAACCTTTCCCCGGCGGAGAGTCAAAAGGTACTCTAGTAAATTGCTCGTGGCTTGTGTGATCCTCATCTTGTATTGGTTTTGCGGCACCCTATTGAAGGTTTGGTGTGATGCCAATTAGCGCATGAACCTCCAAGTGAGTGAATCGCCACAACAAGGACTAGCTTGTCGGCAAGCAAGTGAAGCTCGGTAAAAATCATTGTGTCATCATTTGATTCTGAGGTGATTGGTCTTCATTGGTATTCATTCTTGTGATTGATTGGTTCATTCCTCGACTCGATGGTATAACCATCTTGCTCTCTCTCTCTCTCTTTATATTATCGCAAACTAGTTGTCAAGCTCTTTAGTATAGCTAGTCGTGAGATCTTGTTAGTTTGGTTATTGTGGCTCTTTAGTTAGCCTTTGAGAGCACACTAACTTAGTGTAGTGACATAGCCATTGTGTGGATAGAGACTATATAAACTAGAATTGTGGTAGGTGGCTTGCATTTTTAGTAGGCAACCGCAACACTCGCTTCGCCTCATATTTGTCTAACCGGTTTGCTAAGTGTTATTGTAGAAATTTTTAATAGGCTATTCACCCCCCCTCTAGCCATTAGGACCTTTCATGATCTCATCCTCTATCTCCACATGTAAGTTCTATGCTAGCGGGTCACCCAAGTCGATCGGATGGCTTGGCCCACTGCCGAGAGATGGGTAAGGAGCAGTAGGATTCCCCCCTGCGAGTTATGCCGACTCCGTCATGAACGATGGACCCAGATTCCACTCGAACATATTCGGCAAGAGCTCCCCAAACCCATCACTCAAGCCATCAAGGTAAGTCCTATGCCAGCGGATCACCCAAGTTGATCGAATGGCTTAGGCCACTGCCGAGAGATGGGTCACCCTTAATTTATGCATGTTTTCTCTTATTAGTTTCGCTATCGACTCCTTAATCTCTAAGTGACGCCTGACCCTAGCAACGACAAGGGGTCGAGCCTCACTCAGGGGGCTGGTATGAGTATATCTATTCGGTAGACATTCTCTATGCCCGACCCTTTCTCATGTTAAAAACCTAGAGGCAAGGTTTGTGGAAACAAATGTTGAGTAAAGCTAGTCAGACCGCAAGAAACCTACGCCCCAGCGGCTATGGTGTTTTTGCTCACCAGCATGATCAGAGTTTGTTGCCCACACCCCAAGCTTTGGCCCCACTTTCCCAGGAAGGGTCTAGAGGGGCCCATAGGTGGAATCTCCATCAAGGAGAGGCCAGCAGGTCACCCAAATCGATCGAACAGCTCAGGCTGCTGTCGAGAGATGGGTAAGGACCAGCAGGATGCCCCATACGGGTTATGCTGACTCTGTCATGAACGACGGACCCGTATTCCACTCGAACATATCCGGTAAGAGCTCCCCGAACCCATCACACGAGCCATCGAGGTAATTTTACCAACCCCCACTTTACTTTTCCAATGCATGAGCATTCATTCATCCATTCTCATACATCCAAGCATCGCATATGTAATTATTGCACCATAACGCTTTGCATCGCGTCATAAAGCGATAGTCGTCTCATTCAACATGAGCGGCAACTGACTGGGGTTCGAAGGCCAGCCCGCAAAGGGCTCGAGTCCACCTCGCGTCAAACAGAGCTAGGGGAGAAAACACAGATAAGCCCCAGCGGCCTTTGCCCAACCGGGTCATCTAAACTTTCTCGTTCGATCCTAACCTCGAGCCATGCCCATAGAATCTCCATCGAGGGAAGGCCAGCGGGCCACCTGAGTCAGTCTCCGGAACAACTCAGGCATCTACCAGGAGGTAGGATAAGGAGCAATGGAATGCCACATGAGGGCTATGCCGACCCTATCACGAATGATGGACCCGGATTCCACTCGGACATGCCCGTTAGTGAGCTCGTCGAGCACGACACTCGAGCCATCGAGGCAAGTGTCATTAGCTCAACCCCTCCGGTTGTGGAAACCATGGATGGCATGATGCATAAAACATGGATGACCCCTACCGAGCCCAATGGGGCTCGGGGGCTCGAGCTGCCCGACCCCAACTCAGGAATCCAACCGACTGAGGTTCAAAGGCCAGCCCACGAAGGGCTCGAGGCCACCTCGCGCCGAACAGAGCCAGGGGAGAAAATGTAGATGAGCCCTAGCGGCCTTTGCCCGACCCGCTCAAAAGCGGATAGGGTCATCTCGACCTTCTCGTTCGATCCTAACCTCAAGCCAAGCCCATAGAATCTCCATCGAGGGAAGGCCAGCGAGCCACCTGAGTCGGTCTCTAGAACGACTCAGCCATCTACCGGGAGGTGGGTTAAGGAGCAGTGGAATGCCACATGAGGGCTTTACCGACCCCGTTACAAACGACAGACCCAGATTCCACTCGGACATGCCCATTAGCAAGCTCACCAAGAGCATCACTCGAGCCATCGAAGAAAGTGATGTTAGCTCAACCCCTCCGGTTATGGAAACCACGGATAGGGTGACGATCACAAAGATGAGTCGACCCTCGACCAGACCCTCGCTACATGCGGGGCTTGAGGAAAGTTGGACTCACAAGGAGACTAGATGCGCGGTCATAGAATGATGGCTTGCTTCCTAGGGAGGGGATACGTATGAAAACTAAGAATAATGTTTCTAAAAGCAAGAGACGCTTTCTCCTACTATTTTCATTATTGTCTCCTCGATCTTTAGTGAAACCTGACCCCAGCAACGACAAGGGGTCGGTCTCACTCGGGGGCTGATAAGGCCATATATATACCTTTCTGAAATAGTCACCGTGCCCGACCCTTTCTCACATTAAAAAACTAGAGGCAAGGTTTTGCAGAAATGAACGCCGAGAAAAACTAGTTGGACTGCAAGAAACCTATGCCCCAGTGGCTACGGCACTCTTTCTTACCAGCGTGACCAGAGTTTTCTACCCACACCTCGAGCTCTATGGTCTTAACAACAGGAAGGGTCGGAATGCATTAACCCCTTTTTCACATAAAAAGGGAGAAAAGAACAAATTTGTTCAAACAAAATAACAAGGTTGTTTAAATGAAAGGGTCAAAACTTGTTCGCTGATTACAAAAATGACCGCCCAACCTATTTAGCTAACTAGCCCCTCTGGGGGAGAACTATACCTTCTATCATGTCCGCTAGGTCCTGTGAAAGGGGAGCCACCGCTGTTTCCATCTCCTCTAGCTCGTGGACTTCATAACCAGGTGTGTAGCTATGGCTCATCGCCTTTAGATCGATGCTGTCCCCATAATGAGAATGAGAAATCGCAAAGGACTGATTGACCCCGACACGAAGGGCATTCCTCTCGAGCTAGCGCACCCAAGCCATGATCTCGATGGCACGAGCCACGAGTGAACTGGTCCCCTCCAACCACACCACCTCAAGGTCATCGTAGACCACTCCGAGGGCGGCGCTCAAGATAACGAGCTCGTCACTCTCTGCCTAAAGATTTCTCCTCTCCTCGGCGAGATCCACAGCCATCTTGGTAGAAATGCTCTCGGCATCCAGCTTTTGGGTCGTCTCCCTTTTGAGCTCCGCCTGACGAGAGCCGACCTTCTGTCGCACGTCATCGCACTCTTGGTAGGCCTGGTCACACTCTCAGAAAGCCTAGTCACGCTCCTCGCGAGCCACACCGCATTCTGAGCAGAGCCTCTCCACGGTTTGGATCAGCTCATCCCACTCCTTGTGCAGCCGAGCGACCACCGCGGCATCCAGGCTCACCCTTTTCTCTAGGGCCGTGAGTTTCTCTTTGGGCCCCAGCTTTAGATCCCTTTGTCTCTCAACCTCACCCAGAAGGTCAAGGATCCACTGGCGGGTTTCGGCGTCCTTCTAGAGCAACTCATCCCACTCCTTCCTAACCCCAGTGGCTTCTTTGTCATCCTTCCATGACCTCCCCGATAGGGCCTCGAATGCCTTCTCAGCCTCATCAGCATCTTGATGGGCCTCGGCCATCCGTGACTGAAGATTGGTCGCCTCCTCGGCGACGGGAGTTAGCTCGGCCATCCTCCATGGGGTGGCAATGAGCTGAGCTATCACCTCCCCACGTAGCCGTGCCTCCTCGATGAGGTGGTCCTAGGCTTCCTTCTATTGATGAAGGAACTGAGATTTCCCCCGGCTGTGAGCTATAAGGGACTGCAGAAAGATGATGGCCAGGATACAAAAAGTATATAGAGGAAGAAAAGGGCAAGAAGCAGGACCAAGCAATACCCAGCTAGAGGGAACAACAACATCACGTAGTGCGCCTGTGGCGTGGTCTAGGGCCTCGAGCACGGACGTGATGCCTACATCGAGGCTCTCCCGCTCTATGCTCTCTGTGGCATCATCAATGGTAAAAAGCGTCGCCACCAGATCCTGTGGATCCATCCACTGGAGCAGGGGCTTGCCTCACACGGGCTAGCCGCTACCCACCGATGTCAGGGTTAGGGACGACTCCCTGCTGGCCCCAAGCATCACCGACCCCTCTCATCATGACGTACCCACCGTGATAGAAGGGGTCACAACCGGCTACGTTGCGCCCACCACGGTCGGCGCCACGAGCGCGGTCGGTAGCCCAGTCTGCCCCACCATCGGTAGCGGTATCATGACCATCACTGGCTGCTCTGTGACCTCTGAAGACACCCTTGAACACCCGCGCCCGCCTGTCCCGCCGAGGGCACAGGCGGCGCCTGATTGACCAGCGACGCGGTCACACTGGCGCCGCTCCCACTTGAAATGAGCATGACACCAGCCGACGGCCGCTGCCCCAATTGAAGGGTGATGCTCTTCTTCGGTGCCAGCGCCAAAGGATTCCGCTACCTACCGACGCTGCAAGGGATGAAAAACATAAGTCATGATGAAATATGACTAAAATAGGAAAAATAGATGAATTGATAACTCACCTCAGCGTCGTCGGGCGGCAGATGCGTTTGGGGGACGAACCCCCCAACCTTTGCTTCGCCTCATCGGAACAAGGTCATTTCGAGCCTACCACTGCTCCTAGGCAGAGGGGCTCACCCTTGGCATCTCCTGGCACATTAGCGGAATGCTTCGCTCCCCTTGGCTCTTGGGGCGCAATGGTGAAGACACCCACCTCTGCTAGCACCTCAGGCGCGATGGTAGAGCCGCCTGCCTCTATTGGCCCCTAGGGTAGGACGATTGTACGTCTCGCCTTTGTCGGTTCCTAGAGTGCATCATTGGAATGGCCCACCTCTACTGGCTCCCCAGACGTACCCTCCCCTCCATGGAATGAAGGGTCTCGACGCCTACAAGGATGAATCGATGCCTGTCAGCGCATTCTCATTTTCCAGGTTGTCCCACTCAATATCGTCGGCTACTGTTTCTTCTTCCTCCACCTCATCGTCGTCACCATCGTAATCGTTGTCAGTGTCCTCCCCTCGTTCCCACACCTGCAACTTCCACTGCTTCTTCCTCTTCTTGTTATCCTTTGCCTTCCTCAGCCACTCGCCCTCGGTGCGATTCACCATCCTCACGACCAAATCCCTCGGCAACGGCTAAAAGGTCCTTGTGTGGTTTTGGTAATTGAGTGACAACCTAGGTGGACTAATTGTGTTTATGTGAGATACACAGGTAATTAGTCCATAGGTACATATGTGTGAGCAACATATGCCATGAAGGTGAAAATGGCATGGAGATGTTGCAAAGCTCACACATGTGATGATGAAGGAGCTCATTGCACATGAGACATGACATTGAGTCATGTGATCAAGGTGGAGAAGATCAAGACAAGACTTGGCTTGATGGACCGGTTGCAAGCGTGAAGGGCAAGTCGGAGGCTTTGGAGCGATGGACCGCGTGGCGGTGAAGCTTGAGCAAGACTTGGCACCGATGGACAAAGGTAACGGTGAAAAGCAAGTGAAGTCAAGATCGATGAACTACTATAATCACATGATGATATGAAGTGGATCATATCATTATTGATCATATTGGTGCATGTGTTGCATCGACATTGGAGGAGATGGAATGGAATGCGCAAGGCAAAGGTATAACCTAGGGCATTTCATTTCACCGGTCATAGGTGTGTAGAGAAGTTGATGACCAGGTTTAGGACAGATGGCCGTACTATTAAGAGGGGCAAACTTGTTTGCATATCGGTCATCTAAGTGCCACTTGAGTGATCTAACTTTGCATCGTCACTAGGATTGAGTGGCATGGCAAGTTGAGTGGCTAATCCTTTGGAAAATGATTGTGAAAATGCTAACTCACATACACATGGTGGTGTTGGCACATTTATAAAGGAGATGAAGTTGGAGTTGATGTGGATCAACTCGGTGAAGGAACAGAGGCAAGGGTTCATAACTCCACCGATGGAGTGTCCGTCCGTAGAGTGCGGATAGTCCAATGGTGCCACCGGTGCCCTATACAGAAAAGACAAGGTCTCACAGAGTGGACTAGACGCTGGTCATGTGGTGATCAGATGCTGGGGTCCTGCGTCCGGTCGGTGGCAGCAGTTAGCATGTAGGCGTCGGTCTTCGACCGGACGCTGGCGCTAAAAGTGACCAGACGCTGACAGGGTGTGTCTAGTCAGGCTGATGTACAATGACATAGGTAACACAGAAAAGTTAGAGAAGGACCGGACGCTGACGATGCATCCGGTCGTGACCGACCGGACGCGTCTGGTCGTGACTGGTACCTTACTGGAAACGACCAGACACTGGGGTTGCTGCGTCTGATTAGTTTGAGCAGCTGCGTCCGGTCATCACTTGACCGTTGAGATCAAGTGACTGAATTTGAATGGAGGCGACATGTGGCGAGAATCTGTTGACCGGACGCTGAGGTCCTGCGTCCGGTCAATATGACCGGAGCGTCCGGTCATCCCGAGTTTTGCCCAATGAAGGGGTAACGGCTAGTTTAGCCCATGGGGCTATAAATAGAAGGTGGCCTCAGCCATGGCTGGTGCTGAGCACCTCGGGGGACTTTGTGTCCATGCTTGAGAGTGCTTGGGAGCCCTCCATCTCACATATGCTTGATAGTGATCATCCGATTGTGTGAGAGAGCGATTCTAGTGTGATTGCATCATGAGGTTGCATCGAGTGGCACTAGGTGATCGAGTTGTAAGCTGGTGGTGCTTGTTACTCTTAGAGGTTGCCACCTCCTAGACGGCTTGGTGGTGGTCTCCGTCGAAGCCCGCAAGAAGGTTGTGCGGCGCTCTAGAGAAGAGCTTTGTGAGGGGCATTGTGCTCGCCCCGCGGGAGCTAGGAAGAGCAACTCTAGTTGAGCGTGTCATTGAGCCACCCTTACTTTCGGGGTAGGTTCTTGTGGTGCCCAATGTGTGGGCTTGGCGGGTGATGCCAATTAGCCGCTGAACCACCAAGTGAGCGGTCAACACAACAGGGACTAGCGTGTTGGCAAGTATGTGAACCTCGGGAGAAAAATCACCGTGTCAACCTTGTTCTTCCCGTTGGTTTGCAATCCCCTTTCACAAGCTTGTATTTATATTTCATATACATTGTGCTTGTGTAGTTGCTCTTGTAATTAGTTAGCTTGTGTAGCTTACTAGTTACCTTCTTGCTTGTGTAGCATAGAAGTAGCTCCCTTGTGTGGCTAATTTGGTCTGTGTAACCTTGTTAGTCACATTACTTAGTTTGTGTAGCTAAGTAATTATGCACTCTAATTTGGCATTGGTTGCCTTGTTATTGAGCATTGCTAGTGAGCTTAGGTGGCTTTGTGCTTTTGCTTACTAGCTTGTGTAGGAGCTCCCTTGTTGCTTGAAGTACTAGTGGCATAGGTTTGTGTGACCTTGCTTCTAGAATTGGTTAGGTGAGCTCTAGCTAGCCCGGCACCTTTGTTGCTTAATTAGTATCTTTGGAAGGTGCTAGAGAACATAAATAGAGGGGTGTAGTCTTGGCTAGACCGATAGTTTTAATTCCATACTTGTTTCAGTTAGCCATCGTGATTATTTTTAGAAAGGACTATTCACCCCCCTCTAGTCTGCCATCTCAACCTTACAGCAGCCCTAGGTGATCCGTGAGGATCAGATCCCTTGGCTGGTCCCACCCCTCTCAAAGTTAGTCTTACGGGGTCGGGAAATCAATTGAAGAGAAGGCAAGAGAAAGGGAAACTTACGAAGACAACATTGCCTGGCTCTGGCCACATCTAAGGATGCCCTGGCACCGGGTACACGAAGTCAAGGGCAGCACCCGCATCATCCCTCAAAGGCTCCACTGCCTCCTTGATGTGTTGCGTGATCTCGAAGTTAGAGAGAGTTCCCTCGGCGAGCGTCGTTCCATCGAATGACGCCTCGGATGCCATCGCATATAGCAAGAGTGCACACGTCATCAACGGTGCCACCCTCCTCACGCGGTAAGCCCCAATGATGCCTGACCCTTTCAGGCCATTCTCCTTCAGGATGTGGATGGTGGTGATGTGGTCTCGGATCTTCTACTTGTCCTTCTCCGGGACGCCCCACTTCCTCCACTGCTCTGAGGCCTCTTCGATCGGGCGCTCGGTGAACTCTGGTAGAGGGGCAGTGGCATCATTCTTAAGGTAGAACCACTGCGAGTGCCACCCCTTGTTGGACATCGAGAGCCGCATGGACGGGTACTCACCGACCCAATTATTCTGAAGTTGGATGCCGACGCACCCCATCAGCATGTGCAGCTCCTGCCTGCTGCCCTTCTCCCTCTTCTTCTGAGGTTGATGGCGAAGAAATGCCTCCACAAGTTGAAGTGGGGGTTGATCCCCAGGAATCCTTCGCACAGCGCGATGAACACCACCATGCGCTGGATCATGTTGGGATTAAGATGCTACAGTTCAATCTTGTAGAAGTGCAGCAGCCCCCAGAGGAATTTGTGGGCGGGTGTCGTGAGCCCACGCTCATGGAAGTGGGTGAACGACACCACGTAACTGTCAAGCGGTGATGGTGAATCCTCATCGCCGGGCAGCAACCACTCCTCGACCAAGGTCCGCACGCGGAGAAGACCGCGATGAACGAGGCCCTCCATGCGCTAGAGGGTGATGTTGGAACAGCACCATGGATCCATTGGAGGTGGGGGCGGATGGATGCGAGCTCAATGGTGGTGGAGATGAGGAGGCAGGAAACCTAAGCGTTGGCGGCGGCAGCGTGGCTGCAGAGGTAAGGATGCAGGCATGCGTATGAAACATGGATGGATAACCCTTTGGTTTTATAGGGGCGACGGGTGCGAGGAAACCAACCGCCCGCCTAGATCTCCGCGCCTACCATGACCTATCACCACGTCTCATCGTGGGACATGCACACGCAACCTATGGTCATCCCCTTGAAAAAGGCGCCAGACATTTTGCCTCCTCGAACGGGACACGACCCACCACAGGTAAGAGGGATACAGAGCTGAAAATGCTCCTACTGCCCATCTAGGCCCGGGAGTTCAAAGGTTGGCTCACCATCGGGTTCGACAACCGCTCCCGACACCTTTAGAGTGAGGGGTGGAAAGGGATGGGCCCACTAGCGGCCAGTACCCGGGTGCACAAGCGCCGTGGGCATCCTAGCCCACATTCGAGTCTCGGCCGGATATGATCCATGATTTTTCCTCGAAGAAAGGCAGAGAGCCTCAGGACCGGTCGAATGGACCCAAGAACTATATGGATTGACCGCTGAGAATCTAGAGTCGGAGACCAGCTGACCCAAGCCGGACCCCCACGAACGGGATGCCGGGGCCCCACTCGAACTAGCCCGTTAACAGCTCACCGAGCACCATGATTCGTCCATAGAGGAAAATCATGGCATGGCTCAGCCCCTCCGTTTTTATTAGAAAAAACGCTTGAGGGAAGACAATCATAAAGAAGAGCCGACCCCCGACTGGACCCCTACTATGAGCGGAGGCTCGAGGAAAGTTGGACTCGTAAGGAGACCGAACGCGCGGTCGTAGAACGACAGACCCCCACAGGGGTCAGAATCAGGAAAGACCTTTTCTGACCCACCAAATCTCATGGCTATACCCCCGAGGGTCCGATCACAACGAAAGGGAATCACTGTCCCCAGGACACGCCGTGGGCGACAAAAGAAGACCAAGGCCCTTAGAGTCCTCCCATTCGGAAAAGCCTTCGAAGGAGTATTCTACTCCTCCGTAGGCTCGGAGGCTACTGTCGGGGACCAATACTAGGGTACCTGAAGAGAAGGAGCTAATGGCCATCAACATTGATTCATCCGAGCAGTCAAGAGCGCGACTATAGCTCCAACTAACCCCTAGGTGCGCGGGCTCCGCCTCGCCCAACCTCTGGGGCGGGCTCCATCTCGCCCAACCCCGAGGCTGTGGGCTCTGCCTCACCTGACTCTGAGGCTACGGGTTCCGCCTCGCCCGACGAGGACCCATATTGCCGCCAACCACTACAGGTCCAAGCTTATGGGCCTGGGTCAAAATTCTGACACCAAGGAAGAGACCGACACGCCCTGATATAACCCATGTCCATGACGGTCCATACCTGAGGATTCACATCAAGAATAGTGTCGGGCGTGTCGGTGCTGTTCAGCCTAACCCCCGTACGAACGCTGACAGGCGCGTCAATTCACCATGACGTCCACCAGGACGAAATGGAGCGCCATGACCGGCAGATGACGCCTGCGCATGGCGCCAGTGACGGATAGAGCCGCGACGTGGAGCCGTCCCTGTTGACATCTACAGGGTCAGCAGGACCCGCATGAAGGAGAAGAAGGACCCGGTGATCCTGGAAGTCTTCCTCTCTCTCGTTCTTCTCCTTTTCCTCCATTGTAACCCGCGCTTTCCCTTGGCCTATAAAAGGAAAAGCAGGGCGCCCCATGAAAAAGGGGGGCTAGATCCGCACAAGACCCAGACAACGAGATAGAAAACACAAGAACACGACACGAACACACGGCTGAGCAGCGCTTGAGCTCTTAGCACCCGTTCACTCCTTTCACCAGATACTTGGGATCCTTTCCCTCTCTCGCCCGTTTGTAACCCCAACTGCAAACCAAGTGCCGGTAACACGAGCAGCAGTAAACTGGACGTAGGGACGTTCTGCCCGAACAAGTATAAACACTTGTGTCCTTCGAGCACACCATCTGAGCCAGACGCGCAAATACAAATTTACTCATCGGTGGTCCGAAAACACCGACAATGTGGTAATGTATTTAATAGGAGAGATGATTTATATATTTCTTGTGCTCTAGACGTCTTAGGTCTAAAGATACTCTACCAATGTCCTGTTTGGATCTCTTAAGAAAAATGAGAATGGGATCCCAACACACTTGGATTTTAGAATGAGATTCTAGAATCCAACTATCTACCCCCAAACATGCTCTTTTGATATTTCTACTATGCAAAGGTAATAATCGCTATAAGAATGAGATCCAAACAATCATCTTTTCTATCCAGAATCTAGATTCTAGATTTGCTATCTGGAATCCAGATTCTCACTTATGAGAATGAGATACAAACAGACCCCAAAACTTGGATAGTTAGCATGCACCATCCAAAGCAAAAGATCGAGACATGCATGGAATACACAGTATATTCCTATCATTGTGAGCGACCTCTTCATAGAAGCGTGCATCCAGAGCACCTACTATTGGAAGTTAGCGTTATAGGAGCCTAGGTTTTAATAGTTATTCGGAGCCCCTCACAGCACCCTTGCAGCAGCCTCAACCACTCACTCAATGCGCCACATGGCAATCCCCACTAGATCTGCCAGCAATCATAGAAACACGTGGTCATTGTCATAAACCACTACTACATAAACCATTTTCGCCAGCGCTATTTTCACTGCTAGCAACCATGGAAAATACATTCAAAATGGATCTCAATTTATGCACAAAAATTTGAGCAATCTAATGGTGAAAACCATTTTTAATTGGTTGCTTCTTTGATGAATTGTTGCAAAAAATAAAAAGAATTAAGGTAGGTCGACATGCATGCTTGTAAAAGTCAGGTGGCTGGTTGTGTTAGGTTGGGAGTAGATTTTGGTCAAGAGGTTTCTATGACTCGCAGTGAAGGTGTTTATGGATGCAAACACAGGTTTCTAAACTTGTGCAAAAGCTAGTCCTGGTGCCACCCAACCAAATGATATACCATCGTTGGGGCTAATCCTCACGTTGCACGTTGAATTCTATTCCATTCACCAGTGGCCTGAGCTTTTCCCACCATTTTTTTAAATTCCGATAAGGCATGCAATAGTACATTTATTCTAGAAGCACACACCACAATTGTAAAATATATGATTTTTATCCAGTTGTGTCCTTGCAATAGTAATCTTAGCTATTGCCACAATAAATGATCTAAATTATTGTTAGGGAAGGGAGGCATTGTCGTTGATCGTAGGAAGGTAGCGTTGCGGCTGGTCGAGGGTGGGGGGGGGAGGGGGAGCCGACGCCGGTGGGAGAGGAGGCTGCCGATGCTTGGGTTGATGCCACCACAGGGTATGAAGCCGCCACCTATAGGAAGGTGTTGGGATTTGGATGCTAGGAGAAAAAAAGAAGAGGGGATGAGGGGAGAGATAGAGTTCGTAGAGGAGGGGGGCTACTTATACTCTATAAATTTCTGAGACCCTTATTTTTACTCATGTGATACCATTTAACACTAATACGACGTATGTTTGCATATAGGGGGAGTAAATTTTGGTACTATTGCAGGGTTTCTTTTTTCTTAACCGAAGAGCGTGGCGCTCCAGTAACACGTTGAATGTTATTCGACTATGCAGGGCATGGAATAGTGTGCAGAGAGGAGCAGGGTTTTTAATTTTGGTATTAAAAAAATTAGGCCACACCCGAAATTACCAAAATTCACGAAATTGGGCTGAAATTTTTTTAGAGACTTGCACATGGAGTATGCTTTTTCTAAAAAAAATAGATGTAAACAAATATTACCATGATTTATGGCTACACATCTATCGAGTAGAAGAATATACAATATAGATGATACAAAATATGAATCTAGAGTTATATAGCACATATATTAGTGTATTACAAAATTTTAGTTTTTCTTTCGACCACCACCGAAATTCACAAAATTTTGGTGAAATTTTGCTGAATTTTTTAACCCTGGTAGAGAGAGGGCCAGAGCCATTAAGAAAATAAAGAACAGTAGTCTCCATTAACTTAACTATTCCCTGGCTATATCATGGATATGTACTTTAATTTGGGCTTAAGCCTGAGCTCTCCAGTTAACAAGCGTTGCTAGTCAAGTGGAAGTAATTCAAAGGTCGAGTAGCACAAAGAAATGGAAGAAGGATCATTTAGTCAAGGTTTGAGATTTGAAGCATGCTGCCTAGCTATAGTGCAGTCATCGTCATGTCATTTAAAGATGGTGTCGACCCCTTTAATTCCCATAGACTTAGGCATTCCTTTGACTCTTCTGCCGTGTTCCGTACCAAAGAACATAGTTAATTGAACAAGAAACAGTTTAACTATGTTCAATATATTTTTGGAATGAATATTGATAAATTTTTTACATTATCCCTTCATTTTATTTCAATAATAAGGCATTTTTCAACTAATAAGCTGCAGTAAAGTTTGTTGTGCAAAAGTGATATAGTTGGATCGATCTTCTTATATATGGTTTATGGTTGTGATTTGTTGGTAGAAATATTGCAATATATAAAAGAAATTATAGGTAAAAGATATAATTTTAGAGATTTTGTGCTGAGTCAATACCTTATATTTGAAATGGAGTGACTAGTATATATATGCGATAATCCTAGCTTATTTTTTTATACATTACTAGTTTTTTATGATAGATAACCTATTATGGTCGAATAATACTTCCCAGCAGCCAAATGGGAAAAAAAGAAAATGTGAAGCATAGGAAGTGCACAAATTCGAGCTGCAACACGCAATAACTTTTGTAGCGGATAGATCACCTCAAGGTCAGACCACACATAGAACAAATTAAATAAACAACTTGTGTTTAATTATTAATAATCTGTTGGTTCAATTTGTAGTTTCGTACGGAGATTCCTTAGAAAATTGTAGTTTCCTGGATGTTTCATCAAGAAAACACTTCATTAACCCAAACTTGTTTGGTGAAGTGTCATTGTAACTCAAGTTGAAAGAAATCAGTCAATCAATCATGAAGTAATCATATACTTTCAACTTTCTTGTATAGTAAATAAACGTGTTTTTTATTGTTTTTTTAATTAGCAGGAGCGCTGCTATATAAGAAGAAGAGCAATTCGATGTTTTACAAATCGAAATTACATATAGGCCCCATTCGACTGGCTGAAACTTGGCTGAAACTGGCTGTTGTGTGAGAGAGAAATATTGTAGCGGCTGAAAGATGCATAGTGATTTGTGAGAGAAGCAACCGGGTGGTCTGAAAAAATCAGACCAGCGAACGGCACGGTAAGAAGATACATACACACACAGGCACAAAAAACTGAAGTAAAATCATTGGGGGTAGAACAGGACACCCAGTATCTCTTGTGACGAGTCCAATTTCTTCTTTGTTTAGGCCCAGCACCTTCAAAGGTTCTTCGATTGCGCTCTTTCCAAATGTTCCAGGTCAAGTACAAGTTTGTAAAATCCAACCCCATTTTAGCATCAACTATTAACTAATATATTTCTCAAAATAATAAAAAAATATCAAAATGCAATATTTTAAAAATAGTCATATATATATTGAAATTGGAGCTCAAAGACTTCAGGCCCCATTTGGAACATGGGAATTTTTTCCATTCCTACGTCATTTCTGTAAAATATGGACTGATTCATATGAAATTCCTATACAATTCTCGTGAAATTTCGGTGTTCCGAATAGCCCTCGATATTGTCGGTGCAGTGGACAACTATGATGAATGGATCGATAATATAGTATCAATAACAGTAGATACACGTACACATATGAACAGAAGTAGTAGTCATACAGCCTGTTTGTTTGGCTGTGGCTTGTCGTAAACGATCGTAAATTTTCAGCCGGAACAGTATTTTTCTCTCACACAAACCAGTCAACAGTACTTCTTCACGAACCAACAACGATACGAACGTCCAACCGAACATGCTGATAGTTTTCATAGCACATATATAATATGCGCATGTCAGATGAGATGCATGCATTACGCAAGTGGGTGAATTTGGGGGGAGTGAGATAAGATAATTTTATCCGGCGAAAACGACAGTACTGCTGTACTGGGAAGAGAATTAAAGCTATAAATAAAATAAATAATAAAGTACATATGAAGACCCTATCCTCAGCTATAGCTGGGCACTTCGTGCACACACCTCGCATCAAACTCTGCCTGTATTGTAACAGCGCCACTTGTACATGCTTTACGGCCGTCACGCGCCTTTTTCGCAAAGTCCGTTAACGTGTAACGCATGCAATGCAATCTTCTTCTCGACCATGATCGATTAGACGACGCACGCAACTATACATATCTTGTTAGAAATTTATACATGGACAGCATCATCGTGCGTGTCCTTTGCGATTGTCCCATGCATTTTCCTTATAACAAAGTTAGAAGCTTGCTGTACATGGAAATCTGAAACGTGTGCTGCTGACTCCTGAGCCAGTAGCTGATCTCTCGATGGCTCTTGCACACACGTAACTTGGTCGAGTTTGGTCGAAACTTATAGCTTCCTTTTTCAAAAGAATTACCCAAAGCATATATAGTATATATATTTTTCATGAGGTGCACGTGCACAGTTTGGTTGTGTGTTGCATCCGAATTCTCTCCATCTCACCTACCCGTGACTTTATCCTGCCGAATCGAATGGAAAAGGTTGCCCATCCATGGCCCAAAAGCCAAAAAGGTGCAGCTCCCAAGCTAGCTAGCTAGCTAGCCGAGGTCGCTCGCGTCCAGTGCGTGCCCGTCCGTGTGTGCAGTACATGCATACCGGCCGCGGACGGCATCGCGCGACGCCGAGAAAGCTAGCTTTGTTCGGCGCCGCATGTGTGTAACAAAATACAGCATGCAGCGACCATGCATTACATATATATTTGCATCGCGTGATTCGCGTGGTTACGTGCATCTGTGTGCCCAGAAAAGGAGCTTTGAACTTGCTTCAGTGTCTGTGCATGCATGAGCTTTTTAAAAAGAAACAGAAGTACATATGATACGCTTGTGCATGGGCTGGACAATACTATATCTTCAATATTTTGTGCACAGCATTGTCTCGCGCGTCTTTCTAGAAACGGTGGATCGGAGTACGTACAGTCAAAACAAAACATCGGACGGCTACTTGACGTGCCACCGATCGCACATGGGACGGCCTTTTCACCTCCGCCGTTTGCTTCCGCTCGCAGGTATATTAAAAAAATTATTTCTTCGCTTTCTCCTCCTCATCTTTATCCCTTCCACGCTTCTCATCCCCTCCCGCGGCACACCAATGCCCGGTGTCCTCCTCCACCTCGGCGTGCTCACTGAGAGCCCCCAATGCCCACAGATTCAGCAGCCCTCTCCCCCAACCCAGCGAGATACATGTAGCACAAGCGAGATACACTTGCCCTTCGACAAGTCCATGGAGGTGGCGCGGCGGTGTTGCAGGGGAGTGGGCGGCTGTGGGGGTATGGCCCCCATGGGCCGTACCATCGGAGGTGGCCCAGCCTATAAGATCAAGGCGTGCACGGCGCTGCTCGGCGTGCACCGCAAGACATTGTATAGTACCAAATAGGATACTTACCTTGTAACCCTACCTTCTCCAGAGTATATAAGGAGAGCTAGGGGTCCTCTACTCGACATCATGTATTCAATACAATACACCAAAGACACAAGACGTATGGTATTACGTCGATCAGACGGCCCGAACATGTCTAAATCGCTGTCTCTGCGCCTTGTGTCACCATCCGGTTCCTGATCACGCGCACCCCCACCGACAAATCTACCATCGCGGGATACCCCTCGATGGACTGCCGATGATATTCTATCGACAGTTGGTGCGCCAGGTAGGGGTGTGCGCTTGATCCATGGCGAGCCAGATGGACCTCAAATCAACAGCGCGTTCTCATCGTCAATCTCGTGGAGATCCATGTCGGTCCACGACGACGATTCATCGCTGGCTACACCAGCCCCGCACTTGCGACTTCAGATCCGATCTCGGAACCACCTCCAAGGTCGTCTTCACCAACAACTCACCGCTCGCTAGGTGCTCGCCGTCAACGCCGACCAGATAACGCCATACGTCGCCGACCAGATGCTCCGTCCAAAGCTAAGTCACGCTTTAATATTTTTCTAAATATTCTCCAATCTCCGTATATCGTCATAATGTTTCTCCGAGCTGTTTTCTCCATATTTGCTCTCCAAACGATTTTTCGAACCCTCGAACAGTCACGTTGATGCTCGAACGCCTCCAGAGACGGCCCTGTCTCCGGCTCCTCTCTACACGTGCTACGGGCTCCGCGCTCTGCGTTATGGGTGGTCGGCAGCGGCTCCTTGGTCACACCTGTTCCTCCTACACGTGCACGGGCTCCGCGCTCGACGTTATGGACTATGGGCTAGCTAGGGCTGGAGACTCAGCTACACACTAACTGTTCGGGCGGTTTATATTAAACATAAATATATTTTCATGCCAACTGATCGCCGAACTGCATACGCCGTTCCATCACCATTGCTGATTTTTCTCCAGAGTTCATTTATTTTTACATCATGTACTACCCGTTCTACATGTTTGTATTGCAGGATCATCGGTGCTCGGACTTCTCTACCGATCAACTGGTCGGACCGCTTGGTTCATAGACTCCGTCGCCGACCAGTTGATCGGACTGTTCGCCGATCGTTTCTACTCAATGCTCGCTTCACCGCCGACCAGTTGACCAGACTGTTCGCCACTCGTGCTTCATCGCCAACTACGTCGGTTACTCCTCAGCGCTCTGTTTCTTCGTGCTCGGGGAGTAAGTGGGCACACTTCACCGCACGAACGTCGCTAGCTATGCCGGGAACTCCTCGGTGCTCGAACCTCACCGCCTACGCTGGGGACTCCTCGGTGCTCGGTCATCGCCAGCGACGCCGGGGACTCCTCGCTCCTCGGTGCTCGGACATCGCCGCCTACGCTGGGGACTCCTCGCTCCTCGATGCTCGGTCATTGCTAGCGACGCCGGGAACTCCTCGCTCCTCGGTGCTCGGTCATCGCCAACTACGCCGGGGACTCCTCGGTGCTCGGTCATCGCCAGCGACGCCGGGGACTCCTCGGTGCTCAGACATCGCCGCCTATGCCGGGGACTCCTCGCTCCTCGGTGCTCGGTCATCGCCAGCGACGTCGGGGACTCCTCGCTCCTCGGTGTTCGGTCATTGCTAGCGACGCCGGGGACTCCTCGCTCCTCGGTGCTCGGACATCGCCGCCTACGTCGGGGACTCCTCGCTCCTCGGTGCTCGGACATCGCCGCCTACGTCGGGGACTCCTCGCTCCATGGTGCTCGGACATCGCCGCCTATGCCGGGGACTCCTCGCTCCTTGGTGCTCGGTCATCGCCAGCGACATCGGGGACTCCTCGCTCCTCGGTGCTCGGTCATCGCCTACGACGCCGGGGACTCCTCGCTCCTCGGTGCTTGGACATCGCCAGCTTCGCTGGGAACTCCTCGATGCTCGGACATCGCCGCCTACGCCGGGGACTCCTCGGTGCTCGGACATCGCCGGCGACGCCGGGGACTCCTCGGTGCTCGGATCTTGCTACGTCTCATCGGTGTGCTATCAAGCTGCTCCATGCTGTTCGGATCAGGGTGCTGATCTTGGGCAGCACGTCTGGGGTCTTGATACGCGCATGTCAGACGACGTCGGCAAGCTTTTAGACTTCTTTGACCCTGCTACAAGATTCATTCTTCATCTTCCAGCAGGCTCGGGGACTAAGTGAGCACACTTCACCTTGCGGTGAATGTCCTTGTCCTCATCTCGAGGCTACGCCCGGGAACTGGCTGCCTGCTCGGCTGGTCTTCTACTTTATGACCCTGGCACCACGTGACTGCATCACCTACTATCAGGCTCGGGGACTAGCTGTGGGGGTATGGCCCCCAAGACATGGGCCACACCATCAGAGGTGGCCCAGCCCACAAGATCAAGGCGTGTACGGCGCTGCTCGGCGTGCACCGCAAGACATTGTATAGTACCAAATAGGATACTTACCTTGTAATCCTACCTCCTCCAGAGTATATAAGGAGAGGTAGGGGTCCTCTACTCGACATCATGTATTCAATACAATACACCAAAGACACAGGATGTAGGGTATTACGTCGATCAGACGGCCCAAACCTGTCTAAATCGCTGTCTCTGCGTCTTGTGTCACCATCCGGTTTCTGATCACGCGCACCCCCACCGACAAATCTACCATCGCGGAATACCCCTCGGTGGACTGCCGATGATATTCTGTCGATGGCGGCTCTCCCCGACCCCGGTGCGGCGCCCTCTCCACCCCGACGACGCCCTCTCTCACCTCGGCGACCGAGCTCCTCCCACCTCGACAGCCATGGCGCTCGCCGCTCCACATTCCCCATTGTCGCCGTTGAGCCAAGTCCGGTGCTGGTGGCACTGGTGGTGGTGGTGGTGCTCACGCGCGCCGCTGGTGCTGGGTGGTGCTCGCGCGCAGCCGCTCGATTGCCGTCGGCTCCCACCCCGTCGGCTGGAATCGACCAGCCTAGGCCTCTCTCCCCTATGTTGCAAATATATGTTTTAGTTGTTTCAGACGTTTCAGAGACATGTTGCAATTGTTTTATATGCATGTTGCAAAAGTAGATCGGGAGGTGCTGCATATGTTGCAAGTGTTTCAGAGGCATGTTGCAAGCGTTTGTTCAAACTGTTTCATCTGTTTCCAGATGTATGTTGCAACCGTTTTGATCTAGATGTTGTATATGTTCTCACACATATGTTGCAACAGTATATTCCAAAATGTTTTATCTGTTTTAGTCTTCTGTTGCAGTAAGTGTTTTCTTTGTTGCAAGTTGAGGTGTTCTATCTGGATATTGCATATGTTTTTACACTATGGCCCCATTCGCTTGTCTTAAATTTGGCTTGTTCGGCTTGTTTTTTCAGCCGGAACAGTGTTTTTCTCTCACAACAATTCAGCCGGAACAGTGTTTTCAGCCAGTTTCAGCCAAAGTTCAGACCAGCGAACGGGGCCTATGTTGCAAGTGTATATTCCAGATGTTTCTTCTATTTCAAGTGCATGTTACATTGAAGTGTTTCGTATTACACGTATTTCCTGCTGTTCGGAGAGTCAGGGGTGTTAGGGAATGGGGCGCAGCGAGCCCGTGGCCGGCGGACGTGGCGTGCGGTGCACTAGGGGCCGGCGGTCGGGGGCACGACGGGGAGGGGTGGTGCCTACGGGGGCGAGGCGAACAGATGGGGATGAGGGCGGGGTGCACCTACGGGCGTGGGACGAACAGATGAGGATGGGGGTGGGTTGCACAGATGGGAGTGGGTCAGACGTCGGGACGGGCTTGTCAGACGTGTGGGCGGGCGTCTAATGGAATTCATCACGTCGGACGTTGGTGCGCTAGCATTTCCACACCAAAAAAAAGTTACAATGTGTTGTCCTTTGATCTTGGCATCAACTGCGTTTACTATTTATTTACCATATGTTAAACGTATGCTTATACGAATAATAAAACGCGCGTAGTAGTAGTACAGAATAGACATACGTGAGCGTATGTTGTCAGGATATATTTTCCTAGAAATGCTGTGGCTAGTCAAAACAAAACCCAGAAAAAAGTGTCCCGGCCATCTACCATGTCCTTATATCCTGACATCAACCGCGCGTTTATAATTTACCATTTCTTACCGTACGAACAGTGAGATACTGTGACACTAATCCTCTGGGTTTTCAATAAGTTCCAAATTATAGTCCATTTTTTACTTACGCGTAAATCACAAACTTCTCTGCCTTCACTAGTTAGAAAATCATATTAATGGAAAGAGTACTCTGTTAACTACTACAATGACGATTTTAGACACGGTTAAAATTAATTTTTAGGAGCGGTTATTGAAACCGCTACTACACCACACTGGTTTTAGAAACGAAGTGTTTTCCGGGGCGGTTCCACAACTGTTCCTAAAAATCAACTTTTAAATACAATTTTGTTGAGTCAACCGCCTTTATAAATTTTAAATTTTATTGAATTTGATATTTTAAAATCATATAAAATAAGATTATCCAAAAAAAAATAGAAAAAATATTTTCGCTCGCATGAGGAGCTATCAAATGGTCAAGTCAAAGCCACAAGCACCAATCGAACATTTTTCGCACAAGTACCCACAACCATGAATCAAACATTTTTTCGTACAAGTCCACCAGCCCATGGGATTAAAACCTACAACCTCTTGTCTCCACAATCTCGTCCCACCGACACCACATTACACAGCCACTTGTGATCGATCAAGTAAGATGCCACATCCTTTTGTATTAATTCCTATGAATCTTGTAGTGGTATTTAAGATAACGATGATCTCAAATAAAAAAGATTAATTATAAAATTCTATCTCGTTTGAAAAAAATTGAAAGTTTGAATCTTAAAATATGAAAGTTTGAAATTTTTAGATTTTTTAGAACTAATAATGTAAATATGGACCTATAAACAATCTCAATATAAAATAAAACCATCCACTACAAAAGTTTGAAATCTCGTTGAGATCTAGAATTTTGATATAAAGTTTGTCTTCACTTAATTTTAGTTGAAAATTTTGAAATTTATTTGGTCAACAGCTGTTTTTAGAGGTGATTCCTAGAAATGTGATTTTTAGGGCGGTTGTTTTATTTCACCCACCTATAAAAATGGTAGATTTATATGGACACTTTTATGAGGCAAAGCACCCCTGAAAATCGATTTGTAGGGTTAGTTCATAAAGATGGTTGACTATAGTCAATCACAAAAAAATGGAAGATGATTGTAAAATATACATATATATATATGTGTGTGTGTGTGTGTGTGTGTGTGTGTGTGTGTGTGTGTGTGTGTGTGTGTGTGTGTAGTAGTGCATTTTATGAAGAATTTATCGAAACTAATTTAACATTATATATGGTGATGTATTTATCTATATATTAACTAAAAAGTTTTAGATCTCACGCTGAGCTCTATAATTTTTTATACAAAGTCTGTCTTTATTTCACTTCATTTGAAAAAAACTATGGATTTATTTTTTCGCAACAGCCCGTGAAAAATAGATGTGATTGTAAAAATCATCTATGCAGTAGTGTACTACATTTTATGAAGAATTTATTGAAACTAATTTGATACTGTATATGATGATGTATTTGCCAACAAACTTAATCAAAAAGAATTAAAAAGATTTTGATTGAAAATGAAGCTTTATTCTTCCCTGAAATGAATGCTGGATCTCCCTGCCGTTTACCAGAATTTGTCAAAGCGTCGACTCATCCTGTGGCTCCAACTCCAACCGCTCCAGTGGACACCAAAACTTCAACCCCCCAATCTGAACATTCCATGCATCGTCAGAGAAGTATGCAAAGTCGACCAGACGTACGGCCGAAGTTACTGTACGCTGGATCCTTCTTCCGTTTCGACTTTCGTCCTCTCCTCTCCTTGGACGATCTCCATCCGTCTCTCCTCCCCATCCTGGCATCTTCCAAACTGACGACCATCTCGATCGGTATTATTGATGCATGGCAAGTTTTTCCTCGTCGACGGCCAATACAATCGCTCGGGCGATGGCATGTGAAACGGATCCGCATCTGCCTGACTGCTGCACTCGATAGATGACACGTACACTGGATCGATCGGAACTGGAATTATTCCTCCTCCCGGGCTGATTCGGAAGGCTGGCTTCGGTCAGTGCGTGAAGCTCGATCTGTGACTGTGAGTGCACACGCCTCTCGAGGTCGCTGTCGCCGGCCCCGGAAGACGGGTGTAGAAGTAGAGAGCGAATGCACTGCCGATTCTTCCTCGAGAAAAAAATACACACATCGCCGACGGCGACGGCGGCGATGGCGACAGCCGCGTGCGTGCGACTGTCCGTCCGGCCGGTCGGTGAGCGAGGTTGCAAGATGCCGGACACGCCCTCTCGGGGGAACCGCGCGCGGGCCACTACACACTACTCTATCGACTTCGATTCGATCCCGCGGACACGCAACGCGTGTGGAAACACAAACAGAAATCCGTGTCCGCGAGAGCTCTGGATCACATCACATAGCAACTTCTCACACATCACAGGTACGTACGACGTGCAAAGTAACCCGTGAGACAAACCACCCCGGTGGCCGGCCAGGTCAGGCATTCAGACGGGTAGGAGCCGGATCGCCGGATCGGATGTCAGCCAGCAATTAATTCACGGACTACAAGTTCGGAAGTCTCCTGTTCATGGGAGACGACGACCGAGTTGTTGTTGTTGTTGCCGCTGCTAGGATCGATTCAGTGTTTCGTTCTCCATAGCAGGATTGACGCGGAGAAAGAAGCTGGCCGGCCGACGCGAGCGCGGTGGAGCGGCGTGATCCACATGCTCGCGCGCCAGCTGTGAGACGAGCTGACACGGCGGCGTACGCCTGGCTGAATGCTCGTCGCTGATGGTTTTCCTCCTCCCGGCTCCGCTTGTCAAAGAGGCGGTGCTTGCTTGTGTCACACAGAACCACAGATTTTCCGTGGCCGCTCCGGCGAATTCGTCGAACCGCAGCGATGGACCGTTTTGCAGTCTGCCAGGGATCCAATCTGCTCCCATTTTTTTTATTTATAAAATTTGATTGATCTGATGTGAACAGAGATATTTGATCGATTAACTAGACCTGGTAGTTTCTGGCCCAAATAAATTAATAGGCTCATTCTATTCATAAGCCCAGCCCATCAAAGGACCAGGACGAGAACGACACTACCAAAACACATCCCATAACCCAACACGCCACGCCGGAGCAAACGAAGCCCAGCCCATGTCCATCAACGACGACACGACACGATTCCCGTGCCGCTCACCCTCCTCCCTCCTCTGCTCCCATTTCAAACGCGCATCCCCTCACCTCGTCTACGGCTCTCTCCACCGCGATCCCCTCAAGCGGCTGCAGCTAAACCCTAAGCCACGGCCACCTCCCTACGCCGCGGGCGCTCCGCGATGTGCCGGTGTGCGGAGGCGATCGCGAGGACCGTGCTGGCCTTCCTCGACGCCGTCATCCCGGGCTGCCTCCGCTCATGCTTCGGCGCACGCCCCCGCCGGGGCTCCGGCCGCCGAGTAAGACGAACCCCTGGCCCTCCTCCCTCTCCGTTCCTAAACTCTGATCTGGAGGTTGTCTCGATGTCATCATCGTTTTCATGCTCTCGTCTCTCGTGCAGGATACGCTTGTGCACAGGGATCGGGCCGCGGCCGCGGAGGTCATCTGGGATGACGAGGAAGGTACTGCGTCTATTTTGATTGTTTCCTCGGTTTCGGATGTGCGTAGGAACTTAGGATTCGGCTATCAGGGCCCGGCGTTTTATGTATGTGTTTGTCGTTGTTGCATTGGGAAAGGTTTGGTAAGGGATGGACGAGTTCATGAGGAATTGGCTGACGGTGCTGGAATTGATGAGGAGCTTAGACGCGAGGTGCGCGACTGCGCGTGCCAGATTAACTGCTGCTTTATTTCTTAATAATACGTTGTGAAACACATTAACCTGTCAATTTTTACTCCAAGGATTAAGATGATTAAGTTGATTCTCGTGGCACTCTTAACTCTAATCAGGCAAGTTACCTGAAGCTATGCGGCACTATTTCTGAAACCCCAGGTGAACTTCGCAATGAGGAGTCATATGAAAACAATTTGGAAAATACTAATGAGGTGGGATTGGGATTGCCCTTCTCAAAACCTGCTCCATATTGCTAGCTCGACTATCTGATGCCCTTCATTTCTGGACTTGCAGTGTGATAAGAAGCCCACTTCTGGACCACCAGTAGATTGTAAATTGCTGTTTGAAGCTAATTCATCAAAAGGGTAAGAAGTGCTCTAATTTCCACAAGTTTCTGAGATTATTTTGCCTTATCATGATATTACAAAATCAATGCCTCCTATGCCATGCAATCCCAGATGTGAGGAGCGTCACTCGCTCAGGTCTGAACTGAACACTGAAGATGCTGGCCATCATCATGGAGTTGAATTTGTTCCTCATTCAGCTTCCTCAGAAAAGAGACTGTTTCAAAATATCCAACACAAGCCTCTTGATTCTGGTGGTTCGCCCTTTCCAACTCCACTAGTTCTCAGGGATGATATGCAGACCCCTGGAACAGCCTATGCTTCACATAGAGGGACTTCTATATCTGGAAAGCGTGTGCGGACCCAGAAACAATTCATATACCCTGTCCTCAGATCCATTGAGAACAGACTTCGGCAGACAGAACTGACAGAAGATTCTTCACCATTGGCATCATCTCTAAAAGGGAGAAACTTGGAAGCAGATTCTATCAAGGATCCAACCCAAATATCTTCAATTTTAGTGGTTAAATCAGGATTGTCTGAAACTCCATCATATTCTGCACCTGATGCTGATGCTGATGCTTCAGACGAAGTAAAAGAAGCATTGTCTCCCGACGAGTTACTGGATGGCAAAGGACTACCAAAATCCAACTCGGATGAAAAGGATGCTGCATTGAGCCTGTCCCGCTGGCTGAAATCCTCCTCCACAGATGCTGAGAATCAAGTTAATGTTAAGTGCCCAGTAGGGGATCAATCGTATGACGACTGCACCTTTGTAACTGAGAAGCCTATCTTCATGGCATCTGATCTGAACTTGGATACCGATAATCCGACTCCTAGGTTACCCAAGGCATGGGATGGCAACGGTATTCCCAACACAACCACCATATACAAAGAGGTACTTATTTGTCACTCTATCTAATGATTCATTTTTTAACATGTGGTAATATGCGCTTTTGATCTAAATGTAACTCTTGTTAGGATCAAAGGGTCAATTGGCACACCACGCCATTTGAACAAAGGCTACTGAAGGTGTTATCTGATGAGGATCGTTGCCCTCCAAGGTCTTTTACTTTTGCTTTTTATTTTACTTACATTCATCAAAACCCTCCTTGTGTATCGGCATGCACCATGCTACTTATTCTCATGGTAAAATCATGACTGAATGCAGGAAAGTCGTCCGGGGGAAGTTGTTCCATCTCGAGGAGAAAGCTGAGTAGCGGGCAGAGTAATCATATGTAGCCCAGCTGTAATGAGTCTGTCAGCGACCTATTATGAAACCAATCTCTAAAGCTGCACCGTCAGACATGTCGCTGAACTAACGTTTATTGTCTGTTTTCTGTGAGGGTGATGCTGTGTACAAATGGCATAGTTTCTGTTGGGGTGTGAGGCTGTGTACAAATGGCATATTTCTGCTGGGTGTGATGCTATGTATCAATGGTGGATAAAGTCTGTCTGCTATGAACATCAGCTGCTGAATGATACCAAAATATGAGTTATTGTCCCTGGCTGCCCTTTCTTGAGCTCTTGGTAATGCAGCATTGCTGACACACTGCTCACAAGTTGTAGCTCACTCTATGGTCGACACCAGCACTGACATGAGTGAAACGCCATCAGTTAAGTACTGCTGAGCAAGCTTAGATACTTGACATGTCCTTTCTTGCTCTTCCTAGTTGCTATAAGCTCAATTCTCGAACTATTATGAGTTCATTTCTTTCTGAAGTCAGTAGAGCAAAACGTGCGATAGTTGGTACACTGTTCAAACTAGGCACAGATTATATAACCGAGGAACTACTAAATCTGAACCATTTTGAGCTTTACATATTTTTTCCTTCCCTGTATGCTGTATATTTGAGTCTGAATACAGGCCTCAAGCCTTTATGTGTTATTAAATACAGGCATGAAAAGAAAATTATTACATACATGGTATATCTGAAAATCTATATTTTCACGTATTGTAACAACAGTCACCCATCAGCCTCTTATATGCAGGTAAAAACTTCTGGGTACGCATGTACAGAAGTCATTATGTAGAAGGATACACCTCTTGCCCCACTTTGAGCCATCTCTCTACAATGGCATCATCTTCTCCCTCCATGCCATCTTCATAGTTCAACAGGACGCCAAACAAAATCTTTCCCTGTCCACGTGGAATTCCTTTAGTTATAAGATCAGAAAAGCAAAGATGAGCAAGACAGCACACATGAACCCACCTGTTTTCGTCTATACGATGCTAAAGTTGCCAGCGGTTCCTTTGACTTGATCACCTGCCCTGAGCTCTGATATAGGTTGATCATCTGACAACGGTTGCATCCTCCCATGGACTGCACATGGACCATTCCGGAAAATAAGACAAGTATTCAGCAATCAGCAAATAAGCAAAATATGCCTGAAAGCTAGTTTAGGAGCCACTAACCAAGTAGCTAACTCCTTTAGGGTTTTATTATTGGCAAAATTAGCACTTGGGCATAATCATTTACCAAGACAGACAGAAAAATGTCTGAAAGGATATTTATTTTAATCTGTGAAGTGATACACTCCCTCTGATTCAAAATACTTGTTTTAGCATTCTCAATTTCTTTCCAAATACATGTCATCCTAGAACTTCACTGCACCTTTTCGCTCTTTTCTTCCTTTCTTGCCCTTGCTAATAAATGTTATCACTCTCGCAAATAAATGAATAGATATTTCCAATTAAGCATAATAAAGCTAGCTAGATCATTTGATCCATTTTCTTAAGCGCACAACTCTAAAACAAGTATTTTGAAGGAAGTACCAAATCAGTATGAATTCTACAGTGGTTCGAGAAAAAAGTATAAATTGTACAGACTACAACGGGGGATCATCAGGTTTGCATTGTGTCTCAGCAAATGTGTCCAGCAGTTAATTTTGCTTTAATATTTGATGCACACCTTGGTATGACAATGCAATGGCGCTTAACTAATGAAGCACACAATTGATCAAAGTTTCCTCTGACAATTGGATCCAAAGGGGAAAAGGCACTTACAGTGAAATAGGCATCCCCTATGTGAAGCCTTTTCCAGTTATCCTCATTGTATGGTGTGGACCCATAGACAACAATATTTGGACGAAATCTCATTGCATCAACCAACACCCCTTGCTTACCATTTCCATTACCTAGCACGTGTGTAACTACAAAGTGAGTTATCATGACAAGGTTATCCAAAAAAAATGATTTATCTACTGATAGAGTCAAGCAACCTGGATATATTGGATGGTTCTGTAAGTAATCACAGGTCTTTTGGTGCTTTTGCAGTAAAACAGAGAGCACAAAAGAGGAACCATTTTTCTTTTTGATGGAAAAGGGGGAACAAAAACTGCGTACTTGAACTTAACCGGCTGTTGAGATCAGATATACTATCTTCAGAAACAAGAAGCAGCTGTCCTTCATTCACAAAACTAAGTTTGCTTCGAGTATCCCTACAGAGGCGATCTCTCCTGCCGTTAATTGTGCAGGAACGGTACTTGGAACTTGAGCATCTCACAAAGGTACAAGGACGTCCAATAGCTTCACTGAACCAGGAGTTTACCTTGTCACCATAACTTTGCACCTCATACCTGAAACAATTTGCCCAAACTTGTCATTATTATCACAATAAAGCTGAAGTTATCCATAAAATCAGACTAGGTAGAATATCACCAAACAAAATCAGCCTAAATAAACCAGATGCTAATTGGTGTAGGAACAAAGAACCCCGAAATCCACACCCACTACTTCTATTTATTGACTTCCTTTCAGCAAAAATACAAATAGTACAACATGAGGAATAGGATAAAAAAAGAAGATGGCAAAACAGGTGAATCTGAAAACTGCTATTGGCATAGCACAGGTGAACATGTACACAATTATACAACCATACCTTTGACCATAAACATCTACTTCTGCACTCAGATGAGTCAGATTCTCTAGAAGAGAGATTTGCAATTTATCCTTGCATTTTGGCGACTCTAAGAAGAGTTTCCCAAGCTCCAAGTCAATCAATGTGCAGATAGAGCTCAATTCGGGAACCTGAATATATGAAAATCGCCTAAGATTAGAAGCAAGCCCTCAATACATATTTGATAAGTAATTTTGTGCAACTCTATTTATGAATCATTAAGGAATAACTTTTTCCCTGTTCATGTAAAATATATTATAAAGACGGCAGTTAAAATATATTAGAAAAGTAAACTTCTTTCGCAAACAACACCCTAACGAACATTTTCCTACTTTCCAAAACCACTTCGCGCAAAATAGTGGATGGTTGCAAATCATGCATTCATTTGGCACTGGCAATTATGCTTCAATTCTTTTAGAACATAAAACAGACACCTAGATTTTACAAGTTTAGCACATAAAGGACAAAAAAAATTAATACAGTTACCTTCTTTTGCGTCAAAACTTCACCACCTGATCCTTGGAGAAGCCATTCTCTATCGTATTTTAAACCTAGGTAAAAAGAGCAAACATAATATATGGATCACAAATATAATGACACCGCAATACTGTAGCCAAAGCTACAAATGGAAGAAAAAAGCTGAACTGCAGGTCCCAAAGGCATACCACCAGTTGTCAGTGGCCAGCTCTGCACACTAAATCCTTGGCAAGATTTCACAGGATAGATAGTTATGGATTTTAAGCGAATATCTGAAATAGCTTGCTGGTGCCAATCATCTGCAATTAAACCATACGAATCAGAATTTTTAAATGAATAAAAAAGATATCACCGTTTTCATATTGTAAAGTAATTATGACATTACCTACTAAATTAAGAGTATCCATATTCACCATGTAGCCATTTTTCAATCCTACAGGTTTGGACACAAAAGATGACTGCAGGAACTTCAGAAATTCCTATTGGAAAACAAGATGAGTGATAACAGGTTAGAGATGATCTTGCACATAATTGGCAAGTCAGAAGAATTGTAGTGGCCTTAAAAATAAATACAATGGAAAAAATATCAGACCTCTGCATCTTCATATGTGGACATATAGCCAAATGATATCCTCACAGCACCAGTTGGTTTTCCATTTATTACGTCATTATCATCCCAACAAACATGCCCAGCCTGACATGTAGCAACACATTTGCTTTACTTAGATGCAAAAATGTAAGTTATAACAATATTATTGTTGTTGTACTGAGCAGATAAGGTTGCATTGTGTACCTCAAAATTGGAAACTAGATCTGAGTGCGACAAACCAACATACTTAGCACATGCACCAGGGTTACAGAAGCAGCCCGTCTGCAAAACAGTAGAGGAACTAATTCAGCCAAGATCACAGAAGCACTCAAAATAGTCTTAACTGGACAGAAACTTATCTCATATGATTGTTAGCTAGTGTGGGTCAGACATGCATAGATTTGCACAACTCAAATATATGATGCTTCATGTGTATACACCCACCCCACAAATTGTCACAAAGGGTTTGCGCAACACATGTACACCATAGAGGAAGCTGAGCTAGCTTAGTTGGTCAAGGGTGTAGATGTATGCCCAGACCGCCCAGGTTCAAGTCCTAGTTGAGGCGAAATTGGAAGCCTATTTTCTTAACAAAATGTCACCTAGTTCCTCCTAGATTGGTCTTTTTTTTTGTACACCATAGTATTTGCTCATGAATCTAGAAATGATGATGCTGACTGAAATGATTATTCTCTACCCCAATAAAAAAGTGCCAGTAAGAAAAGACATCGTAAGAAGTCCATAAGACATGCTAAAGGAGAAGCCCTTACACGCAAATGAATTCCTGACAATGAGGCAAGCTTCTCCACCTCACGATATCCAAACCAGGTGCCATCTTCTCTTTTCAAATTGAATGTGATTGTAGGACCCATTTTCTGATAATTCTCCTACAAAATAAGTCAATAGGAACAATAAATATGCCACACTAACAAATGTCAAGTGACAATTCCCTAGAGGTGAAAGAAAGCAAAGAAAAACTGAAGGCATGAAGTGCCTGGGTAATAGTACCTTAGAAGCTTGTCCATAGATTATGCAAACATTTTTCTCATTGCTATGCTTCAATTCCAGCATTTTATTTCTCACATAAGTAGCAAGAGACCCAGTATGCCTACAGGAGAACAACTCCATTGAGAAGTATATCATAGACAGAATATCAGGACCAAAAGCTATCTCTGATAGGTACCGTGCAATAGCCGAGATAGTTAGCATGTCAATTATCTTAAAGCCATATCGAAGAGAAGATATGCTCAAGAATGAGATTGTTCCATCCTCAAGAGCTTGCTCGATGCCTTTTCTTTTCTGAACAAAGTCGATGTCAGCAATTGAAGCAGCTACCGTTCCTGTGTCATAAGCATTCCAAAAGGTTACTAAAAACAAGAAACAAACAAACCAACCAACATTAAAAGCGGGGCATTACTAAGTTCTAACCTCCACTGAAGTATGTCTTGTTCAGTAAACTAGCAGCCTCTGCCATTGAATGAAAAATACGGAAGAAATCATTAGAGAGCTTGCCCCTTGCCATCATAATAAGAGAACATGATAACTGCTTGTTGCCTACCATTTTTTACAATTAAGGCACCAAGACCAGTTGGATAGCCGAATATCTGCAAGTTTGCCAAAAGATAACAGTTGGTTACATGTCTGGGGCAAGGCTTTCAAAAACAAAATAGCTGCACATGGATTACCTTGTAAAATGAACAGACAACAAAGTCAGCAGGATACAGGGTTAAGTTTGGTGGTTCAGTTGTACATCCTTTTGCAGCATCTATCAGAACCATCCACTGGCCCCTGCAAATGATGCACTTAATAAGCATGTCAAAGCTACTGAGTCCAAGGGAAATGGGATGATGTCTGCTAGACAAATTCAGTTACTTGTCTAGTACAGCCTTATATGCATCAAATATTTTACCGCTGTTGTGATGAGAAATCCATAAATTTTCCTTCCTTGATGAGCTTGACCAGGCTGAGGTTGAACTTATGTCCTGAGAAATTGCACTCTGAAGGGAATGCAAATAGATTTAAATTGTTTCCTACATCACAAAGAGAGAATAATATGAATCACCCCAGAATGGCAATCGCTATTCAGTTAGATAATAAGAGAATAGGTGTTACAGTTGAAGAAACACATTATGTCTATAAGTTCCTTACCTGAAATAGCTGTCAGCCTCCCATTCTGATAATTGTGCAAAAGCAAATCGTCACCTCTTCTTTGGTTTGAGTGTTTTGAAACCTTAAACAACCTATCACTCTCATGATTCTTTGATGGATCAGCAACCTCTTCAACATCAACTGCTGATACAGTAGCTCCTTTGCTCAGCGCATATCTATAAATACATTATTAAGGGGACACATAATCTACAGTATGCCCTACACCAATATGCATTATGGCACAGTGTCAACTTGAATTTCTCAGCTTTCGAAATAGACTGCTAATGAAAGAACCCATTTTGAAAAGAAAAAAAAATTCAAAATGAGAGCTTTATAGAACCTACTGTGAAGGGAATAGAAAGGAAAAATAGCTGGTTTGCCATATATCTGAAGCCATCGGAGTATAAAGATATGTAGCTATGACGCATTGCACCATTGGAGCATGTACTTGCATAATGATATATACATTAACCAGTCAGTAAGTAGAGTAGTAATGGTAGGATACTCTCTTATCCCAAGCACACTATTATGATTTTCCATTGTGTACATATAGCAACTGTCTCTACTCCATGGAAAACATTCACCAACAAGTTTCAGAGCTGCTGTTGCCCCTGATGTAAATATACATTTGTAGTCCCTTGGAGATGCATTGAAGTATTTTAGGACCTGTGAGAATAAAGTTTGTATCATAAGCAAGAAAAGGCTGGTTTCAACTTCTCTCGAGTGCACACAATTGTGTAAGATGTTAGCACCAATTTGCAGTTTCTTTGATCAGAACGAACATGAAAACTATATCCATACTCCTTTTCAACTTCAATTACATGTAATTAAGTATTTCTACTTTAGAACATATGTTGAAATAGACATGTAAATAGTTGTTGTGACTTGTGAGCATAAAATCAATAATGGATGCCTATCACCAGCAATGGCTTTCATTCAAAGAAACTGCTGCAGCGCTAGCTGATTTTTAAAAAAAGGGTTCCATCATTCAAAACATAAACATAAGAAACGGTAAGTCCAATTTTTTATAACATGCAGTACCTGATGCCGCACAGAAGTAACAATGTCGCTTGTAGCCATGCTTGAATCATTCTGACTATCTAAAAAGTGTGTCAAAGAACACAGCTGCAGTAATTTGGGCCTGTCCGGCTGCTAGTTTTCACAGCAGCAGCGGCTGCCGCAGCTGACTATGCATGCCACAAAACACTGTAGCAACAATGAAAAACTGCCTTGTACATAAAACTCTTCTTCCTCTTAATTGAGCAGCAGAGCTCCTGGCCTCCTGCCTTTACTTAAAAAAAAACAACGAAAAAGTGCAGCTGTATGGCTGCCTGAACAAGCAGCGAGCAGCATGGTCCACAAAAGGATGCAATTCTCACTTTTCAAGGAGTCAAACGATTTGAAGCTGGACCAAAGTTATATCAAAAAGTACTAACATTTATGATACAAGATAAGTAACATTTAATAACTATGAAATATATTTTCGTAGTAAACCTAGTAGAGACATAAATGGCTAATACTATTCACTAAAAATTTGGTCAAAGTTAAGCCAGTTTGACTTTCACAAATCTCATAGTTGCATCTTTTGTAGACGGAGGGAGTAAATAGCTATCAAGGGGGGAAAGCTCTTGTGAATAGAAGTCCCAAATTTAAGGATACGAGGATTCCCGTAGACATTAGACATAAGATCTCTAGCAACATCTGCCATCTGTGCCTCTGAGTACAGTGTCGCACCAGCATGGTCCAGGTAAACCATCCCTGCTCCTCAAAAAACAACACATCTTTAGAAGCTAGCAAGCTGCAAACTTCCATATATGTAAAACTTAACATTATCCTCTTTTAACGTTCTCAGTCACGTCCTCAAAATGCAAAGCTTAGATGCAAAATTGACATTGCTCCTCTCTTAGCCATAACAACATAGCTCAAAATTCCCAATAAAAGAGTGTATGAGAACGGCATAAACATTAAAAAGGTTTTATCTTTCATTCTTGCAAGAGTCAACAAATTCAGTTTGAAGTTTTCGCGTATGAATTGAGTAGGTCGCGAAATCACACCTTCCAGCCGCTTGAACTCGGCGGCCCGCAGCTCGTCGATGCCCCTGGGCGCGTCCGGGTAACCGTAGTCTCCACCGAACTTCTCCAAGAACTCCGCCTTGCTCTGGCCCATCTCTTACCCTTTCTCTCTCTCCCGCAGCTCCTTAAATCGCAATCTCAAGTTCTCAACCCGACCCAAACCGATCAGGTTACGCTCCAATAGAACTTAGAGGATCAATTATTGTTGCTGTCCGCCCTGGATTAAGTACTAGCGAAATTGGAGGTGACCACCAAATCGGGTTCTGAATTGGTCGGGATCGTTTTCAGTTTCTCCGCTCGTGCTGGACGATACGGCGTGGGGCAAGAAAGCCACAAGCGTGGAATCTCTCGATGGCTAGGGGCCAGCGAGCGGGAGGTGGTACTGTGGAAGCTCGAGGATGCGTAAGGGCTCACGCAAGATTTCATACCTCCACGGTCAATGGAGGCACGGCCATACGGAGCCTCCGCAAGCGTCAGCAGTGGCGTGGGGAAGAGACGGACACACTGTTGACCACCGCTTCTCCCCTCTGCATGGGCCGGTCTGGGCCAAACTCGTGGCAAGTGGCTATTAGGCCCGGGCCTAAGAACGACACGGCGATACGTTGTGCCATGGCCCATGGGCCATGGGAGTTTGATGTCAAGTAAACAGGGTGAAGTTATTGAAACTTTTTTCCTAAAATTATACTGCAAAATCCGGCAGATCCCCTTGCCTGGAAAGGGCTACTCTACGAATTCAGAGTAAAATTATAGAGAATGGTATCCAAACGTCCACGTCAAAATGCCCCTGGTAGTACCTTTTACAATGTACATACATGCAAACACTATCAGAGCTAGTCAATCATTCCCCTGGAGAGATTCACCAAAATACTACATTGCAATGGCAAAACTACACCGCCGTGCAAAAGGAACATGAGAGTCATGGATCTGAAAGTTGTGCAGTTCCAGCTGTTGTTCCTTGAGGAAATTTTACAAGATTTAGGTCGACTGTACATAAGAGCGTAAAGTAGGTCATGGACTCAACTTAGGACAGGGGCTGCACTGGCTGGAAAGAGCAGGAGCTACAGAAAGAATTAAGGATGCTTCAGAACCCTCCTAGAACAGCCAGTGCTTCTTCTTCGCCTTGCGGGTCAGGAGATCTGCAATGTGCAGAAAATGAACTCAGTTAGAATCTAGCCAGAAAAGGGGAAGTACAGAAACATACAAGTACATTTCGTTAAAAATCAATGATGAAACCTTTTTAAGTAAATTTAATCATGAAAATTTGTAAATGCACATTGGCAGTTCACCAAGTCTGTGCAAAATACTTACCATCGATTCCATACAAGGAATTGTAGTGTACTTCACACCAGAAGCTTAACCAAAGCTCTGCAAAAATTCATACCAGCACTGGGATTAGATGGTAAATTGGTAATGATTCCTGCAGAACCGAAATATACTGTTGTGGTTTGCATATTGCAATAGTTGAATGCAGCATTATCTCAAGAGCAGAATAAATGCTGCCATGCTGGTGCCAAAGAAGTTTGATATGGAACAAAACATCTGATAACTGAGTAGCAGAGTATCCAAGCTCTTACCTTTTGTGGGAGTTAGATCCCTAGGAACTATCTCAATTAAGCAGGTGTCTTTAAATGATGTCAGCAAACAAATTTTGGCACCAAACTGTGAGAATTTGAGATACAAAAGGTGTTAGAAAATTTATAGTCTACAGACATTAGACGTACTGATGCTGCAATGATAATATTGATCAGAACAAGAAATCTCCAGACTCCAGAGGGAACATAAAATGCAAATGAAAACCTGACTAATCAACCAAGGGATCATGTTTGAAGTTAAACTTTATAATTCAACGAATGATAACAGACAGAAAAATTTCCAGACATCTTTGACAAGGATTCCCAAACAAATTCACAACAGGCACTTAATATCCACCTTTTTTTAGTTTCATGACTTAAGAGTTGCATTCATAGGGACAAAGGATCCTCTCGGTTAAGGTATAATTAGAATTAGAAAAATAAAAAGGAAATTTATGTAGAAAAAAATGCATTTAAAAGGATTTACTCAAATCTTGAAACTGAAACTCTGAAAGTGCTATTTTACCCGATCTGCAGCTGCTTGTAAGGTCAGATGATCCCCCCATTCCCCAGATCTGCAGAAAAATGCATATATGAGTATATGAATAACCGAGCATCACTCTCTATAGTGAAAATGATAAGAAACTCAGATCTGTTAGCAAACCTTTTCATTTTCTTCAAGTACACCTTATATTCCATTGGTACATAACTTTCATATTGTTTTCTGAATTCCTTCAGCTGATAAACAGGGAATTCCAGTACAACTATGTATTTAATGTATTGTATATTTATTTGCCAAATACAGGCAGTGGACAACCAAAAAAAACTAACCTGTTTCATGATAGCTTTTCTCACATGCTTATGATAGTCAGGATTGTGAAATATCTGGTCAGCCAAAGCTCGGAACTGTAACAATATGTCATTTAGAAAAGAAAAGAGTTAAGGGTTCAGAATAAAGAAAGAAGTAATGAAGCCAAATGTTGCTGAATGACTTAACAATTTTGAGCTTAGATAACACAGGCCAATTAACCCTGTTAGACATATATGCATCGTACTTGTGTCTATCGTACTGGATCCGGTCTAGCTGATATGCATTCCTGTAGGCCGATCAATGCTTAATTGTGCATTGTAAACCGTACATTGTAATCCCCTTTCAGTATGAGATAACAGTGGCACTCTATATGGAAACTACATGACAATTTTCAAGCAAGCTAGCAGAATCACATGCTAATTGGAAACAGCCCTGATGATGTGGCGTATAGTATTTTAAATAAATGGAATGTTAATTTACACTAAGTACTTGTCAACAAACCTGACAATTCCCATCCCCCTCTATCTGAAATTCAGCCAAACCATAAGTGCCCAACCTGTCAAAAGAAAGGTAACTGTAAGTGAAATTAACACAACTCTTTTTTGACCAAAATATGTAAATTTCCAATCTCCACAGGAGCATCTCCAACAGATTACTTACATCACATCACCTAAAAGTCTATATAGGTGATCTATTATTAGTAGTGTAGCCTTTTCTTCTTCTCCCAACAGATTACCAATACCTTTAAATTGGATAGGGGAGAGTTGGTGGATCACCTACATTTGAGGGAGAGGGGTGGATTTTAAGTAACTACTTAAAACTTTTAGGTCTTGGGGACAGGATAAGTACTCTGTTGGAGCAACCACAATCTCTTATATTGCAGATTTTTGGTATTGGGGATGAGATAAGTAATCTATTGGAGATGCTCTACAATCTAGTTTTTTGTGTTGTATTTATGTGTGAGATTGAGAAATACTTTGTGTACCTTTCCAGCAATCGCTCGTGGTCCAGTGTTGCATTATCAACATTGGGTATTTTTCCATTAACTCGGGGAGTATACTGCCAAAGAAGAGTGCACTAACTGATCATAAAACTTAGCAGAAAACTTTTTACTACAAAATAAAGTAAACTATAGACTTACAGTATGATTGACTTTTAACAATGCATAATATATAGATCAATTACTTTGACTATCGAGATTGATTTAGCACACTTGCCAAAATTGATCACTATTGACTTCTTTCATGACATATTTTTTTCTCGAATGCACAGGAGAGCTGCATGTCATTATATTATATATAGAGAGAGGTGTGTATCTATTGCCAAACGATATATTATATTGCTTTTCTTATATATTGTCATTAACAGTAAAACACTTTCAAGCATAAAACTAACAGTACCACTTCTGTATCACATCAGTTGTGGAGCCAGGATTTTTATGGAGCCTGGGTGAGACGCAACATAATACTTACACATAATATTGAGAATTGGACATAACATCGAATGTGCTTGAAAGATAGGATAGCAGAAAGTTTGTTCTGCAATTGTTGTGTGGCTCTACAGACTATACAGCTCCTCTGACCAATTAGCATTTTTTTATATATACCTCTGACCAATTAGCAAAGCAACCTACATGATCTTGATGTGCTGGCCTAATGCGTGTTCAGCAGGTGAGCCCGGGCACCGGCCCAGGGTGGCCAGGCCTTGGCTCCGCCACTGTATCACATAAAACTTTATATCATTTGACAATAGTTGGCTAAAATTTACTAGTTTGATCAGGGCACCTTAGCAAAAACAACAGAAAGGGCATTGAGTACTATGCTGACGAAAGTTATGTTCAGTTGGGAAACAATACAGATGCAGATCCAAGACATCTATACATAAGTTCAAGAATGGAAATCAGAGGAAAACTGCATTAAGGATCAAACATCAAGTCGCTCTGGATTACCGGGATTGACCCCAAATGGGACAGGCGCTTCCCAAGACTATGTCCACTGCTGCTATTTGCTTGGGCAAGGAGGCTACCAATGGTGACGCTTCGGACAGGCGCTTCCTCCTCGCTCTCTTGAGTACTGCTGCTGATGCTTGAACTAGAGCTTTTACTAGCGCGGTCCTGCTGTCCAGACATGCTATCTCCAAATGAACATTGACAATATCTCAGACCAACAATAAGCTTGAGAGAAACCAAGTAGCAGCTTAGTTTAATAGTCAAGCAATATGCATTCACATGATGGCAGGAAGGAAAAAAAAAGCTCAAAGCAACTAGAAGCAACCAACAAGCTTCTTTCCCAGCATTACACTCCAAAACACAACACTGTTTCGCTGATTGGAACTAGGGAGTATAATGCCTGATTGGATTCTTACTTCTTATCGTATTACTTCATGGGTTCCATGGAGAATGCTTGATGGGATTCTCTGGAGATTATATTCCAATTCCAACAAGAAGCGGACAATACAGCAGTACAGCAAAATGAGGATCCCCTGACTCACTCATTAGCATGCATAATTCCTGTGTCCGATAGTTACACACATTTCCAGTTCCCGATGCCTCTAACACTTCGTTTTTACAGGATCGAAGGAACATTCCAGGGATGTTTATCACGGTAATCGAACTGACCGACCAACCAATAATAATAATAAACAAGCAAGAAACGAAATGGATAACTAGAAATAAGCTATGTTTCACTCGTGCTAGCAATCCAGTATCCAAGAGCCCAAGTATTAATTCACCCAACAACTTCACTCTTCTAAATAACTAGTATTGCCAGAATTTAATTAACCAGTCGACAATCGGATCTTGGATTAATCGATACAAAAAGGGGGGAAAGATGTTCTTCTTTCTAGATGTCAGTTAGAGCTAAGAACCAACTATCACTCTATCAGGCGATCTTAACTCTTCAGTAGAAATCCTTCAGAGGGAAGTTCAAGGAGGGAGCTATTAATCGCGAAGAAATCTACCATGAACAGTAATCAGGTGAAGTAACCCAAGAAGCAGGACCTCACTAGCCGGAGACACGCTACTTATGGAGCCGAATCGCGATCGCCAGAGAATCCAGCTGCGAATCGGATGAACTGATCGAACTGAGGAAGTGAGGAGGGGAACTTACTAGCTAGCCGGATCGAGGCCGTGGTCCGCGCGGCAAGCGGCGCTCGAGTTGCGCAGGCAGCTCACTCTCCCGGTGGGGCGCCGGAACGAAGAAAGAGAAACGTCGCCTTTTTCTTTCTTTTTGCTGTCGGGCTCAATTCCTGCGAAAATGGTAGGCACCGCCCTTAAGTCAGCCACATTTTCGGAAACACCCATGAGAGTTTGGATATGCCGATCTAGTAGAGTTCCCAACTCCTCCATGATTTAAAAAAAAGACTAGCAAATTTACTCATGCGTTACAACGGAAGGAAAAAGACTATGAAACATTAATAAGAAATGAGTACGAGAGTGTTGCATATATATTTATATTTTCTATAAAATTAAAAGTTACAATTTATTTTATGATGACCAAGTTATCTATATATAATATAAGTTAATATTGACAACAAGATAATAATATCTTATTAATTCTGTCTCAAATTTAATAAGATATAAAATTAATAGTCTTTTCTTTTGTCGTGAGACAAAGAAATATTTACTCATAATTATCTTGAATTTTTTATTATAGTCGACAGGAGTTAGTTCCGTCATGTTAAGAATTGTTCTGTACGTTGATGATTACGATCGAGACCTCTGTTGATTTATACGCATCAGCCCTCATGGAGGCTTGCACTAATATATACGTATAACTTGGTGATACATTTTTTTATATTAGACTGATAACAAACTACTCAAAATTTTAATTTATAGTTTGATTAGTTGAACTATCAAACCCAGGTTGTAATAAAATAAATTTATTATTAATCAAAACTACATTAAGAATTTAGTGGTGAAAATATTTTATATTAACAAATGATGAAGGAGATAATGTGTACGAACCGGTGTTCGCCTAAACGGATTAAACGGCCGTTTAAACGGCGAGTAAGCGGTGATAAACTATTTTGTTTATGAGGTAAACGGAAATTAAACGGTTAACCATTTAAACGGTCAAAAAATAAGAAAAACGGTCTAAACAGCCTAAACGGAACGGAGATAAACAGCATTAAACGGGCTAAACAATTGTTTAAACGGCTGTTTAGGCGAACACGAGGTAAATCTAGTTTAGTTTTGTATGGATAAATTTATATATTTAAGTTTATTATATTTATAAATGTGTACACTTGATATGTTACATGCATAAATATCTATATTTGGTTCTTTTCACATACATTAATATATATACATACCAAAATAATTAATTTTTACTCGGATAAATATGTATAAATGCTAGAATACTTGATTTTTTACATGCACATATATAATTATATGTATTTTTTTAAGTACAAAACCGTTTAGACCGTTTAATTTCGTTTAAATACCGTATAAACAGTCTAAACGTTAAATGAAGGCGGCCGTGTAAAAACCGTTTACGGTTTAGAAAAACATGGGTATGAACAAGAAAAAACAGAAAAAAAGACCCATTCAAATAATGGACACGAAGAAAGCAATCTGGAGAAGAAAAGAAAACAAGGAAAAAACGGTTAAAGGTTGGACGGAAGAAACAAATGCTAAAAGAAAAAGGGGGAAAAGAACATTAGACACAGAACGGAAAGAAAAATAACATGAAATAACGTGGACAAGAAAACAGACCGAGTGTTACTCGGTAGGCTGGACGAAAAATTATTTGACCGCAGAAAGTTTGGCTCTTTAGTATTAGATTTATAATTAGCTTGAATTTTTTATTATAGTCGATAGGAGTTAGTTCCGTCATGTTAAAAAATTGTTCTGTACATTGATGATTAGGATGGAGACCACTGTTGATTTATATGCATCAGCCCTCATGGAGGCTTGCACTAATATATACGTATAACTTGGTGATACATTTAATTATATTAGACTGGATAACAAACTACTCAAAATTTAATTTATAGTTTGATTAGTTGAACTATCAAACCCAAGTTCTAATAAAAATAAATTTATTATTAATCAAAAGTACATTAAGAATTTAGTGGTGAAAATATTTTATATTAACGAGTGATGAAGGAGATAATGTGTAAGAACAAGAAAAACAGAAAAATGACGCATTCAAATAACGGACACGAAGAAAGCAATCTGGAGAAGAAAAGAAAACAAGGAAAAAACGGTTAAAGGTTGGACGGAAGAAACAAATGCGGAAAGAAAAAGGGGGAAAAACAACATTAGACACATAACGGAAAGAAAAATAACATGAAATAACATGGACATGAAAACAGACGGAGTGTTACCTGGACGAAAAATTATTTGACGGCAGAAATTTTGGCTCTTTAGTATTAGGTATAGATATGGCAAAACATCAATGATTACTTAGCTTATGTATATGACTTAAACTCGAGTAGAAGTTGCACTCGCTTAATGGTTACTTAGCTTATGTATGTATCGTTCAATTTTCAAGAGAAAGTCAGACAAACTTTGTCAACATAGCAGGATTTGGCTTATCCTATTTTGTGTTATGCGTCTCGCTTTAATTTACTCACCAGATATATTTGCGTGTGTGTATAGGAGATTTGCAAAAAATAAAAGGGACATCACAAAAAATATGTACGAAGAATATTTGCAACAAAGAAACTTAGCTAGATGAACGCACTAAGCAAATACTATATCATAAACTTTACACAACGATTAAAACACACAATAAAATAAGCAACAATTGAGGTGAGCTCACCTCGGCTCGCTAACGCCAGCAGCAACGAGGAGTTTGCTTGGCCGGGTGAGCCGATTTGGCTCACTTGAGCCAGCAAGAGCAACAGCGTCAAAAGATCGCTCGCACGAGTCCTGAAAAACTTGCTTGGCATCCAAACGCATAGCTAAACCGTGATTCTGGCTAGACAAGGCAACACATTGCTAGGCACAGAAACCAAGCACGCCCTGAAAACCTCATCATGAAGTGACGAATAACTGACAATCAATTTTTTTCGCGATGCTATCGGATTGTTGCCACTATCCTTTAATCCATGACATAACACCCACTCAAAGATTGAACTTCCTTGAATCGCCAGCAAGGCTCAAGATCCACTAGGAATACTCGTTCTCCACTCCAGATTGATGGGTTTTAAAACAAGAACACCTCTAGAGTCTCGCAGCAAGATCTCCACAAAAAAGGTTACTCCGCGAGACTGTTTAGGTGCTAAAAACACCAAGAATAAGAAGTCTTTGATTTTCACTTGTATCGTCTAGTGAGTAATATTGCTTAACATATACATCATAGTGCATTATCATCAATGATCCGATGGCATTGATCAACTGCTATGGTATATTGAATAACTTCAAATTTGGCTCTGTTTGAAGTCCACTCCCATATAATTCAACTTCTTTAAAATTATAGAGTTAATCTCTATCATATCCCGACACTCTTGATCAACTTGATTAGGAGTAACTCTAGTGTGTGGATCAAATTTTGCTCTTGACTCTAACTCTTGGTCAAGTTATCGATCTTGCCACCACTTAATAATATGGCCAAAGAAAAATGAAAACCCTAATGCTAATTTTATTTTTAAGTGCCTTTAATACCAAGTTGCACTTAGACACTACCGTGTCCTTAACCTTCAAGAATATCCTTGCCATACAAAGAATCCAATCATTTGGGACAAGAAAACCAAGTGTCTTTAATGTGACTAACCATTTGTTCTAATCATTGCAAAACAAATTTAGGTACATGTTCCATATATCCATCAATCACCAAAACACAGACCAAAAACCTCAATGCATTTAGTTTTTTAGATAATAAAGCCTTATTCTTCTTTTCCTCTTCTCCTACCAATATAAGTTCATTTCTCCTATCAGTTAATTTAATAAAATAAGGTATTTTTCCTCTTTGATGAAAAAGCAAAAGAGGCACCTTAACTAGGAAAATTAGAATTAGTTCATGATCAAGATAATACACAAAAAGTTGTTGTTCTCTGAAAGAACTAAACTAAAATAAGGCACATTTCATCGTTGTATGCAAGTAGAACATTTTTTAACACTACAACAAAAAAATTGTAGACATGAAATTGCTTGTTGTGATGTGTTATCTTTGTTGTTTGACCTCTTACAGTCTTACGCAACATTGACCTTACACACTTTTTTACATTATTGTCTCACACTCCTATCTATAAATGTAAATACATGTCTACAATCTCTCATAGAGCATATCTATATCGATATAGATAGATGTACATAAATTTCTTTCATTCTTCCGTCCTCATTCTCTTTTTCATTCGTCTGTCTCTTATGCACCTTGTCCCTCACTCAACCGACACAACGTCGGTTACAGTCTAACACCTCATCACTGATATTATGGTCTTGCAGCCGAGCCCGTGCCCATTGTCTGTCACTTCCATCCTTCTCCAACTGTTGAAACTAGATAATTTTGGTCATCTGGCTAGTTTAATGGTTGTTTTATATTTCTACAGATAATAAAAGTCTAGTTTAATAAAAATTAATAATTAACTTATTTTAAACCAAAAATATGAAACTAAGTACCAATTTCCTTTAAAAATGTATGTATTTGTTGATGCTCTATCTGGAGTTATTTAGATTTATTTGGTTTAAACAAATAATGAGCACTACTATGAGAAATAAAATAATATGTGCAAAAAATAAATTGTAAATAACCGTAAATAGATTAAAAAAAGGTTGGTAACATTTTTAGAAATAAAATTGGCACTAGCTTTGTATTTTTTCTGATTTAAAATAAACTAGCAATGAAATTTTAAATATTAAACCAAACTTTCTTATTTCTACAAAATAGAAACCACCTTTCAGTTAAGGACGTTCGATACTGGCTCCGTAGTTCAATGTTAAAGATCAGTCTGACGTTCAAGTCGAATGTTGAAAATAGACATTACCCTTACATATCACTAGGTTCGTGCCCGTGCATTAGTACGGGATAGCTAACATTTTATACTAAAAACACACGAATCGTACGATAAGATAACAATACTGTAAAATTAAATATCAACATTAAAGTGACATTTAATAAAAAACATCTCGACTGGACTTGCATGGAGCGCGTGGCTGGACCGATCCGCAACAACAAACACTAGCAGGTAACCCCGCGCTTTGCGCGGGTAATAGTGGGGAAAAAAGATTTGGACTGCGCTGCAAAAAAAAATTTTGTTACTGTTCACAAAAACCCGTTACTGTTCATCGCGAAAACCATCTCGCGTTGACTGTGTTCCGGTAACAGTGATCTGTGAGAGCGACGGAAGCTGGGCGGTTGCACGCTCTTTATATATATGTATAGATCTCGCGTTGACTGTGCCGGTAACAGTGATCTATGAGAGCGACGGAAGCTGGGCGGCTCTTTATATATATATGTATAGATTCTCGGGGACTAGAGCACGTAGCACTAGTAGAGTGGGCAACAACCAAGAAGATCCTTTTGCGCGACGACCCAATCTGACCCGATTTCCGTGGGTCGACCACCAAAACCCCCAAAAAAAGCAGCAGCAATAAGAAATGGAACACGACCGCGCGGTCTGGCTGCTTCTGGGAACCACCGGCTGCCCGAGCGAGCCAGCATCAGCATGCAGAACACTCGAAGCATCTGAATGACTGCATTTCCTTACCCCGACGCTGTTTTCACCGCACGACCGACCACTTCACCTACCTCCCTGCCTGCCTGCGTGCCAAGCATTGCATCTCCCGCTGCTCACGGATCAGCACGCGACGGCACCACGCCTTTGTCCATTTGTTCTTGGATACCGACACAAATTTGTCAGTTCTTTCTGAGCCTGCTGTCCGGCAACAGCAAGCAGCGACGCCTTTCTGCTCGTCGGAAAGGAAGCAATAACGGGGGAAAAAAGGCTTTTGCGATTTTTGCAGCGGGGTCCGATGGGAGAGCGAGAACAGTGCTTGTGAATTGCGATGGATGGTAACAGGCCCAAGTGTAAAGATGGCAATGGGTCCTGATACCTGATACCCGACGGATATTTGATTCATTAGGGGACGGGGATGGGATCATATCTTTACCCGCGGGCATCTAAATGGGCAAGAATTCATCCCCGACGGGTATAGCGGATATGGGAACGTTTCCTGTTTACCCGTCCCCGTTACCCGTTGGGGAACCCGACTATTTGAGCTGTCATGCGAGTATTAGGCCCAAAGAAACTCAACATATGTATTTTGGTCTAAATCTGAACAATCATATATATAGTTTGTGTGTTGTAGGAACCCTATTCAATTTTTCCTCACCATCACCGCCAGCAGCACAAGCACACCTGCCTCACGAGCGCTCGTGCCCCTCGCTTCCTCAGTTCGGTCTCTTTGTCACCTTTGCTCGTCCTCCTTGCAACCTCGCTCCTTCTCCTCGGCATCTCCGAGACTCCGACACTTATATCCGGGTGAAGAAGAAACGTCTTCGATTGTAAAGTTGTGACCCCAAGTGTCCTTGTTTATCGGGTATGCAGTACCCGTCGGGTATCTGTTACCCAACCGATACCCGACGGGTACGGGGATGGACAAGAATCTATACCCGAGACAGTTAACGGGAATGGGGACGGAATAAATTCTCTATAGCAGGGAAGAGAACGTTCCGGCGATACCCGACGGGTACATCCCGTTGCCATCCTTACCCAAGTGGGCCGGCGGCGGCGGCGGCAAGCAATCTTTTTAAGCTAGCGGGCGGGGGCGGCAACTGAAGAAGCTCTGCCTTCCACTAAAAAAAAAAGTGGAGAAGCTCTGCCTTCCCGGCGAAGTGCCACCAATGTCGCCGCCGTGTGTACTGTATAGGCAAGTGTTTTTTTTAAAAAAAATAACATTACTGTATGGGCAAGGTAACGTGGAGTAGCTAGGCAATCAACATCCGGGATTAGGGAAAGGTTAGAATACGTCACGTTGTACTCCTAAGTCCGATCACGAAGCAGGTAGGTAAGCGAGCGTGGCACGCAGAACTAGTGACGTGGCGACCGACGCACAACATGCACACCCACAACCAGTACTACCTCCGTCAGGATATTTTTTATCTATAATTAGTTAAACTTAAATTACTAAAACGTAACACTGTGCTAGAATTATATTTTTTGGGATGGAGGTAGTACATGGTAACATACCTGTTGATTCCCTCGATTCAAAATTATAAGATATTTTAAGTTTTTTTTAGATACTTAGTTTTTCTATACATTTAGATTCACATTATGTCTAGATAAATAGGAAAAAGAATAAAAAACCTCAAAACGTCTCGTTATCTAGAACGGAGTTACACACCATGTCACCACATATGATAAATTATTGGCAGAGATATCGTTTAAATTTATATGGTGGTGGTGCGATGCTAGAGATATCGCTTGAACTTATTCAGCGTCTTAGAGTTCCTATGTTACCACGGTAAGGTTTATGATACATTAGGTCATAGCACATGTAGTAATTAATAGATACATATTCTTTTAAGTACCGGAGTATGCCCCATGACTTCCGCTCGAATTCCGCCTACGCCGTCCCACCCGAGCACCATCATTCCGCCATTGTTGGCCTCAGGTCCGAGCGTCGAGTGCCGCCTACCCTCACTTCGCCACTAAATTCGAGCCCCCTAACCATCCACTCGAGATTTTGCTCTCCCTATCACCTCCTCCATTCACGCAGCCTTCCAAGCGCCCTCCGCCCAAGCCCCATCCTCCCGTCGCCTCCACTGTTGCCACACCATTCCCTTTAGCACGCCTTCCCCATTGTCCTCATGTGTGCGTCCTCTTGGTAGCCCTCCACACGAGCGGTAGAGCTCGCCATCATGCAGGGAGATGATGGAGGGTCGCCCTCATGGCAGTAGTTCGTCTTGCAAGGCCAAATTTCACCTTCCGCAAACCGTCCCTCTACATGGAACTCGGCCTCCCTTGATTACTTACGGCAGTGGAGGGAGCAATAGTGCCAACGGCGGTGGCAAGGCCATGCAAGGAGGCAGGGGGCTCAACGGTTGTGGGTGGGGATATGCATAGGTGGGGATGAAAGACAAGAGAGAAAAAGAGAAAAAAGAAAATGTTATATGCAATAAATGGGTCCTACAAAAGCAAGAGTCTTAGTTTATGACTACTACTAGTTGAGTCAAGAAAATAGATCTCTCAAAACTACTATATTAGCAAACCATAATCAAAATTAGTTAGGTGTGACAATTGGACCCGCAAGCGCTGCACTCGATAGAGTGCAGGTGCAGGTGCCAAATCACACATGTGGTGAGTCTTATTAGATCGGGGCTCGAAATAAACGAGGGTCAAGTGCGGATGCTAAATCGCACACGCAGGGTGCCTATTGGGGCCTAAAATCTTTGGAGCATCACATGACTCTTTCTGCTAATTAAAATCTTAGCCCATGAATCCATTTATTAGTAGATATATATTTTTAATATAATCAACAACTCTTTTTGCTGATTCTTTATTAAAACAAAAAGTTTGCACTCAACTCTTGCGAAGATCCACATGCAAAGGAGCGGAAAAGTCTGCAGTGTCGTGGTCAACCGGCACATGCACTGAAGCACAGCATCAAAGACCTGGGCATTGTTTAGATCGCTGTTAGAAATCAGTATTTGACACTGTAGCATTTTTGTTTGTATTTGATAATTATTATCCAATCATGGTCTAACTAAGCTTAAAAGATTCGTCTCGTAATTTACAATCAAACTGTGTAATTAGTTATTTTTTTATCTATATTTAATACTCTATGCATATGTGCAAAGATTGAATGTATTGTTGGATTTATTATGGGCTAGACCCATTTATAAATTTAATAAATCAATAACTCTATGGCTTGTAATTGTGGGTATTACTATTTGTACCGGATTGGAAGTTAAAAGGACGTTGACTTAACTTAAATGATTGGAATTGATCCGTCTAATTTGAGAAGTTGAGAAACAGACAAAGGCTTGCCACACGCGCGCGCGCCGCCGCCGGCCGGGCCGGGCACGGGCTCGGGCTCGGGCCGGGGCATGGCGTGGCGAGGCAGGTTAGTGGGAGTTTCAACTTGAAGTCAGCCTGACTCCTGATCTCCCGACTCCTGATATTCCAAGGTCTCTCCGTCTTCCCGGCGCACGACTCCGAGGGCTCTCTGCTTCCCCTGCGTCTTCCAACTCCGGTTAAAAAGATAACAAATCCCGGAATCATGATTAAGTTGCTCGATAGCTTTCCTCATCTCGTAACTCTGCGCGCACGGAGAAGCGAGAGGGCAGGTGCCTCCGAAGCCCTTGTCGTTCGGGACCTTGCTCGGGGGATCGGCAATTAGGTTTTTAGGGAGCGTCTACGCGACTGCCCGAAGAGTCTTCGTACGTCGTCGTCATCTTCCCGATCGCTGCTGACGTCTTCTTCTTCCTGGCGGAGGAAACACCTTCTTCTCCTACGGCATGTCCAGGGACGTTGCTGGAACTTCAGAATCGCGGATGGGAGGGTATGATCGTTTCATCTCCTTTCTGTTTTACGTTCTACATGTTTCAGCAGTTCATCAGTTTATTTCATATGTTCAGCCATGTCATTTCGTAAGATATCTTATGTCTGTTCCTGCTAGAAATATGTTCTGCGTATGTGTTTTCTTCTTACAGTCATGTTGTTCCGTATGTACCTTTATGCTTGTTACAGATATGAGATGTATATCATGCCATCTGTTTCTCTCTGTTATAATTCATGAATCAAGTTCACATGCTTTTGATCTTTATATGTTGCACATGACATATGATCTAGCATGTATTTTCACATGTGAAACTGCTTTTGATCTAGCATGGTGAAAATACATGCTAGATCATATGTCATGTGCAACATATAAAGATCAAAAGCATGTGAACTTGATTCATGAATTATAATAGAGAGAAACAGATGGCATGATATACATCTCATATCTGTAACAAGCATAAAGGTACATACGGAACAACATGACTGTAAGAAGAAAACACATACGCAGAACATATTTCTAGCAGGAACAGACATAAGATATCTTACGAAATGACATGGCTGAACATATGAAATAAACTGATGAACTGCTGAAACATGTAGAACGTAAAACAGAAATGAGATGAAACGATCATACCCTCCCATCCGCGATTCTGAAGTTCCAGCAACATCCCTGGACATGCCGTAGGAGAAGAAGGTGTTTCCTCCGCCAGGAAGAAGAAGACGTCAGCAGCGATCGGGAAGATGACGATGACGTACGAAGACTCTTCGGGCAGTCGCGTAGACGCTCCCCAAAAACCTAATTGCCGATCCCCCGAGCAAGGTCCTGAACGACAAGGGCTTCGGAGGCACCTGCCCTCTCGCTTCTCCGTGCGCGCAGAGTTACGAGATGAGGAAAGCTATCGAGCAACTGAATCGTGATTCCGGGATTTGTTATCTTTTTAACTGGAGTTGGAAGACGCAGGGGAAGCAGAGAGCCCTCGGAGTCGTGTGCCGGGAAGACGGAGAGACCTCGGAATATTAGGAGTCGGGAGATCAGGAGTCAGGCTGACTCCAAGTTGAAACTCCCGTGGTTAGTGGGTATTAAAAAGATAACACGCCACGCCACGCCACGGCCCGGCCCGTGCCCGGCCCGGCCGGCGGCGGCGCGCGCGCGCGTGTGGCAAGCCTTTGTCCGTTTCTCAACTTCTCAAATTAGACGGATCAATTCTAATCATTTAAGTTAAGTCAACGTCCTTTTAACTTCCAATCTGGTATAAATAGTAATACCCATAATTACAAGCCATAGAGTTATTGATTTATTAAATTTATAAATGGGCCTAGCCCATAATAAATCCAACAATCCCCACCAAACTCTAGGGTTTGTAACTGTATAGTTCCAGAATCATAATTCTTTGATATACAAGTGTTTCGATGGAGACTGTTAAGTTGAACATCCACCTAGAACAAGAGTTTCACTCAGTCACAACTGAACAATGGACTATGCCTTGAATTGATAATTTTGTGTGAGGTGAGATTCACTCAAGTTCTTTGCTGGTACTAGGTTGCAACAAGCATCCCCGCTGATTGAAGCATATAAGTCACACTTCTATGCCTTTCATGAGTGTTTAGGGATAATCCATGTCCCATAGACTGTGACCAGCAATCTGACTCATATAGGTGTACTTCTCAAAAGATGTTCTGTAGGACAACATCTCATCTTTATAAGACTCTCGAAATACATTAAGGTAAATACCATCCTGCCTTACAGAAGGAAAGATATACATCAGAGATAGGTTCGTAGGGAACTTTTCTCTCAATCTACTCATAACTTGTTTCACCACTCTACTTCACGGGATCTCCGATCACATAGAGCAGGTTACCACTACAGTAGATTTCACGTGGGTCTCATACCCATCTCTCTCGATGCACTTTCTATCACATTTCGTGATAGTCCCTTAGTGAATTGATCTGCCAGATTATTCGACGTGTGGACATAGTCCAACGTTATAACTCCGGAGGTTTTCAACTTTCTGACAGTCTTTAATCTTCTTTTAACATGTCTTGTAGACTTCATGTTATTCCTGGAGCTGTTGACCTTTGTAATCACAGTCTGGTTGTCACAGTTCATTGAGATAGCCGGTATCGGTTTTTCAACTACCGGTAAATCCATCAGGAAATCACGAAGCCACTCGGCTTCAGCTCCAGCAGTGTCCAATGCAGCGAGTTCTGCTTCCATTGTAGACTTCGTTAAGATAGTCTGCTTGCAAGACTTCTAGGAAACAGCGCCACCTCCAAGCAGAAACACATATCCGCTCGTGGCATGAAGCTCATCAGCATCAGAAATCCAGTTGGCATCACAATAGCCTTCCAGTACTTTTGGATATCCAGTATACTGAATACCATAAGTCATAGTACCTTTCAGATAACGCAACACTCTCTCAAGAGCACGCCAGTGATCATCTCCTGGGTTTGACACAAACCGACTCAGCTTACTCATAGCATATGAGATGTCAGGCCTTGTTGCACTTGCCAGGTACATGAGTGAGCCAATGATCTGTGAGTATATTAGTTGATCCCTTGCTATTCTTCGATTTTTCCTTAATAGCACGCTAGGATCATAAGGCGTGGGAGCAGGATCACAGTCACTAAAACCAAAGCGACTTAGCACATTTTCCACATAGTGGGATTGTAACAGAGTTACCCCACCATCACCTTCTCTAATAAGCTTGATGTTTAAAATAACATTAGCTTCTCCCAAATTTTTCATTTCAAAATTACTCGACAGAAGTTTCTTTACTTCCTCAATCACATTGAGATTTGATCCAAAGATCAGGATGTCATCAACATATAGGCACAGCATAACAGCTTCACCCCCACCATATCGATAATACACATATGTGTCAGCTTCATTCACAGAGAAACCGGAAGATGTGAGAGTATTATCAAACCTTTCATGCCATTGTTTAGGTGCTTGTTTTAGGCCATATAATGATTTTAACAACATGCACACCTTGTTCTCTTGACCATCTGCAATGAACCCTTCTGGCTGATCCATATAGATCTCCTCTTCTAACTCTCCATTCAGAAAAGCTGTCTTAATATCCATCTGATGAATGATAAGACCATAAGAGGCAGCCACAGCAATTAAGGTGCGAATTGTAGTCAATCGAGCAACTGGTGAATAGGTGTCAAAGAAATCTTCACCCTCCTTTTGGGTATATCCTTTGGCCACAAGCCTTGCCTTGTACCTCTCAATTGTACCATCAGGCCTAAGCTTTTTCTTGAAAATCCATTTGCAACCTATAGGTTGACAACCATAAGGACGGTCAACGACCTCCCAAGTTCCATTAGACATAATAGAATCCATCTCACTCCTTACTGCTTCCTTCCACAAGTCAGCATCAGGAGAAGAATATGCCTCTCTAATGGTGGTTGAAATGTCTTCCACAAGGTACACTAAATAGTCATCACCAAAGGATTTTGCAACCCTCTGTCTCTTGCTCTTTCGAGTGACTATAGTGTCATCCTCCTCAGGGATGTGCAAATGAGAACCTTCAGCATGATCTGTTGGAACAGACAGTTCGTGTTCATGGGGAATTATAGTCTCATGACTTGTTTCACTAGGTGTATTTTTCATTGGAAATTCATTCTCAAAGAATGTAGCATCTCTTGATTCCATGATTGTATCAACATACATATCAGAAACTTCAGATTTTATAATTAAGAACCTATAACCAATGCTGTGAAAGGCATAGCCAAGGAAAATACAATCAACAGTTTTAGGCCCAAGTTTACGCTTTTTGTTGATTGGCACATTAACTTTAGCCAAGCAACCCCAAGTACGCAAATATGAGAGATTTAATCTTCTCTTTTCCCATTCCTCAAATGGTGTGATTTCTTTGTTCTTTGTTGAGACTCTGTTCAGGACATGACATGCTGTCAAAATCACCTCACCCCACCATTCCTTGGATAATCCCGCTGTACTCAACATGGAATTCACTAACTCTGTTAGAGTTCGGTTTTTCCTTTCAGTAATCCCATTGGATTGTGGTGAGAATGGCGGTGTCCTCTCATGAACAATACCATGTTCCACACATAACTCATCGAAAACATTAGAGAAATATTCTCCACCTCGATCGGACCTTAACCGCTTTATTTTCCTCTCAAGTTGATTCTCAACTTCAGCTTTATAGGTCTTAAAATAATTAAACGCTTCATCTTTTGTTTTTAAGAGATACACATAGCAAGACCTGGTGGAGTCATCTATAAAAGTGATGAAGTATCTTTTACCGCCTTTAGTCAAAATTCCATTCATTTCGCACAAATCAGAATGGACAAGTTCTAGAGGTGCTAAATTCCTCGCCTCAGCAGCCTTGTGAGGCTTGCGGGGTTGTTTTGATTCAACACATACATGGCACTTAGACTTTTTGACCAAATTGAATTTAGGAATTAAATTTAGATTTGCTAACCGCATAAGACAGCCAAAACTTGCATGACAGAAACGTGAATGCCATAAATCCGACTCATCAGAAGTATTAACATAATTCACCATTTTATTACACACATCATGCAGTGATAAACGGAACAAGCCTCCGCAATCATATCCTTTACCAACAAAGGAACCATGTTTCGACACAACACATTTATTCGACTCTAGAATAATTTTGTAGCCATCTCGACATAGCATAGATGCACTAACAAGATTCTTCTTGATGGAGGGCACATGCTGCACGCTCTTCAATGGCACCGTCTTTCCCGAAGTAAACTTCAGAGTGACCGTACCAACACCAAGAACATGAGCACGCGACCCATTTCCCATCAACAAAGCGCCAGACCTCTCGACCTGGTAGGAAGAAAACAGAGAAACATCAGCACACACATGTATATTTGCACCACTATCCATCCACCACTCAGGTGAATTACATACTGAAAGGACAAATGGTAAAGAATTACCATATCCAGGTGCTCCTTCTCCAGTATCAGTAGTGACAACATTTGCTGATTTCTTTTCCTGCTTGAACTTGCGCTCAGGGCACTCACTTGCCCAGTGCTGTTCACTGCCACAAACAAAGTAGCCTCCATCTCTCTTGTTGTTGTTCTTCTTTTTAAACTGTGCTGTTTGAACAGGCTTAGGTGTGTTCTCTTGCTTATTCTAGTTTTTCTTCTTCTTGTTAAACTTGCGGAATCCAGAGTTTCTCTTCTGCACCACATTAGCAGTAGAGGTCTCAACGCTCTTTCCATTGTCTTTTGCTCTCGCTCTCTCCTCAACATCAAGAGTACCAATGAGCTCTTCCACATTGAACTCCTGTCTCTTATGTTTGAGTGAGGTAGCAAAGTCCTTCCAAGAAGGTGGTAACTTGGCGATTATACCGCCAGCCACAAACTTGTCAGGTAAGACATATGGAAAGAGCTCAAGTTCCTTAGCTAGTGCCTGAATCTCATGAGCCTGTTCCACTATAGATCAGTTCTCAACCATCTTATAGTCATACAGCTGCTCCATGAGATACAGCTCGCTACCAGCATCGGTAACTCCAAACTTTCCAACAAGTGCATCCCACAGCTCTTTCCCTGTAGGAAGGATGATTTAGCTTTTCTGGAATTTTGGATCAAGTGCGCTAATCACTGCACCTCGAAAGAGGTTGTCATCAGCCTTAAACTTAGCCTCATCCTCAGGAGACAAGTTAGCAGGTTTGCCCTCAAAGACATGATAACATGACATTGCAGTGAGCCACAATTCCATCTTAGCTTTCCAAACCAAGAAGTTTTTACCATCAAAAGGATCAGGCTTTAACACGGCAGCAAAACCTCTGACAGAAAAATGCCTAAAATTAGGTTTTTGGATTGTTAGGATATTAGGCAATTTCCATGTCATTTTAATTCCATAAATCAACAGCATGATGATGACATATAAAGAATTGTTAATCATTGTAATCATGATATCAATTATATCCATGGTGAAAATACATGCTAGATCATATGTCATGTGCAACATATAAAGATCAAAAGCATGTGAACTTGATTCATGAATTATAACAGAGAGAAACAGATGGCATGATATACATCTCATATCTGTAACAAGCATAAAGGTACATATGGAACAACATGACTGTAAGAAGAAAACACATACGCAGAACATATTTCTAGCAGGAACAGACATAAGATATCTTACGAAATGACATGGCTGAACATATGAAATAAACTGATGAACTGCTGAAACATGTAGAACGTAAAATAGAAAGGAGATGAAACGATCATACCCTCCCATCCACGATTCTGAAGTTCCAGCAACGTCCCTGGACATGCCGTAGGAGAAGAAGGTGTTTCCTCCGCCAGGAAGAAGAAGACGTCAGCAGCGATCGGGAAGATGACGACGACGTACGAAGACTCTTCGGGCAGTCGCGTAGACGCTCCCCAAAAACCTAATTGCCGATCCCCCGAGCAAGGTCCCGAACGACAAGGGCTTCGGAGACACCTGCCCTCTCGCTTCTCCGTGCGCGCAGAGTTACGAGATGAGGAAAGCTATCGAGCAACTGAATCGTGATTCCGGGATTTGTTATCTTTTTAACCGGAGTTGGAAGACGCAGGGGAAGCAGAGAGCCTTCGGAGTCGTGCGCCGGGAAGACGGAGAGACCTCGGAATATCAGGAGTCAGGCTAACTCCAAGTTGAAACTCCCGTGGTTAGTGGGTATTAAAAAGATAACCGCGTGTGGCAAGCCTTTGTCCGTTTCTCAACTTCTCAAATTAGACGGATCAATTCCAATCATTTAAGTTAAGTCAACGTCCTTTTAACTTCCAATCCGGTACAAATAGTAATACCCACAATTACAGGCCATAGAGTTATTGATTTATTAAATTTATAAATGGGCTTAGCCCATAATAAATCCAACAACGAAGAGAGACCGAAAAAACTTGGAATCTAAACAAGCCCCTGGCCTTCATCATCATTACTAAACAAGCCCCTGGCCTTCATCATCGTTACTAGTCATCACTCGACGCGGCCGTGAGTGGCGAGTCCACGCCTCCACGGCAGCGCGCGGCAGCGTGAGCCACTCATCGCTCGTCATCATCAGAGTCGGCACGGAAGCCCAACCAAGCAGCGCCCGCCCGTTCCCGAGGCACCGGCCAGCGGGCCCACCCGGCAGCGTCTGGCCGGGTCGCTCGTGTCCACACGCGAGCGAGCGAAGCGCCCCGAAACATCCACATCACGCACGCAACGCAACCGCAACCGCAGCGGCCCATTTCCCCGGCTCGAGACGTTCGCCTTCTCCCTCCTCAAGACCTCAACTCACCTCAGCTCAGCCTGCAGCCAACCAACTCGAGCCCTCGACGACGCAAAAAAAAGGCAAAACCCTAGCCCACTCCGGCGCGCCACCGGCTGATGGTTTCGATGAGCACCACGCCGAAGCCACTCGACTCCGCCGCCGTCAGCGCCGCCGCCGCCGCCGGCGGAGGCAGAGGCGGGGACGAGGGTGGAGGAGGCGGCGGTGGCAGCGGGAAGAAGCAGGTGTGCGGGGCGGCAGCGGCGGCGGTGATGGCGCCGCCGCCGATGGCGGTCCCCGTCCCGGTCCCGGTCCCGGTCGCGGCGCCCGCGGCGGGGGAGGATGTTCGGAAGGTCAGGAAGCCATACACCATCACCAAGTCGCGGGAGAGCTGGACGGAGCCCGAGCACGATAAGTTCCTCGAGGCCCTGCAGCTGTGAGTGCGCCGATCCCCTCTGTGCTCCCCCTGTAGTCGATTCGAGGATAGGTGGTGCCGTTTCTATGAGAGTGGTAGCGGTTACTTGCTCCGTTGTGTAGTTGGATTTGTCGCCTGCCTCTCCTGAAAATGCTAAATTCCGCTGCACGGCTCTTGCAAATGCTAAATTTGGCTAGTTTACGTGCTGCTTCTGAATGGAGGCGATAGGTTCTTTGTTAGTTTTGTCTGTTGGTTCTAATTTGATGGAGAATGTTTCTGTTAACATGTTAGATATCAGTGGTCATTGTTGGGGGCACCTATGTTCATCTTCTGGTGAATCTTAGCTTTTGATAGGTTTGTCGTGTGCACTTTTTTCTTGTGAGTGGCAATGTTGTGTTTAGTTCAATGCACGGTGATTATTTTCTCCAATCTGGCAGAGAGGATGTCCTTTTAGACTGCACTTAGATATTTTAATGATACATTTGGATGTTGCACGATCCCATTTCATTGGAACCTTTTAAAGGGTGCCAGTGCACGTTTAAGGATCTCCTCCCCTTGCAAAGTTTTTCTTTGTCCTCTAGCCAGGCTAGGCAAGGTTAGATAAATCAACCAAACACATCCAACGTGTTGAGTATCTATATCCTTTTCCTGTGATTGTTTATATTTTGTAAATTGTAAGTGATGCTACTGTGAGAAGTTGAATGATTTAATGACGTTTCTCAGTTCTTTTTTTTTTGTTTCCTTGTTGTAGTTTTGATCGTGATTGGAAGAAAATTGAAGCATATGTTGGCTCAAAGACTGTTATACAGGTAGCCACCCTAAGGCCTAAACTATAGTTCTCAAAGTGCTTGTGATCTTTAGCTACAGGCATTCGGTAATGATTACTTTGTAATCAATCTGTGCTTTATAATGTCCTCAATCTATAAAAAATGTTCCTTTGACAGATAAGGAGCCATGCACAGAAGTACTTCTTGAAGGTTCAGAAGAATGGTACGGGCGAGCATCTGCCCCCACCCAGGCCAAAACGAAAGGCAGCTCATCCATATCCACAGAAGGCATCTAAAAATGGTTTGTATTATTCAAGGACCTAGCTGTTTGGCATGGTTTTTTTCTAGTTAATGAGTGATGACTGGATTTATTTAGATCCCGCAGTTTCTCAAGCTATTTTATCACAACAACAACCTACCCAGAGGGAGCAAGGTTCTGTCATGCCTATGGATACTGCTACTGTGAGAAACACAAATGCAAATGTGGCGGTGCCTTCCTGGGACAATACTCTTGCTCAACCTTTTAGTGCTGGTCATGTTCAAGGTCTGTGTTACTGTGTAATCATTGTGACCTGCGTGCAAAAATAAATGACTTGTGGAGGCAATTATAACTTTTCACATATTGTTGGTGCAGGTGCCGTTGCAACAAATAACTGTTCAAGTAGCATAGAGAGTCCATCCGGTACTTGGCCATCTTCTGAAGCAGTTGAGCAAGAAAATGTGGTTCCACCACTCTGTGGTGAGCACTCCCTTCTGCAGCATGCACTCTGCAAATCTACCTTGCAATTGTTCTGTGCATGGCCTAAGTGTTTGGTCTTGGAAAATTAGAAACGTTTGCCAACTGCAGTTTCCACTCTCATGTCAGATTAAATTACATTCTGTCGCACTTAGGTACCTAGGTGCTTAGAATAACACAAACCTTTTGCCAACTGCATTTTCCTTCATCGCATCAGATTAAATTAGCTATTGTCCTAAAGAGTGAATATTCCTTGGTCGGTTGAAATTAAGTTTGTCAAATTAGTAGGCTTTGATATCTTCGCATACAAACCATTTCTGTATTAAGGTTGTGCTATGCTACTAGATTTTGGTTTGTATTCCGACTCTTAGGTCATTACTATTGGATTTGGAGAAGAAACCTTTTTTTGTGTGTGTACGAAGTCCTGGGGATCTGAGTTGCTATTTTACCCGTTTGTATATCTATTAAAGCTATTAAGAACATAGCCCTTTCAAGCATAATCATGTCCAATTGTGTCATCTCAAATATATTGGAGCGACTCAAGGAACATGTCCAATTTAATAATCTCAAGCCCCTCGAGGGCTGGAGGTGCTTGGGCTTGTCCTTCTAGCCATGCCGGCCAAACATAAAAATAGGAGTATATATTATTCTTACTCTTTGATATCTTCCACTGGGAACCTCTCCTTGATTCCAACATAAACTTTTATGCTAGTTACACATCATCATATCTTTAAAGTAGATCTCTTAGTGTGAATGCATTTCTTCCTTCACTGCAAATGTATCTTACTTTTGCTTCTCTGTGGTTACACATGCAGCCATGCCAGATTTTGCCCGAGTATACAGCTTCCTAGGAAGCATATTTGATCCTGATACAAGTGGGCATTTGCAGAGGTTAAAAGCGATGGATCCAATTGATATTGAAACGGTACTTCTTCTATATATATGCTCTACTTTTTGGTTCTTTTCATGCATTTCACAAGCATCTTGCCTTTCTTTGTTTGTTATGTGTCCCATTTCAAAGCTTTTACAATTTCTGTGCATAACTATCGTTTCTATTTTCTAGCTTCTGCTGCTATCTTGGCTAGTCCTGGCTCTTATTTAATATAGCTGGGGGCTCATACACTCAGAACATTCTTGAGTTTTAGATATAGTTCCTAAATATTCTGAATCTATCAGTGTTCACTAAAAATCATCCGCACTTCCATAAGTAATGTCAGTAAGGTGTTAGTTAAGTTTCACCAAAATTTTGCTTTGGTCTTACTATCCTTGAAATTAGAACTGCCTGGTCCTTTTAGCTCCAAAGATAGAAATCTAGTTCTCATTGTCTTCATTTCTGCTTGTTTTTATTCACAAGAACATTCAAGTATTTCTCCCTGTGTTAAAAAAAAACTTGGCTTTTGGGCACATGGTCTCCAATATGTATGGAACTATGGATGTACCTATGATCATGTTTTTATTACTATAATAGATTATAGAATCAAATAAAAATATGATATTATGGAAGTGCTTTTCAAGGCAAATCACAGATTATTTGTCATGTTTCCAAACTAAATAAATTATTTATAGTCAGTCAGTCAGCGTCAAAAGGTCTGACCACATTGTGAAAAAAAATCGGTATTTGTGATCAAAGGAAGTATATTATTTAACTTTGAATTCCTGTAAGCGTCTTCTGTTCTTTTCCATTCAAGATTGAGAATTTTTGGAGTCTTGATTGTCCGTAGGATTGTTAATATTTGGCTAATTCAATATGAGTGATTTGACATTGATCATTGGTCTGTTGATTGGCATACACAGGTACTACTACTAATGAGAAATCTTTCCACAAACCTTAGGAGTCCTGACTTTGAGCAACATGTAAGTTCATTTGGTTTCTTCATTCCTCTGATCTGCTCAGATCTCTCTGGAAACTTTTGCAGCTTTTAGTCATGTAAGCGTGCTATGGATGATATTCCCGTTTTGTGTTATTACTACCATTAGGCTTGCCATGATTTTGTCCATTACAGTTATATGCTGACTAATTCAACGTTTCAAAGATGGGTCACAAAGCCCACTCAGGCAGACTTGCTGGGTGCCACTGTATGTCTGCCGAGTGCCTAGTGCTTTTTAAAACTTCACTGACGATAATGATCTCTTTCAGATTGTGTTCCAGTTATTGCGATTGGTATTTTAATACCCTGTAACTCCTTGAGATTCCATCATGTGCCTCATAATAATTATGGACATTACCTGGCCTTCTTAGTGCAGTTAAGGACCGATAATTTTAACATTTTTTTGTAAAAAATATGTTAACCTGTAAAATTTCCAATCACAAATACTTCTCTGTGTAAGAAATAACCTCAAAATGCATGATTATGTTGATAACGGCATTTTTTACATTTTTATACATAGACACTTTGGTGCAGTGGTGAGAGCTGTCTCACTGAGTCACCAGGTCACGGGTTCGAAGCAGCCTCTCCGTAGATTTTGCGGGGGAAGGCTTGCCTCGATTTTTCCCTTCCCTAGACCCCACTCATGTGGGAGCCTTCGGCACTGAGTCTGCCCTTTTTAGACACTTTGCAATAGTATTTGAATTGTTCTTTACTTATACTGCTCTTTTCCAAAATGCTGACTGATTTACTATCTGATTACAGCGGAGGTTGCTATCATCATATAGCTATGGTGGTGGGGACCATGTTAAATCTGAAGGCATGGAAAATCATGGATCTCCTCAGAGTGGCCATCTTCCATTCCTGTAAATCTTCTGCCACTCCCTGTTCATGTGTGGTTATGACATCAGCACTGCCATCTTGACTAGCCCAATTTGCAATTGCCAGGGTAACAAGTGAATGAGAGCACACTGCCAATTTGCGGTCGAAGCTTTGGTTCCATGAGGACATTCCTGTGTGCTCTCAGCAATGAAGTTGTGGACGTCTGGTCTGGCAGTTTATGAATGCTAGAGACGTATGGTCTGACCCTAGGCTAGTTTTGCTTTTCACGTTCATGTAGATAGCCAGTTTTGTGTGCTCATGCAATTCTTTTCCTGGGTGGGGCCAAGATCGATATGTTTTTTGTTACACACTTGTGCTCGCGTGTATGTAAATATATGTGGAATCTTGTAATGCTTGAGGTACTTGGAGTCTTTGGTTAGGACAGCATGTATATGCAATAATCAGGAGATCACCGTCATCTGACTAAATAATGAAAAATGTTTTAGTTGTGGACCTGTCTAAAACTGCCCTCTAGTAAAGTTATATACTCCCTCCCTCCCAAAATATCTATCATTTTTGTTTCCCCAGAAATGATTTTAAAAAATATATATTAAAAACATGTTAGTATTTATGATACATAATTGGTATCATTAGAAAAATATTTGAATCTAGGTTTTTAATAAATTTATTTAGAGATGTAAATGTTGCACGCATTTTCTATAAATCGAGTCAAACTCTTGGTACGGAAACCAAAAGCGACGGATAATTTAGGACAGAGTGGGTACATGGATATCCTTATGTTTGTTGATTAATGGTAGTATTATGCTACTAATTGGTCAGTTCCGTACTTGGGAGTTCCTTTGAAGGGTATATACTTCGATTTTAAGTGATCAGTCAATGCTTTGTTGCTGGCATTCGGTTTGGCGGTTTGTACAGTTCGATGTGGATTCAGATTCTGTGCGCATTTAGCAGTGTTTCATATATGTTTTGGTTTGGCGCGCTGCGCCCTATTGGATTTGTTGGTGGCATTCGGTTTGCAGTTTGCACAGAACCGAGCGGCCTTCGAAATTCTTGTGAAATATAAACGAGGAATCTAAAGTTCTGACGTCAATTAAGCTATCTGTTTGAGAAGGGAACATAATGGAGCACGACTCGAAGGTAGTTTAATCTCAGCAAGCAATTTAACTGTTTTAATTTTTCTAAGCCAAGTTTCTCTTAATTTTGACACCTATAAACTAAATAAATGCACAACCAGATTGAATTTGCGGATTCATGAAAACTTTGAAGTTGTAGATATTTATCTATTTTTCTAAATTTTATCAAAGTCAGAAGTTGACTTTGGGCGAAACTAAAATGGACTACTATTTGAAAAGAAGGGAACGCCATATATTTATTTGTCGATATAGGACACACGTACATAATGGAATACGAGTTGAAGGTACTTTGATCTCGTGTTGATTATGGGCAGAAGGAACCAAATCAGATTATTTAGGCAGAAGAAAGAAGAAACGACAATAGTCCATGTGCAGCAGCCAACGCAACAATCCAAGCCTCATGCGTCTTCTCAGAGCATCAGCATCTCCTGCTTGCACTCCCTGCTCCTGGCGGGCAGGAAGCTAGGAAAGTGGTCGAACAGTTTCGCTAGAAATTGTTAGAGTAAAGTGCACCGATGGTCCTCGAACTTGTTCGGCTATGTCGTTCTGGTCCTTAAATTTGTAAATCGTCCGTTAATTCCTCAAACTTATTCATCTATGTCATCCCGGTCCCTAAACTCTCAAATCATTCGTTTAGGTTCTCAAACTTGTTCGGTTGTATCATCTAGGTCCCTAAAATTGCATACACCAGTTTAGGTCTTCAAACTTGTTCGTTGTGCCATCTCAGTTCCTAAATATTGTAAACTTGTAAATTCAATATATATTTATAGAACTGTCCAAAAATTATAAACGTAATTTTGTTAGACTCCTGGTAACATATGCTTTAAATTAGAATAAAAAAGGTCACCATGTACTTTCTATTTTTAACTCTATAGTTCAATAACTAAATAGACACATACATTTTTAAAAATATACGTGCCTATTTAATCATTTAGCTACATAGTTAAAAATAAAAAGTATATGATGATTTCTTTTAATCTAATTTAAAGTACATGTTACCAGGAGTTTAACAAAAATAGATTTATAATTTTTGGATAGCTCTATAAATATATATTGAATTTACAAGTTTATAGTATTTACAACATTTAGGGACCGAGATGACAATAACTGAACAAGTTTGAGGACCTAAACAGGTGTTTTGCAAGTTTAGGGACCTAGATGATACAACCAAACAAGTTTGAGGACCTAAATGAGCAATTCGCAAGTTTATGGACCAGGATGACACAGATGAACAAGTTTAAGGACCTAAACGGTCGATTTACGAGTTTAGAAACCAGAATAACACAGTCAAACAAGTTCGAGGACCGCCAGTGGACTCTACTCTGTCGTTGCCGTGGCATAACATCTCTGTAAAGTTTCGAATATAACACCAACAAACTGAGGTCCATCAACGAATATAACACCGCCAGTGGACTTTTTTTTGAAAGGATAATCACGTTCGCTCTATTGTCTGAGTAATAATCACGTTCGTTCTATTGCCTCAGTTTGTTGGTGGACCCGGGTGCTCGTAGGTGTGGTTTGTACCATGAGGAACATCTCTTTGGTACAGGTAGTAGTGGGAATGTGAGCAATTTTTGCTATAATCTTAATCCACGAAAGCAATATATATAGATCATGACGATAATAATGAACACATGCACGTCACCAGTACTGGGCAACCAAAGCAGGATACGTTCTTCTTATATGGCGTAACTTTTTAAACGAACAAGGAACAAGATAGTGCCCAACTGTATGAAAACATCAGTAAAATACAAGAGAATAGTCCGGTTAAACTAAGAAAAAAAAGGAAAAACAATCAAACTCATCAAACAAAGTAAAAAAACAACATTGGCAGCTGACACCCCATCAAACTATCGCTCACCCTCGAATCCTAATATCGCTCAGTTTCTAACCCGATATCTGTTTTCTGACACAGTCTGGTAATTTAGGAGTTTTATTATAGAATTTTAGCAGGCCCTATTTAGAGTATAGCAGAGTATCTCTGAGATCGAAAGCATAATCCCCCCGGCTTTACTAAAGCAGGTCAGGAAATAAAGTTTGCATGAAAACGTTCTCTTCGACACCAGCACGGATCACACATAGGTCATCAAGGTTCAAGACCTCAGACATCACCATACACTAAGGGCTTATTTGGCAGGGCTCTGGCTCATCTGAAAATGGCTCCGGCTCTGACTCCTCTGAAGGAGCAGCTTCTCTAGAGGAGCTGAAGCCGTTCTGGAAAACGTTTGGCAAAACGGCTCCTTCGCACTAGACGACGTGAACCCACAACAAGGAGCCGCGCGAAGCTCGTTTTTGAGGCTTCTCATGCGCAGGCAAAAAATGGCTCCAGCTCTTGACCGGCTCCCCATGCAGAGCCATTTCCAAAACAGACGGTTGGCAGAGCTCCTGCAGAAGCCGGAGCTAAAGCCCCTATAGGAGCCCTGCCAAAGAGGCTCTAAAACATGTATCTGATCAAGATGGCCTCCAATAGTTTTTTAGTGTACGAAATCCAACAGATGCACATTTAACACAAAGGTAAATTTAATAGCAGGCAATCAGAGAGAAACAGCTAAAGAAAACCAACTCAACTTGCTGTTGCACCTCAGCACAAGTTTGCAGGACTCGACATCACTATAGAAACACACGACACGAAAACACACTCAGGACAACTAAACAGAGCACACCCAACCAGAGAACCACCCGGACGAACAACTTTACTGACCACCACGGAGGCGCAGCACCAGGTGGAGGGTGGACTCCTTCTGGATATTGTAGTCGGCAAGAGTGTGGCCATCCTTAAGTTGCTTTCCAGCAAAGATGAGGCGCTGCTGGTCTGGTGGGATGCCCTCCTTGTCTTGAATCTTTGTCTTCACGTTATCGACCGTGTCAGAAGACTCAACTTCAAGTGTGATGGTCTTGCCAGTTAGAGTCTTGGCAAAGATTTGCATGCCTCCCCTCAGCCTGAGCATGAGGTGAAGGGTGGACTCTTTCTGAATGTTGTAGTCAGCCAAGGTGCGACCATCCTCAAGCTGCTTCCCCGCGAAGATGAGGCGCTGCTGGTCTGGTGGAATGCCCTCCTTGTCTTCAATCTTCGCCTTCACATTGTCAATCGTGTCCGAGGACTCAACCTCTAGCGTGATGGTCTTTCCAGTCAAGGTCTTGACAAAGATCTGCATGCCTCCCCTGAGGCGAAGGACAAGGTGGAGGGTGGACTCCTTCTGGATATTGTAGTCAGCCAAGGTACGACCACCCTCAAGCTGCTTGCTAGCAAAGATTAACCGCTGCTGGTCTGGAGGGATTCCTTCTTTGTCCTTAATCTTTGCCTTCACATTGTCGATTGTATCAGAGGACTCAACCTCAAGCGTGATGGTCTTCCCGGTGAGCGTCTTGACGAAAATCTGCATGCCACCTCTAAGCCTGAGCACGAGGTGGAGGGTAGACTCCTTCTAGATGTTATAATCAGTGAGCGTCCGCCCATCCTCAAGCTACTTGCCAGTAAAGACCAGACGCTTGAAAGCTCTAGTTTGGTTTTGGTAAATTGATGAAACCCTAAGTGCTAACCTAGTTTATTAAGTGATCATGAGATAGGTAGCACGCTCCAAGTGATGAAGCAAGTGAAGATCATAGCATGATGATGATACCATGATAATGATCAAGTGCTTGGACTTGGAAAGAAGAAAGAGAAAAACAAAAAGCTCAAGGCAAAGGTATAAACCATAGGAGCTATTTTGTTTTGGTGATCAAGACACTTAGAGAGTGTGATCACATTTAGGATTGATAGCTGTACTATTAAGAGGGGTGAAACTCGTATCGAAATGTGGTTATCAAAGTGCCACTAGATGACTCATTGCATATGCATTTAGGATCTAGTGGAGTACTAACACCCTTGAAAATGTTTGTGAAAATATGCTAACACATGTGCACAAGGTGATACACTTGGTGGTTGGCACATTAGATCAAGGGTGGTGAAGTTTAGGAGCAAGGGTAAGAAACTCCACCGGCGGAGTGTCCGCCCGTAGAGTGCAGATAGTTCGACGGTGCCACCGGCGCCCTAGATAGCAAAGACGGAGGTCACTAGGAGTGACCGAACGCTGGCCACGGTTGGACCGGCATGTCCGGTCAGATGTATTAGCGAAGACGCTGGTATCGGTCAAACGATCGGACGCTGGGTCGCTATGCGATCGGACGCTGGCCAGGTGTGTCCGGTCATTGCTAACGTACGCTGATGTGAGGCGCACAGAGGAGACGTTGAATGACCGGACATTGGGTGAGTCCATCGGGCATGACCGGACGCGTCCGGTTGTGAAAATTCGTGTTTGGAACCTTACTGGAAACGACCGGACGCTGGGGTCCAGCGTCTGGTCACTTTCTAACTGACGCGTCCGATCAACTGACGACCGTTGAAATCTAACGAACAATATTTGAAGCAGGGGACACGTGGCGTGAATCACATGACCGGACGCTGACGGCCAGCGTCCGGTCGATTAGACCGGAGCGTCCGGTCACCCCGCGTTGTGCCCAGTGAAAGAGTACAATGGCTTTATTTCGTGGGGGCTTCTATTTAAGCCCCATGGCCGGATGAAGCTCACACCTTTGGCCATTTTCATTGACATAGCAACCTTGTGAGCTTAGCCAAAGCCCTCCCACTCATCTCCATCATTGATTCATCATCTTTGTGAGATTGGGAGAGAATCCAAGTGCATTGCTGGAGTGTTTGCATCTAGAGGCACTTGTTGTTCGTGTTTCGCTATGGGTTTCACTTGTTACTCTTGGTGGTTGCCGCTACCTAGATGGCTTGGAGCAGCGAGGATCGTTGAGCGGAGGGTGGTGATTGTCTCCGGCTTCGATCGTGGTGATTATGAGGGGTTCTTGACCTTTCCCCGGTGGAGAGCCAAAAGGTACTCTAGTGGATTGCTCGTGGCTTGTGTGATCCTCATCTTGTGTTGGTTGTGTGGCACCCTATTGAGGGTTTGGCGTGTGAAGCCAATTAGCGCGTGAACCTCCAAGTGAGTGAATCGTCACAACGAGGACTAGCTTGCCTGCAAGCAAGTAAACCTCGATAAAAAATCATTATGTTCATCATTGATTCCGAGGTGATTGGTCTTCATTGTTATTCATCCTTGTGATTGATTGGTTCCTTCATCTACACGACGGTATAACCTTCTTGATCACTCTCTTTACATTACCGCAAACTAGTTGTCAAGCTCTTTAGTGTAGCTAGTTGTGAGAGCTTACTTGCTTGGTTGGTGTGGCTCTTTAGTTAGCTTTTGAGAGTACACTAACATAGGGTAGTGTCATAGCTTTTGTGTGAATAGATACTATCTAAACTAGAATTGTGGTAGGTGGCTTGCTTTTTGAGTAGGCTAGCGCAACACTTTCTTCGCCTCATAATTGTCTAACCATTTTGTTAAGTGTTGCTGTAGAAATTTTTATTAGGCTATTCACCCCCCTCTAGCCATTAGGACTTTTCAAGTGGTATCAGAGCTGTGGCCACCGTGATTTGAGGCTTAACAACCTTCGGTGTAAAAATAGCTCAAAACAACAACACCAAGAAGCCATCCTAATTTAATAGCATAAATTATCCTTATTGGAAGTCAAAGATAACCACACACATCAAGTTAATCAATAGAAAGGTGTGGAAGGTGGTAGAAACCAAAATTGAGATTGGTGATCCAGAGAATCCCACTGCGGCCGAAGAAGTGCTTCTTCAAAATAATAACATTGCTCTAAGTGCTATTCATGATGCAATTGATGAGAGAACATTTAAGCAAATCAAGAATATTGAGATGGCTCATGAGGCTTAGAAGAAGTTGGAAGAGTTATTTGAGGGCACTCAAGCCGTGAAGGGTGCAAAGGCTTACATTCTCAAGGAGAAGTTTGCAAGCTTCAAGATGAAGGAGGATGAGAGTGTGTCGGAGATGTTTCATAGGCTTCAAGTGCTTATCAATGATCTCAAAGCACTTGGAGAAGAGGTGAAGGATAAGGACTTCTCCCATAAGTTCTTGAGATGCTTACCTTCAAGATTTGGTACATTGGTCACCATTCTAGTGAGAAGCGGTTTAGACACCATGACACCAAACCAAGTATTGGGGGATATAATGACCGATGATACATATAGAGATGATGATGAGAAGAAAGAAAAGAAGGAGAAGAAAGATGAGAAGAAGGATGACAAGAAGAAGAGCACGGCATTCAAAGCCACATCATTCGAGAGCAAAGCTAAGCAAGAAACATCAAGTGAAGATGATGATTCATGGGATGATGATGATGATGAGAAGATGGCTCTCTTTGTCAAGAGATTTGGCAAGTTCATGGTGAAGAAGGACTATCGTGCTAGGAGAAAGAAGTCTTCATCCAAGAACAAAGAAGAGTTAAGAAGGTGCTTCAAGTGTGGAAGCAAAGATCATCTTGTTGCTCAATGTCCATACAATAGCGACAATGATGATGACAACAAGAAGAAGGACAAGAAGGAAAAGAAAGAGAAGAAGGACAAGATGACCTTCAAGAAAAAGAAGGGTAGTTCATATGTAGTCACTTGGGATAGTGATGCTTCCTCAAGTGATGATGATGATGATAGTGATGATGTCAAGACCACCAAGAAGAAAGTTCTTGCAAGCATTGCTATCAATGAGAAGCCTTCTCTCTTCAAATCTTCATCATGCTGCATGGCTAAGGCCACTAAGGTACAATCTTGTGATGATGAAAGTGATGAAGAACATGATGATGAAAATAAACATGAAAATGAAAATGATAGTGATAGTGATGATGATGAGCCTACCAAAGATGAATTGTTTGACATGCTAGAAGATGCTAAAGAACATTTTGACATTAAGAGAAGAGAATGCAAGAGCTTGAATAAGGAGGTAAAAGCCCTTAAGCAAGCCCTTGATGAGCTCAAAGTAACTCATGAGAGGCTAGAGGAAGCCCATGAGAAACTAGGCAAGGCTCACAAGAAGCTTGAAAAAGCTCATTCTTCTTTGCTTAATGAGCAAAATAAAAAGAAGCATGTTGAAACTTGCAATATAGGCTTAACTTGTGATATAATTGATGAATCATTATCTATGCCTATCATTGTTGCTTCCACTAACCCTTCTTATAGTACTTCCACTTCTATCTCATCTAGTAGTGATGGTCTCACTTGTGATGCCTCACTAGTGGTTGAGAATGAGAACCTCAAGAAGGAGGTCAATAAGCTCACTCATATCTTGGCTAAGGCTTATGGTGGTGAGGACCGCTTGCTTATGTGCTTGGGTAGCCAAAGAGCTTCTCTCTATAAAGAGGGATTGGGCTATACCCCCAAGAAAGGCAAGGCAACCTTTGCTCCTCATAAGATTAGTTTTATGAAGAATAATTGTCGATTTTGCAATAGTTGCAAGCAAGTGGGTCATAAAAGAGCAAGAATGCAACAACAAGAGCAAAAATGCTAATGTATCTTTCATAAAGCTTGATTCATGCTATATGCTTACTAAGGGTACAAATGGTGTGAAGGCTAAGTTCATTAGTAAACCATGGATGGGCTCAAAGAAGAAAGCCATTTGGGTACCAAAGAGCTTAGTGACTAACCTTCAAGGACCCAAGTAAGTTTAGGTACCTAACAAGAATTGATCTTCTCTTGTAGGTCAATTACAAAGCCAGATGAAGGCATTAGATTCTTGATAGTGGATGCACTCAACACATGACCGGTGATGCAAGAATGTTCAACTCAATCAACACCAATGGCAATGATGATTATAATAGTATCACATTTGGTGACAATGGCAAAGGCAAGGTCAAAGGGCTTGGTAAGATTGCAATATCAAATGACATGAGCATATCCAATGTGTTGCTAGTAGAGAGCTTGAACTTCAATTTGCTATCCGTGGCATAATTGTGTGATCTTGGATTCAAATGCATATTTGGGGTAGATGATGTAGAAATCATAAGTGTAGATGGCTCTAATTTGATCTTCAAAGGTTTTAGATATGAGAATCTATACTTGGTTGATTTCAATGCTAGTAAAGCTAGATTATCTACATGCTTGTTCACTAAGTCTAGCATGGGTTGGTTATAGCATAGAAGACTTGGTCATGTTTGAATGAAACAATCGAATAGATTGGTTAAGCATGACTTAGTTAAAGGCTTGAAAGATGTTGTGTTTGAAAAGGATAAGCTTTGTAGCTCTTGTTAAGCCGACAAACAAGTTGGAAACACCCATCCTAAGAAAAGTATGATGAGCACTAGCAAAGCATTTGAGTTATTGCATATGGATTTGTTTGGGCCAACACAATACACTAGTATCGGTGGAAACAAATATGGCTTTGTAATAGTGGATGACTACATAAGATACACATGGGTATTCGTTCTAGTGGACAAAAGTGATGCATTTGCAACATTCAAATTATTTGTCAAAGGCATTCACAATGAGTTTGAAACAACCATCAAGAGAGTTAGAAGTAATAATGGTAGTGAGTTCAAGAACACTAGAATTGATGAGTTATGTGATGAATTTGGAATTAGACATCAATTCTCGGCCAAGTACACACCTCAATCAAATGGCCTTGTTGAGAGAAAGAATAAAACACTCATTGATATGGCAAGGTCTATGCTTAGTGGGTACAATGTGAGTCAATCTTTTTGGGCCAAAGCTATCAACATGACTTGCTATTGTAGCAACCGCCTCTATTGTCACCGATTGAAAGAGAAGACACCATATGAGCTCTTGAATGGTAGAAAGCCAAACATTGCATATTTTCGGGTTTTTGGTTGTAAATGTTATATCTTGAAGAAATGCACTAGATTGGGTAAGTTTGATAAGAAATGTGATGAATGATTTCTACTTGGTTATTCCACTACAAGCAAAGCATATAGAGTTTAGAATTTAGATAGTGGTACTCTTGAGGAAGTTCATAATGTTGAATTTAATGAAACCAAGGGTTCACAAGTAGAAAATGAGAACTTGGAAGATGTTAGAGGCATTCAACTTTTAAATGCCATGAAGAACATGGATATTGGTGAATTGAGGGCTAGGCAAGTGAATGATGATGAAGATGATCAAGTGCAAGTGCTCTCAAACTCAAATGTGCAAGATAATACAAATCAAGTTAGTGCAAGTGGCTCTCATGATAATGAACAAGATCAAGTGGCTAGTACATCATCTCAACCCAATGATCAAGCAAGTGCAAGCAATCAAGTTCAAATCCTCCAACCAACTAATATTGCAAGAAATCATCCATTAGACACTATCATTGGTGATATTTCAAGAGGTGTACAAACAAGATCAAGATTGACATCATTTTGTGAATACTTCTCATTTGTGTTATCCATTGAACCAAAGAAGATAGATGAAGCATTGAAGGATGTTGATTGGGTGAATGCTATGTATGAAGAATTGAATAACTTCATAAGAAATCAAGTATGGGAATTAGTATAGAGACCAAAGGGACACAATGTGATTGGAACCAAATAGGTCTTTAGAAACAAGCAAGATCAAGATGGGATAGTAGTAAGGAACAAAGCAAGATTAGTAGCACAGGGCTATACACAAGTTGAAGGTCTTGACTTTAGAGAAACATATGCCCTGGTTGCTAGATTAGAAGCAATAAGAATCTTGCTAGCCTATGCTTGTGCCCACAACATCAAGCTCTATCAAATGAATGTTAAGAGTGCATTTCTCAATGGCTACATCAATGAAGAAGTATATGTTGAGCAACCTCCCGATTTTAAAGATGACAAGAAGCCCACCATGTGTACAAGTTAAAAAAAGCATTGTATGGCTTGAAGCAAGCACCTAGAGCATGGTATAAGAGATTGAGGGATTTCCTACTTTCTAATGGGTTCACAATAGGCAAGGTTGACACCACTTTTTTCATCAAGAATATTGGAAAAGATCTATTTGTATTACAAATATATGTTGATGACATCATATTTGGATCAACCAATCAAGACTTTTATGATGAATTTAGAAAGATGATGGCTAATGAGTTTGAGATGTCTATGATTAGAGAGTTGAGTTACTTCCTTGGTCTTCAAATCAAGCAATTGAAGAATGGTACATTTGTAAGTCAGGGCAAGTATATCAAGGACATGATCAAGAAGTTTGGCATGAGTGATAGCAAAGTCATTAGCACACCAATGGGAACAAATGGTAACTTAGTGATGCAAGTGACAACATGGTAGATCAAAAATTGTATCAATCTATGATTGGAAGCCTACTTTATGTGACCACATCAAGGCCGGATGTCATGTTTAGTGTATACATGTGTGCAAGATTTCAAGCCTCACCAAGAGAAAGTCATTTGAAGGCTACAAAGAGGATATTGAGGTACTTGAAGCATACACCAAATGTTGGTTTGTGGTATTCCAAAGGAGCAAAGTTTGAGCTAGTTGGTTACTCTGACTCAGATTATGCAGGATGCAAGGTTGAAAGGAAGAGTACCTTAGGGATATGTCAATTGTTGGGAAGATCACTTGTCTCATGGTTATCAAAGAAGCAAAATAGTGTTGCATTATCAACCGCCGAAGTCAAATACATATCCGCCGATAGTTGTTGTGCACAAATACTTTGGATGAAGGCCACTTTGAGTGACTTTGGAATCAAGTTCAAGAAAGTGCTATTGCTATATGACAATGAGAGTGCAATCAAATTGACAAACAATCCAGTTCAACCTGCAAGAACAAAGCACATTGATGTCCACCACCATTTCATAAGAGCTCACCAACAAAAAGGGGGACATTTGCATTGAGAGTGTAGGCACCAAAGATCAACTTGCCGACATATTCACCAAGCCATTGGATAAGAAAAGGTTTTGCAAGCTAAGGAATGAGTTGAACATATTAGATTTCTCAAATATTTGTTGATGCACCTCCCCACTTATATGACATGCCTCTCCTTCGAGCAATCTAAGGTAAAAGTTGATTGGCATGGCATACATTCTTGCTAAGGACTTGTTTAGTGCATCTAGACATCTTTCATGTTTAATAGGCTCATTTATGAAAATCAAATGAATTTGATGATTGTATGGCACCACTATTGCTTCTATGCTTATTTTGATCTAGTGGTAGCATATGACATGTTTGTGGGCTTTGTAAACATAGTGTTTAATCTATAAAATGAGCTCTAAGTGTTTAACTCAACATGGTACAAGATAACCCTTATTTGGAGGTGTGAAGAAGCTTATCCTTGGATCAAACCGAGTTAAATATCTTTGGCAAATGATCTAGGTTGGACCAAAATTGTGGGAATATGATCCTTGCCCCATTGATTGACATTAATAATCCTAACCTATCTACTTTTTAAACCTTTATGGTCATTGATGACAAAGGGGGAGAAATAGTGCACAAAGATAGTAAATAGACACCAAAGGGGAGAATTTGACATAGGGGGAGAGATATGACAAAGGAAAGGAACACCAAAGGGGAGAATTTGACATAGGGGGAGAGATATGACAAAGGAAAGGAATCAATTAAAATTTTGAGCACATAAGTAGGGGGAGCAAGCTCATAAACTTGTATGGTGCATTTCATATGTTTGCTTACATAGCACAAGTTTTAAATTTCAATATCCATACTTGTGTGGTGTATGCTAGTTGTAGGTTTGAATGATGAAATGAAAAACTAGTATGCATATGTTATATAGTGATTTCATTTTTAAAGTGTTGTTTCCAAGTGGTATCAAGCTAACCATGATGCTAAGGATGGTATAATGGTGCACTTCGATTGGTATCACGCTTCAAAGGTCCATCTTTTATACCTTAGCATCATTTGGTAGACATTGACTCCTATATTTCCTATCTAAGCATATGTGCAAGCTACAATCCAAATCCTTAGCACATATGTAGGCGGAGCAATTGCTACCATTTAGGGTTCATAAAACTTGTCCATATCCTTTTACACATGGTAAATATGCTTGGGCAAGCAACATGGATTCAATTGAATTTCAATTCATATCTTTGTGAAAGGGTTGTCATCAATTACCAAAAAGGGGGAAATTAAAAGCTCTAGTTTGGTTTTGGTAAATTGATGAAACCCTAAGTGCTAACCTAGTTTATCAAGTGATCATGAGATAGGTAGCACACTCCAAGTGATGAAGCAAATGCAGATCATAGCATGATGATGATGATACCATGATGATCAAGTGCTTGGACTTGGAAAGAAGAAAAACAAAAACAAAAAGCTCAAGGCAAAGGTATAAACCATATGAGCTATTTTGTTTTGGTGATCAAGACACTTAGAGAGTGTGATCACATTTAGAATTGATAGCTGTACTATTAAGAGGGGTGAAACTCGTATCGGAATGCGGTTATCAAAGTGCCACTAGATGCTCTAACTCATTGCATATGCATTTAGGATCTAGTGGAGTACTAACACCCTTGAAAATGTTTGTGAAAATATACTAACACATGTGCACAAGGTGATACACTTGGTGGTTGGCACATTTAATCAAGGGTGGTGAAGTTTGGGAGCAAGGGTAAGAAACTCCACCGGCGGAGTGTCCACCCGTAGAGTGCGGACAGTCCGACGGTGCCACCAGCGCCCTAGATAGCAAAGACGGAGGTTACTAGGAGTGACCGGATGCTGGCCATGGTTGGACCGGTGCGTCCAGTCAAATGTATCAGCAAAGACACTGGCGTCGGTCAAATGACTGGACACTGGGTCGCTATGCAACCGGACGCTGGCCGGGTGTGTCTAGTCATTGCTGATGTATGCTGACGTGAGGCGCACAGAGGAGACGTTGAATGACCGGACGCTAGGTGAGTCCGATCGAGCATGACGGATGCGTCCAGTCGTGAAAATTCATGTTTGGAACCTTACTGGAAACGACCGGACGCTGGGGTCCAGCGTCCGGTCACTTTCTAACTAAAGCGTCCAGTAAACTGACGATCGTTGAAATCTGACAAATAGTATTTGAAGTAGGGGACACGTGGCGTGAATCACGTGACCGGACAGCGTCCGGTCGATTGGACCAGAGCGTTCGGTCACCCCGCGTTGTGCCCAGTGAAAGGGTACAACGGCTCTATTTCGTGGGGGCTTCTATTTAAGCCCCATGGCCGGTTGATGCTCACACCTTTGGCCATTTTCATTGACATAGCAGCCTTGTGAGCTTAGCCAAAGCCCTCCCACTCATCTCCATCATTGATTCATCATCTTTGTGAGATTGGGAGAGAATTCAAGTGCATTGCTTGAGTGTTTGCATCTAGAGGCACTTGTTGTTCGTGTTTTGCTATGGGTTTCGCTTGTTACTCTTGGTGGTTGCCGCCACCTAGATGGCTTGGAGCAGCAAGGATCGTTGAGTAGAGGGTGGTGATTGTCTCTAGCTCCGATCGTGGTGATTATGAGGGGTTCTTGACCTTTCCCCGGCGGAGAGCCAAAAGGTACTCTAGTGGATTGCTCATGGCTTGTGTGATCCTCATCTTGTGTTGGTTGTGCGACACCCTATTGAGGGTTTGGCGTATGAAGCCAATTAGCGTGTGAACCTCCAAGTGAGTGAATCGCCACAACGAGGACTAGCTTGCCAGCAAGCAAATGAACCTCGGTAAAAAATCATTGTGTTCATTATTGATTCCGAGGTGATTGGTCTTCATTGTTATTCATCCTTGTGATTGATTGGTTCCTTCATCTATACGGCGGTATAACCTTCTTGATCACTCTCTTTACATTATCGCAAACTAGTTGTCAAGTTCTTTATTATAGCTAGTTGTGAGAGCTTGCTTGCTTGGTTGGTGTGGCTCTTTAGTTAGCTTTTAAGAGCACTCTAACATAGGGTAGTGTCATAGCTTTTGTGTGAATAGATACTATCTAAACTAGAATTGTGGTAGGTGGCTTGCTTTTTGAGTAGGCTAGCGCAACACTTGCTTCGTCTCATAATTGTCTAACCATTTTGTTAAGTGTTGTTGTGGAAATTTTTAGTAGGCTATTCACCCCCCTCTAGCCATTAGGACCTTTCAACGCTGTAGATCTGACGGGATTCCCTCCTTGTCTTGGATCTTTGCCTTGACGTTGTCAATTGTATCCGAGGACTCAACCTCAAGGGTGATGGTCTTGCTAGTAAGGGTCTTCACAAAGATATGCATCTGTATAGACAAAAATCACATGGTAAGACACCATAAAGCACATGCACAGGAAAGCATATATCAAAAACGAAGGATCCAAAACTCAAGAACTATGAACTACAGGTTAAAATCATTTCATTTATCTAAAGCTAGTGAGCCATGAATTCAAAATAACATAACCACATACATCCTAATTAGGTAGATGCATACCAGTTGGCAATATGCTAATTCCATTGCTAATTTAGCTAGACAATTCAACATACAGAAGAGGCAAACATAGTATAATCTGAAAGGGGTCACTGTATCAACATGAAATAAGTTAGCGGTACTTCCAACATATCCTTCTGACTAAGGTGACCAGAAATGGATCAATCTAAGGTAAAATAGGTAGGGAAGATGCTAGGCAACATTTATGAGCATACCCTAATCAACCAAACTAATTGAATTGAAACTAAACCATACAAGATTGCGTTCGAGGCAACGTGATTTACCCTTCTTATAATTTTATATTGATAAAACTAATTAGTGTATTGAACAGAAACCTAAATATGATTCTATGAACTGATGATTTACAACAACAACAACTGATGATTTAATCTTGTTAATTTAGATGATACACAAATCAATCTATCGAATTGAAACATAATTCTATTACGTTCGAGACAATATGATGGGAATGATTTAACCCTCTCAAATTTGGTAATTCACTAATCAACCTTTTGAATTGAACACTAACTCTATGAAATCTATAGGATTTCATTTCAGAACAGACAATAGCACGGGCCCTTATGGACGGCAACAACCGAACTCAGCATAGATCAATTCGAAGTAACCAGTCGGTCAACATTGAACCCTAGATACTAGTAGTATACTGAAATAAAAACGGAGCTGATCGGATGAGGGGAGATAACTGGATCAAATTGATCTGATCAACCTAGAACCTCAAGGGAACATAGAACATATGAACAATCTACAAAATTTTTTGTAAGGAAGGCAAAATCAAGAATCGACCATAACCGCATACAATTGGGAATCGACCATACACGCATATATTATATAGACAAATCGAGAGAGGAGAGGGACGAATCAAGGGAACACGTACCTTGATGAGCCAATCGGGAGAGCCTTGCTTCGTTCGTCTGCGTGCCGATGGTGTGAAAAATTTGGGATTGCGATCGGGGGGAGACTGATGGGAAGGGGAAAATCGGGGGCCGGGGATGGAACTTTTATCGTGGGCAACGAAGGGTTACGTCACGGCTGACGGCAACGCGCTGCGCATGGGTCAGGCGGAGTTCCACGTTCGGCCCCACCAGCAGCCTCTGGAACCATCTGGATGCGCTCTCCTCCGACTCCAATGTTCCGTGATGGGCTTTTGAGCCCGGTTGTCTAAAGAAGCTCAAGCAGCCCAACTTAGAAAAACGACGTGTTGGACCTCCCCATCCTCATTCCTTCAAAAAAAAGTCTATTTTGCCTTCCTCCTTCGTCTCTCAGAACCGGTCACTTGACCTTTATGGTTCTTGGTGGTTTTCTCTTCTTTTTTTAATTTTTATTTTAGCTGAATCTTTGAAAAATTATAATAAATCATAAAATAGAAAATCTAATTGTGTTGGACTCCATATGTGTAGTTCTATACAGTGAACATATTATATACTATGATTTAGCACAAAGTTTTTGTTGTAACTTTTGATCTATGTTTTCCTATGATTAATTCATAGCTGCAATTTCTCAGATCCAATTGTTGTGAAATTTTATAGTGGATTAATCATTGCATGCTTGAGCTGTAGAAAAAATTTCATGCTCATTGGATCGTATATGACTGACTTATAGATTTATCTAGGTTTATCTAGATAAAACTATAACTTAGTCATACATGATCCAGTGACATTAATTTTTTTTCTACATCTCAAGAATTCAATGATTAGCCCATCATAAAAATTTCTCCATAATTGGACAACAGAAACTGCAGCTATGAATTAATTACAGAAAAGCCTACATCTAAAGCTACAGCAAGAACTTTGTACTAAAACATACCATATCATATGTTTGCGGTGTAGTTCTACTCATCTGGAGTCCAACAAAAATTTCATGCTTATTGGATCATATATATCTAAGTTATAGATTTAATTTCACTTTAAAATTATTTAACAAATATAAACCTATAACTCAATCATACGTGATCCAATGAGTATGAAACTTTTACTACAGCTCAAGCATCTAATGATTAGCCTACCATAAAAATTTCACCACAATTAGACTAGTGAAACCACAACTATGAATTAATTATAGAAAAATATAGATATAAAGTTACAGCAAAATCTTTGTGCTAAAGGATAGTATATCATATGTTCATAGTGTAGATCTACTCATGTGAGCCTAACCCAATTGGATTTTCTATTTTAGGATTTTCCTGTGATTGACTATGATTTTTTAAAGATTCAACTGAAATAAACATAAAAGAAAAGAACCACCAAGGAAAATAGCCGGAGGTCAAGTGACTGGTTTTGAGAGATGGGGGAGAAAATATTCCTGGTTTTAGAATTGAGGGAGAAAAAGCGGACTTTCGTGATAGTTGAGAGAGATAAAAAACTGAACTTTTTCATTAACAAAATCACACAATACAAGTCCAAACTTAAACCCAGCAGCAGAAGGCCCAGATTAGTACAACGGACACTGTATGGGCCCCAAGACGAGCGGATTCGAGGCGGATGCGGCGCGCGGACGAGTTCCGGGCCTGCACGCTCGTGGAAAAACGACCGAAAATAGCGGCCGGGGGCAAAACCCGCGAAAGCCGAACGCCCTCTATGGAATGATGAGTGGAAATTATATTTTTTATACATTCCCTCTCAGGCCTTAGGCGAGATTTTTTTTATTTTTAACATATTTTGTAAACTATTTTCAAAGCTGACACTGATTTTTTTTTCAAATCTAACACTTTTGGCCATGCCTATTACCACGACGCGAGCAAACAACGTTGCCGCACCATGCATGGCGGCGCGGCAGAGGCGAAGACGTGGCACTTCCCCGGGCCATGGCCGCTGACGTGGCAAGAGCTGCCGCGCCGCATATCTTGGCGCGGCAGTGCCGTGCCACGGCCCACGGCGCGACGAAGCCCAACACAGGACCGCGGCCTGGCCTCCCTTTCCTCACTGTCTCTCTATCACACTCGAGTGAAACGGATCGAAGGGGAGACACGCCCGCCATCGCCGTCGCCCGTGTCCACCCGCCTGCGCCACTGAGGCCAGCGCCCGCGCCTCCCCCCACAACCACCTGTCTCCATCTCTAGGCCGCTCCAGGAGCGGTGCTCGTCTCCGGCACAGCGGCCCCTTCCCCACCGCTGGCCGACCTCTCTCCCCATTGTCTCCTTCACCTGCGCCCCCTGTCCCTTCCTTGCCTGATCGGTGGTGTGCCGCACCCCTCTCCTTCTATCTCCTGCTCCTAGAAGAAGCCCACCGGCGGCGGGTATTGCTGCCGCCGGCCACCTCGTCACCATTGATGGATTTGGCTATGCCCTAATTTTCTTCTCATTGTCAAGGTACTCCCCTTGTGTATTTGTTGATTGAATCGAAATTGTTGTTACTTAGGGTTAAGATGCAAAATTAGTTTGAATGATTAGTTAGTATAGTAAGTTAGTATAGTTAGTAAAGTTAGTTAGTTTAGTTAGTATAGGTAGTACAGTAAGTTAGTATAGTTAGTAAAGTTAGTTAGTTTAGTTAGTACAGTTAGTGAGTCTGGTTAGTTATTGTATTTAGTATAATTAGTTATTGTAGTTAGTCTTGTATAGGTGTTAATATTAGATTAGTTAGTATAGGTATTAATATTACTATGGACAGTACGACGATTTCGACGATTTGATGAAGTTTTTTGTAGATGGATTGTTGTGTTAGAGTTTTCTATGGAGAAAGTGTTATATTAATGTTAATTATTTGCTATGCTATTTAAAACTACTATGTTAGTACCAATTATGATATATGTTTATTCTCTCATTTTGCATAATAGTTTATTCCTTTTACATTTACTTTGTTTTATGCACTAATGTTACATCATATTATAGTACTCTTAATATTTGTTCTAACATATCCATTTGAAATTTGAACTAGGATGGGGGATTATCATCCGCAGTACCCCATTCTTAAGGTGCACTATGACAAGGACCACCGAACCAAGCACATGTCGGAGCTTTAGGAGGACTTGCTACCTCTTAGACTACGCACGCACTAGCCGCACCGCTGGGACGAGCGATACCGGCCATACATATAGCGTGCCGACTTCCTTGAGATCGTCCGGGTCTTCAACATTGGGCTACCGATCCTCGACCCTACACTTTTCACTGCTGTTGTCGATAGGTATGATTTGATACACGTCTGGTGAAGTACAAAGCATTGATTTGTCTCATTGTTTGAATTAAAAAACTTCTTATATTGAATTAAAAACCCACAGGTGGAGGCCAGAGACCCACACCTTCCACCTTCCTTGCGGCGAGATGACTATCACGATGCAGGACGTGAAGATGATTCTGTATCTGCGGTTGGGGAGTCTTCCAGTGACTAGGATGCTTGATAATGATCACTGGATGGACTTGGTGGAGCAGTTCTATGGCAGAAGACCACCCGATGACGAGGATGCTAAGAGAGCAAAGTAAAAATTTCTACGTTCCAAACATTTACCATTTTGACACTAGCACATGCAAGTCTTTGGTTGGTCTCTTATATCATAAATATATGTTATGATCTAAGTCTGTCGTTGATCTACATATTCTACAAATTATTTTGCTATTTAAATGGAGGGCGTAGTACATAACTTTTATGATACGTATTGTCTTTGTCTAATTTAATGTTTATTTTTGTTCCCTCAGCTCTCATGTAATTATCCTTAAAAAATTTCAGGAAAACATCCGGTGTCAGTTCGGTCTGCACCTAGACGCTCTAGAGTAGGAGATCGAGAGGTATGCTAGGGTATGGTTGTGGCACTTCTTAGGCGCCTTCCTATTCCCCAACACGTCGGGTAACACCATCAGCTGGGCCTTGCTCAACATACTGAGCCAGCCATAGGAGAATATAGGAGCGTACAACTAGGACTGCGCGATCCTAGCATGGATTTATCGTTAGCTCTGTGTTGCCTGCCGACGTGGTATAGGAGGTGCCAACTTAGGAGGTTGCTCCCACCTACTTCAGGTTTGGTGTTGGGAGCGATGACCAGTCGAGAGACCCGTTGTTCATGGTTTACCTATAAGTGCATCGATTTTTTATTTTCCTCAAACTTGATGCCGCACTTGTGACTGACTATCCTATTCAATGCAGGCATGGAATCACGTGGACGTAGGACCGACTACTCTATATGTCTAGCAAGAAGCGGAGGTAGTTATAGGGAACCCGAAGCTGCGGTACAAACAGTACTCGAACAAGCTAGATGTCCTGACACAGCACTAGGTAATGACCACTTTGATACTGCTAGTCGGTGTTGTTGCTTTTTTATCCCCAAAACATAACTGTAGTTACCTAACTTTCAGGTGAATTGGTGTCCTTGGTCCAGATTCGAGCTAGAGGGGTACCTGAGTCCTCGCACTGACGAAGAGTCAGACGAATAGCTTTTTAACGGGCCACTAATTTTCTTCCACGTGGTCGAAATGCACTACTCTATAAGGGTGTATAGGCAGTTCGTAAGATTGCAGCCATGCCCACCGTCACTGTACACAACCAATAGAAAGTTGTACCGATGCGACGACTATAACATAATAATTTAGAAGTCATGTGCATACATACAACCACTAACTTACGTTAAACTTGTAGGTACGATCGAAGGAATAGGTACAAGGAGAAGAATTAGGTAGTGACGCACGCGGGGTATATCCACGACTAGGAGAATAGGCAAAGGGTCCTGATCGTCGAGAAACCGCCGCACGACCAACGCAAGTTCGACCGCTACCTCCAATGATTACATAGGAGTACCCGCACACATATGCAGGCCCCCTACACTAACAAGCCAATTGATGAGGACAAAGACGAAGATGACATCGCTGATGCATATGACGAGGCGACAAGGATGGAGACACAGCTTCAAAGAGCCCCACTACAGAGATACGTGCTAAGAAATTTAAATTTCAATACAATTGCACGTCGGTGTTTCTATGAATTGTAGTGATACGAACTTACCTTGATTGTGTATGCAGGCAACATAATTGACAAGTCTGTCCAACGAAGCAGCCATGCAACTTTACGAGACCAGAGGGAAGCCACACGGCATTCTACACGTCTTCGTCGATGTACATTCTATTCTCAAAGCCATGACAGTGGTTAACTGGTTCACATAACTCATTCATCCGTGTTTTCTTTTTTTTAGAAAGTGAGGAGGAGCTGCAAGAAGCTGGCACAGAAGCTCACATGCGTGGATACTCTGTGGGAGATATCCTATGACCCGGACTTTTCTATTTCCTTACGCTCGAGCACTATGCCGACACGAGCAGGTTCCTCCGACACGACGGCTGCTGGGACGTCTTGTGTTCATACTCTCGACAATGTAGGCAAGGGTTCCGCGGAGCACGACGTTGAGGAGGACGAGGATGAAGACGAGGACTACGATAAGATTGGGATGTCTCAGCTTGGTGATGCACCATTTCCTACACAGTTCGACGAACAAGTACTTGAAACAACCCCTCGCCATATACGTCAAAATTACTTAAACATTGTAAGTAACGATGCCTATATTATAATTGCAGGGTCCTAGTTACACTCAATAGTACCGCCAGTGAGATCGTACCGACGTTGGGTTCACCCCTAACGTGCTGCCTTGACGTCCGAAGAGGCAGCGACGTCCACTGTACCCATATACTCCTGGGGCGTAGGAGTTCTTTAGGATGACATGATGCACTTGTACTCGGACACCCATACACTAATGGAACATGTCGTATGTTGAGTAATGTCGAACTTATGTATTGATGAACTTGTGTCGTAGTTATGACTTGCTGAACTTATATCGAACAGAGGTATTGTCGAACTTGCGATGAACTTGGGACGTGTACAAGTTAGTATTGTTGAACTTGTGTATTGATTGTCTCGTGCACTTAACCTTCCTGCTGACCTATTCGTTAGACCGACACGACGAAATAACTTAGCTCATGTGAGAACATAACAGAAGTGCCTTATTCCATTTGCTGCCGCTTTGACCGCCGTGCTATAGTTGGGGCGCGTCAGCCCCGTCATGTCAGCGATCGCCGCGGTTGTTGACCGCTCCATGCCGCGTCACCATGCATGACGCGGCAGAGTGAATTTGCCACGCCATGCAAACAGACGCGTCCAAAAATGTTATTAAAAAAAGTGTTAGAATTAAAAATAGTTTAAAAAAATGTTAAAATTAAAAAAAATTCTCAGGCGAAACCGCGAAACTCCTCCCTTCTTTGTGGGCCCCGCACTCTTTTCTGTTCCACTTCCATTCCACACCTCCGCCACCGCCGCGGCGCCGCCGCATCAACAAGACGTGAAGACGGACGCCGGAGGTCGGGGTGGCGACCACGAGATGCAGGAAAGGGAGTAGCCCGGACCTCGGGAGTCGCGGCATGTGAGTGCACAGAAGAAGACTGGAGGCCGACGAGCTCGACCTCATGTCCGGCGGCGGCGCAGGTCTCGTTCCCTAACCCTATCCCATTCCATTGTCTTCCGCTTTTGTCCCCTACCGCCGCCCGTAGATTTTGTCTTCCCGTGCGGTCGCTCGAGCGCGCAAGTCAAGCTCCCGCACACGCGCAAATCGAGCTCCCGCGCAGCCCCTGCGGCCCTGCCACCGAGTGGCTGTCTCGCGGCGCGTCGCTCGCTTCTGCGGGTGCTTTTCTCCGCCTCCGCGCCTGAATCGGTCTTGCCGCTTTGGGAGCGCTTATGCCCTAAAGCCACGCGTGGCCCGTCCGCGTTGTGACTGAGCGTGCTGAAGCGTGCGCTTTTGGGACAGCTCCACCTCCACTCCAGCTCCAGTTTTTCTAGCTCTGCCCCACGCCCCCACCACTTCCACCTTGGAGTAGCTCCGCTATGGAATTGCAGCTCTACACTGGAGCAGATGCGCCTGTTTGACACATAGCCTGACTTCAGCTCTAGGAACGAGAGGTTTAGCTGGGAAAGGTCTAATGTGCCCCTGAATGATGTTTGGTGTATATTTTGATGATTGTAAGCATACACAAGTGGCCATTTTCTTTTACTAATTGAAATATGATATAAAATATTGTAAGTGCAACTAATTTAGTTAAAAAATGATGGTAAAAACAATATAATACATTTTATTAACATCAATTACACAAACAAGCAACTCGTTGTTCATAGTACCATAGATCATAATAATATTTTCATTAAGCAAAAAATTCTTTACAGAAGAATATGACGGAAGTGTTGTATTCAATGATTCTATACGATACATTTTTTTTTCTGACCAAAATAAAATACAAATGATATCAGAACAGTGAACTTTTCTTGTGATGAGATCTTGTACTTCATCCTTTGACCATATGAAAATGTAGAGTCCTGTTAAAAAAGAATTTCAAAGGCTTGCAATAGAATTAGAAATATTCATAATGCAGCACATATCTCAGTTATTTAAACACTAAAATACAGAACTCATCGATATCAAAATGAAAATTATGAAATTGGTCAGCATTAGAGAAAAAACATAGGTGGATAAGTCACTAATTAAACCGTCAGCGTATCACATCAGTTTTTGACACACTGCAGACATTCAGCATGCGTATAGTCCTGATTTGCAACAAACAAGATTAATTGTTCGATCCTTTGGCATGCAAGGAATTACGATAGCATCCAATACCAATACATACTCAATTTAAGACCATATAGTGCCCTGTTAGTCACTGGCGGAGCTACCTTAGGGCCATAGAGGGCCATGGCCCCCCCTTGCCATGCATCGAGTTCCATAGTTGTCATGTGCAAGTGCATGTATATTTCCCCACTGTCTACTGGCATAGCTGCATGCATAGTTGTTTTGTCTGTTACTACTGACTAGATGCCTGATGCATGCAAACTTGCTAGTTATGGTGCCATGCTTGCCTGTAGCAGTACGTTCTTGAGGCCTGTTTGGCCCCTGCTTGCTTTGAGCGCTAGCTCCGCCACTGCTGTTAGTGTTTGCCAAATTTTTATTTCAGTCCGTTCTATCAATGTCATCAGTGGTGCATAAACAACACAAATCTGCTAAATAAGAAAATCGCTCATCGTAACTAGATATACAATGCCACATGAGCCTGTAAAGGAGAACTCTATTGAATCCATTCTTGCTTGCAGTAATCATTGCCGCACACCTGACATTGAACCAACCTTGCACGGCGGCGACTGGTCGGCGCCAGCCCCTGGCCGGCCTTGGCAAGTGGCCTGACTGCCTCCGGCCATGCCATGGGAGACCGTGGCTGGCCGGGGCCTCGCCAGGCCAAGCAGCAGGGTGCTGCGCTTGCTGAATGGCTAGGGGAGGGCGGCTCTCGACCCCAGCGAAGGGCCCATTGCTGAATGGCCAGGGGAGGGCGGCCCTCTACCCCAGCGAAGGGCCCCATTGACGACCAATTGCAGTGGCGAAGGCGAGCTGAGGTTTGTAGATAGATGCGACAGAGGAGGGGATTTGTGAGGAAAAAGGAGTTCATCTGGTTGAGTATCACCAGATCCGTCTAATCTGGTCATCAACTCGCATGTGGAGAGCCCGTGATGGCCGGGTTCCGAGCGCCACCAGTAGGGTTGAAGGAGGGAGGAGGTGGTGCAGTGGCGCTACTGTTCACCGAGGGAGAGGAGAGGGCGATGATTCAGGAGGGGTGGTGTTGGTGAGAAAGAAAGTGAAGGGGTATGTTGTGTAATTAGTGACAGCGGTGGGGTAATTTTACCCCAACTCCACGAGAAAGTTCATAAGTAGAGTTTGTAGAGTACCCATTGAGGAGCTCTGCAAAAAAACGTGGAGTTAGCCCTCAACTCCACTTTTTTTTTCCTGGAGTGGAATTTGTGGAGCTGACCTGTGTGGCTAGCAAAGTTGGGAGCAGAGCTGTAAAAGTTGGAGCAGAGCAGTCTCAAATAGGCCCTTAATAACTCCTTTTGGAATCCTGCATGGGTAGGGAAGGAAGTTAGGAAAAGAAAACTCATCAAGTCTGTTTATATGATGGAATTGCAATGTGTAAAATTCCTACTCCCTCCATTCCAAATTATTAGTGGTTTTGACTTTTCTAGATACATTGTTTTTAATACGTGCGTAGCAAAAGCAATGGACCTAGCCACAACGACTTAGGGAGTACTATTTTATCCTGATTTCTGATTGTCTTGTCTCTCAGGCTGCCTCATCTGGAGAATCGCTGCACGTGCATGGTCTGCACTAGCTACCTACACAGTGATCTCTGCTTCTGACCTGACCATGCTATAGGCTCTATCTGCATTGGAGAGAAGTGAACCTATTCAAGGTGTTCATATACTTCTTGGATGGTTTAAGAAAGAGCTTGGAAGCCTTGTGTGGGTAATATTTTGTGTGACAGCGATTGATGTTGGATTGTTGGGAACCAATTCCATAATCAGTACAATGGAGTGCAGCAGAGAAGAGGCCTTGAAGGCCATGGAAATTGCTGCTAAGAAGTTGGAAAACAGAGACTTTGCTGGTGCTAAAAGGATTGCCCTTAAAGCCCAGAGGATTTTTCCAGAGGTCGAGAACATACCCCAGCTGTTAACTGTCTGTGAAGTACATTGTGCAGCAGAAGCAAAGGTAAATGGGATATTGGACTTTTATGGAATTCTCCAGGTAGAAGGGACAGCGGATGAGATGACCATAAGGAAGCAGTTTTGTAAGCTTGTTCTCTTACTTGACCCTGATAAAAACAGTTATGCTGGTGCAGATTCTGCTTTGAAGTTTGTTGCAGAAGCATACTCAACATTGGCTGATCAAACAAAACGACATGTATATGATGTCAAATGGAGGGTTGCTTTCAAAATTGCACCAAAGCAGGGGCTACACAACCGACAGGCTGCAGAACCAACTCGGGTCACACAACCAAATCAGGCTACACAACCAAAACAGGCTGCAAAACCAAAGCAGGCTACACTACCTAATCTGGTCGAGGAATCAGAACGGGCCACACAGCCAAAGCAGGCTACACAACCAATGAAGACTACAGAGCCGATTAACAAAACCAATGCAAATAGAAGTAACACAGCAAGATATGGACCATCAGGTTCATCACCCACTGATGGGTGTACATTTTGGACCGTATGCATCCACTGTAAAACAAAATATAAGTACCATGGCGACATACTCAATCTTCAGATCCGTTGTCGGAACTGCAGGAAAAAATTATTTGCACACCAGATAAGTACAGAGGATGTGACTTCTGTATTCTCATCAAAAACTGCAAATAGTGATGCGCAACAGGGCTGTCTTCCTACTCAACAAGGCTGTTCTAGATATCTCTCTTCTAGAGAGAACAAAGAGACAAGTCCTGTGATGAATGCAGCACAATGTGATGAACAAATGAAGAGGAGTTCAAAACCAGGTGGTGAAGGTATGGTTGATCATACAGAGACAAGTCGGAAAGGAGTTGAATTTTCTGCAACAAATCCTTCTAAAGCATCTGCACCAAACGGAAATGATAGGGCAGATGGAAGGATGCAAACTGACACCACTGTACCATATTTTGGTGATGGGAAAAACCTAAGTAGTGGGGTGGATACATCAGCAGTGCCAGGTGCTGCAGGAATCCCTACTCCACAGAGATGTTTTAGGAGAAAGGCATATGTTGATGCCAATAACACCCTTAACTCTCCAAAGAAAAAGAGTCGAACACTCAAAGATTGGTGCTCAAATGCTGCCTGCAGTCCTAATGAAGTGTTTGCTGATAATGTTGCCCATGCTGATGGACAAATTAGTGAATCTCATGTCTACAGCAAAACAGATAATCAAGATAAAAGTTGTACTGTCAATGAAGGCAATAAACCTGCTGGGAAGCCTTGCAATGCTGGGAGCTTCACATACCCTGACTCAGAATTTTTTGACTTCGGTAACTGTAGGGATGTCAAACTGTTTGCAGTTAATCAGATATGGGCACTTTATGATGACTTTGATGCCATGCCAAGATATTATGCTAGAATTAGACATCTTGATACTACCAACTTCAGAGTTCAGTTCACTTGGCTGGATCACTATGCAGTGAATGATGATGAGGACAATTGGACTTATAATGAACTTCCTGTGGCTTGTGGGAACTTTAAGTTAGGAAACACACAAGAGTCACAACATCACCTCATGTTTTCTCACATTATTTCATGGGCTGAAGGCGGAACAAGGGGTTCTTATGTAATACATCCAAGTAAGGGTGAGGTATGGGCTCTTTATAAGGGCTGGAGTATGCAGTGGATCTCAGATGCAGACAATCATCGATCCTATGAGTATGAAGTGGTGGAGGTCCTTTCAAACTTTACAATGGAAGCTGGTGTCACTGTTATCCCCTTGGTCAGGGTTGAAAGTTTTGTGAGTCTGTTTGCACAAGCAAAGGATAAATCATCATTTGTTATACCATCAAGTGATCTACTTCGGTTTTCCCACAGTATCCCATTTTTCAGAACAAGAAATGAGAAGGTTGGTGTCCCTAGTGGGTTTCTTGAACTAGATACCGTATCGCTTCCTAGTAACTTGGACGTAGCATTTCCACCGGTTACGCTTGATTCTTGTGTGCCTGGTTCTTCTGCTCTGCAAGGCTGCTGCTCCCCCATTATTTTGACATATCCAAAAACAGTATTCTACAACTTTGAAGAAGGCCGGTTGAATACTAAGTTTGCACGAGGCCAGATATGGGCTCTTTACAGTGATTTTGATAAACTTCCAAAATACTATGGCTGGGTTTCACAAGTTGATCGAGATCCGTTTGGAGTGCAACTGACTTGGCTGGAAGCATGCCCTCGATCAGAACAGGAGAATCTGTGGTTAGAGAATGACGTACCTGTGAGCTGTGGGACATTTAAAATCCGTTACTGGAGTATCAAGTATGACACGAATGGTGCATTCTCTCATGTAGTAGGGATCCGTTCGAAGCGGCACTTTGAAATTCACCCACAAGTAGGGGAAATTTGGGCGATCTACTGCAATTGGTCACCTGGCTGGGTTCCTTCCAGCAAGGATGTCTGTGAATATGCCATTGGTGTGATAGCTGCGCGCACTGAAGCTGTCACGAAAGTTTTGTTTCTGACTCAGGTAGATGGCTACAGAACTATATTCAGGCCAGACAATGAGAGGGGTATTCTGGAGGTGCCAACAAAAGATAACTTGCGGTTTTCTCACCGGATACCCTCTTTCCAACTGACAAAAGAAAAGGGTGGCACGCTCTGTGGCTTCTATGAGTTGGATCCTGCTGCTGTTCCTGATCCCTTCCTCGCTGAGGGTACCCACTGACTCGCAGAGGCTGAATTTGGCCGTTCTGATGAAGAAACTAGGACTAAATCTTGCATGATAGTGTGCCGGGCAACTGTGGTTTAGGCTAAGCCTTGCTATATATTCCACTTCGTAGGCCCTCGGCATCTTTTTGTCTTGTATGTACTGAGCATACAACTTTTGTATCTAATACTGATGCCTGTGAAACTATACTCACTCTATCGTGCAGTGTTCTCTGTTGGCGAGAGCAGATGGTCTCTGCAAAACAGCTGGGAATTTTGTTATGTGTTCCAGGATAAAAAAAGGCCTCTTCCACGTCAGCATTTTGTCCACGTAGCACTCTTAATGAATTCTATAATTTTCCTATGACTATAAACGAGCAAGCGCTATTTTGAGCATGTCCAATAGTTCCAAAAAAGTAATTGGAAAATCAATGAGTTCTCCGAGTGGCTAAAAAAAGTTGAGAGCATATTGGTTGGTGTCGGTGTTTTGGATTACCGGCTAGTAAATTTGTATCTGCGCATCTGGCCCGGATGGTGTGCTCGGAGGATACAAGGATTTATACTGGTTCGGACGGAATGTCCTTACGTCCAGTGTGTTACTGCTCGTGTTATCAGCACTAGTTTGTAGTAGGGGTTATAAACGGGCGAGAGAGAGAGAGAGCAGATCCTAGGTCTCTGGTGGAAGGGTTGAAGAGTGCTGAGAGTTTGTTCAGCCTTCCCCTTTTATAGGTGAAGGTAAGGCGCAAGTTACAGAGAGAAAGGAGAAAAGCGAGAGAGAAGAAGGCCTCCAGAGTCATCAGGTCCTCCTTCATGCGGGTTCCACCGACATTGTAGATGGTGACGGGGACGGCTCCACGTCGGGCTTCTGTTCACCACTGGTGTTATGTCCTGACGTCATCAGCTGGTCGTGGCGTCCCATCCTGTCTCGGCGGACGGCATGGTGAACCGACGTGCCTGTCAGCAGCCGTACGAGGAGTAGGCAGCACAGCGACCACACACCCGTCACTGTTGGCGATGTGAACCCTCGGGCGTGGCCTGACGTGGCCATGGATCACGTCGAGACGTGCCCGCTTCCCCCCCGGTGTCAGAAGTTTGCCCTCGGGGTCATACCCACAGACCCGTAGTGGTTGGAGGTGGTATGGGTCCCCGTCGGGCGAGACGGAGCCCGCGACCCAGGGGTCGGGCGAGACGGAGCCCGTGCGCTCAGGGTCGAGCGAGACGGCTCCCGTACCCTTAGGGTTGGGCGACACGGGGCCCATGCCCTCAGGGTCGGGCGAGACGGAGCCCGTGCCCTCAGGGTCAGGCGAGATGGCCTCCGTACCCTCGGGGTCGGGCGACACGGGGCTCGTGCCCTCAGGGTCGGGCGAGACAGAGATCGTCCCTTTAGGGTCGGTTGAGACTGATGTGTGTCCTTGATTATCTTGGCGAGTCGTCGTCCGCGGTCCTCAGATCCCTTCTTCAGGTATCCCTAATACCGATACCCGACAGTAGCCCCCGAGCTTGCGGTGGAGTAGGATACTCCTTCGTAGGCTTTTTCGGATGGAGGGACTTCGATCTTCTACTGCCCGTGATCGTCTTGGTGGGTTGCGATTCCCTTCTGTTGCGATCGGACTCCTTGGGAACATGTAGTTGTGGGATTCGAGGGGCCAAAAAAGATTTCTCTTGATTCCGATCCGTCCCTAGGATCTGATCGATCCGCCATTGTCATACAACCATGTATTCGGTCTCCTTGCGAGTCCAACTTTCCTCGAGCCCCCGCGCGTAGCAAGGGTCCAGTCGAGGGGTCAGCTCGTCTTGTGATCGTCCACCCTCAAGCGTTTTTTCTGATAAAACGGAGGGGCTGAGCTGTGCCATGTTTTCCTCAATGGACGAATCAAGATGCTCGGTGAGCTGTTAACGGGCTAGTTCGAGTGGGGCCCGACTTCCCGTTTGTGGGGGTCTAGCATGGGTCAGCTGGTGACCAACTCCAGATTCTTGGCGGCCAATCCATATAGTTCTTGGGTTTGTTTGACTGGTCCCAAGGGCTCGCTGCCTTTCTTTGAGGAAAATCCATGGATTGGGAACCGACCAAGACTTGAACGTGGGCCGGGATGCCTACGGCGCTCATGCACCCAGGTACTGGTGAAAGGTCTTAATGGCTAGAGGGGGGTAAATAGCCTATTAAAAATTTCTACAACAACACTTAGCAAACCGGTTTAGACAAATATGAGGCGAAGCGAGTGTTGCGCTAGCCTACTAAAAGTACAAGCCACCTACCACAATTCTAGTTTCTATAGTCTCTATCCATACAATGGCTATGTTACTACACTAAGTGTGCTCTCAAAGGCTAACTAAAGAGCCACATTAATCAAACTAACAAGCTCTCACGACTAGCTACACTAAAGAGCTTGACAAGTAGTTTGCGGTAATATAAAGAGAGAGAGCAAGATGGTTATACCGCTGAGTCGAGGAATGAACCAATCAACCACAAGAATGAATACTAATGAAGACCAATCACCTCGAAATCAAATGATGACACAATGATTTTTTATCGTGGTTCACTTGCTTGCCAGCAAGCTAGTCCTCGTTGTGGTGATTCACTCACTTGGAGGTTCACACGCTAATTGGCATCATACGCCAAACCCTCAATAGGGTGCCGCACAACCAACACAAGATGGATATCACACAAGCCATGAGCAATCCACTAGAATACCTTTTGACTCTCCACCGAGGAAATGTCAAGAACCCGTCACAATCACCACTCTCGGAGCTGGAGACAATCACCAACCTCCGCTCGACGATCCTCGCCGCTCCTAGCCGTCTAGGTGGCGGTGAAAGTGCATCTAGCCCTTTAGTGGGTTTTGGATGATTGAATGACAACGTGATTAAAGGACTAACCCGTTTGCTAAGTGTGGACAGGTAATAGGTTATCTCACAAGTACTTAATAAAAGCCAAAATGATGTGTTGTTGTATAAATAATCTAGTTCAAGTACAAGACAACAATGCAAATAGAATTCATGCAAAGGCTTATTTATTGTGGGATTTTCATGTACTATGTGAAAGCAAGCTTGTAAGAATTAATTAATGAGACATAAGGGATTGCATATAGATTGGTCTCATATTTGAAGCTTGCTAAATTGAAATGAAAAAGATAACAATACATGAATGGATGATTCAACACAAGATGTGACTTGATGGCTTGAGATGGTGAAGATAGCAAGGAAAGGCTTCGAGGTACTAAGCAAGGGTGAAGGGCAAGCGATGGCTTGGCGGCCGAAGAACCTAGCTAGGGTGAAGAAGGAAGTACTTGCATTTAGTTGAGGTACTAATCAAGCTATGATGTTCATGTTTATGTGGAGGATCAAATTACTATTGGAGTGTTTCATGGAAGTGACTTGATACATTTGGGATTATTCAAATTTGATGAATGGAATCAAGTCACATGCTCAAGATGGCTATGCTCAAGTGAAAAGATCAATATCAACATGTTAGCACCCTTACTTGATGAAGATTGAAAGGGACAGCATCAATTCAAAAGAGATAAACTCAAGTGGTATAAATTCATTTTTTCTTTGATCTTGAGTTTGATAGGTATGCCGTACTATTAAGAGTGATGCATCATGTTGATAGATAATGTTTCATAAGTGCTTAAGCCAACCCATGTGAGTTTTGAGTGTTTGAGAGACAAAAGAGCTAACTGATTTCTTGCTGGTCTGGCAATACCGGACGTGTCCGGTATTCATACTGGACGTGCCCGGTATTTGACCAGCAGCTGTAAATTTATTGTTCTCGGGTTGGTTCGTCGGGAGTTTCGACATAAGTCGGGAGATCTGACAGTTGGGAGCTCCGGCAAGGGTCGGGAGTTCCGACGTCTCGCACTTTAACTAACATTGGAGGGTTCACTGTCCCAGTCATACCGGACGTGTCCGGTATTCATACCAGACGTGTCCGGTATGCATGACCAGGGCCAATGGTTACTTTTCAAAGCCTTGAGGGTCGGGAGTTCTGGCAATGAGTCGGGAGTTCCGACACCTCACATACTTTAACTCAGTTACATGGTTTTCCAATTTGCTGAGGGTCGGGAGTTCCGACGTGAGTCGGGAGTTCCGATGGTCGGAAGTCTCGACATTCATCGGGAGTTCCGACGCCTCACAACTTCACTGTAACTTAGTTACCGTTGGCGCAGTGTAAGTAATACCGGATGTGTCCGGTATGCAGTATGGCAACGGCTATAAAACGACTAGTTTTTCCAAGTGGGCTATAAATAACCCCAAGCCTCCATCTTTGGAGGCTGCTGATTCTGCTGATACACACACACACACACGTTTTTGAGCCTTGCCAACTCTCCTAAACCCTCTCTTAGTGAGTGCGTGATACAAATTGCAAAATCCATTTGTGGGTTAAGAGAGAATTTGAAAAAGAGAGCAAGCCACCACTTGAGCACTTGTGCATATTGTCAATCTCGTGATTCACATTTGTTACTCTTGGACTCTTCGGTCCTAGACGGTTAGGCGTCGCCGGAGAGCACCCAAGAGATTGTGGTGTACCACGAAAAGTTTGTAACGGTCGATTCTGCCGCCTTGGAATCATTTAGTGGAAGGAGGAAAAGGAGTTGGAAAAGACTCTGGCTAGAGTGACCTTCGTGGTACCCTCTAGGGCTGACCTTCGCTGGGTCGCCCGCAGCCCCCTCAACGGAGAGTAGGACTCGAACGAGTCCGAACTTCGGTAAAACAAATATCATGTCTCAATTCACATTTCATTTGATATTTGTGTTGCTCTAGATCTTGTGCAGGTTCTCTGTGTATATTGATATCTCTAGTAGGTACCTGCAGTTTGGTTTGAAGATAGAAATCGAAAGGAGCAAGTTCGGGGCTGTTCTGCAGAAACCGTGCATACCGGACACGTCCGGTATTAGAGCTCTATGCTAAAAATATTTATTCGCAGTTCTAACTTTGTGTTGCAGGGTTGTAGCTTCTAGATATATTCTTTATACCTTGTACACTATGTGGGTAACTTATTAGGGGTGGTATTACTCTTATTTGGAGTTTCCATTTTGGAAACTCCCTTTACTAATTGTTTTCGCATTTAAAGGTGTTAATTTTTAGAAATGTCTATTCACCCCTCTCTAGGCGGCATCCTAGGTTCTTTCAATTGGTATCAGAGCGAGGTTCTCACCTAAAGCTTCACCGCCGTGAGAAAAGGATGTCGACGCCTATCGAGTTGGAGCCGGTGCTTCTCCAAAATGATGGTTCAAACTTTCTAACTTGGTCAATACATGTACTCAATGCTTTTAGAGATATTAGTCCTCTTGTTGAGCATATTGTGGATGCAAGCATACCTCTTTCTATAGTTGATTGGAGCAACTACAAAAAATTGTCAAAAGAGGAAGAGATATGCGTGCAACTCAATGCTCAAGCTATTAATATTATTTTGAATGCATTGAGTGTAGAGGTTCAAGATGAGGCAATCTTCAATGGATAACCACCTCCGGAGAGTGCTCATCTCATTTGGACTAGACTTTTTGATTTATATGGAAAATCCAAATGTGATGATGCACTTGAGATTGAGTCAATAGAAAGTATGTCCATTGTGTCATCATACAGCAAAGAAGCCTCACAAGACCTCAAGAGCATCGAGCCAGAGCAAGAAGTGCAAGCAGCTCATGATCTGCTGTCTGCCTACACATACCGGACGTGTCCGATATGGCCGAGGCAGTAGTGTAGCAAGCAACTGTTTGCAACGATGCTCAAGCCCGGTGGCGACCAAGTGATGAGTCAACCTCAGTGTCTCATGATACTCATCACTTGTGTCTCATGGCCAAGAAAAGCAAGAAAAAGAGTAACAAGAAAGATTAAGAAAAGGAGAAAGCACAAGTAGATGATCAGGATGAGAGTGATGTTGAAGTTGAAGACAACTACAACCTTGATCATCTCAACCGCAAAGATAAGTTCATCATCATGAAGATAGTTGAAAAGAATGATGAGCTTGAAGAAGAGATTGAGAAGCAAGAGCAATCACTTCAAAAGCAAGAATTGTTTCTCATCTCTAAGATGGAAGAACTAAAGGCTCTAAGTGAAAGGTATAAAAAATTGTCAATTGAGCATGCTTTAGTTACTAACTCCTCTTCTAGTGTTTCACAACTAGAGAAGGAAAACTTTGAGCTCAAGGCAAGGCTAGATGAACTATCAAGCAAGTATAATGTGCTACAAGCAAACTATGTTCATCTAAAGTGCTCTCATGAGGAAGTAGTAGAATCAAGCATCATGCTTGAGGTAGCTCATGAGGTTGTGATCACATCGGTAAATTTTTCTCAACCTCTTACACATTCACTCACTAGTACACCATCTCAATTAAATATTTCTTGTACTAATGAGTGTGCTCCTCAAGCAAGCCAATCTTCGATTGAGCTAAATCTCATAGAAAACATAGAGCTCAAAGAAGAGGTGGAAAGATTAAAGAAATATGTGATTCAATTGAAGGGTAAGAAGAAAGCACAACCTTCTCAAGATAACCATGATAACATGGTGAAGAAGCTTGAGAAGGGTTCAAACTTTGCTTCCTCCAAAGCCCAACAAAAGAATCACATTTCAAGCAAGGCCAACACAACCAAGAGCAAGAAACATGGAAAAAGGATGTGCTATGGTTGTGGATTGTATGGACATGAGTGGGCTATGTGTCCACACAAGAGTTGGGCTGACAAGTGTGAAGCGGCTGAACAAAAGGAATCTAACAAGTTGGCCAACCAAAAGAAAAGTGATGGACAAAGCACTTGTCTCATGAGCAAGAAATCGGGGCATCTCACCAAGAAATGCCAAATATACAAAGAGGCAAGAAAGAAAGCCTAAGTTGCAACAAGAAGATATGGATGCAATGAGATGGGCTACAAGGTTGATTGATGTCCATACAAGCAAAGCAAGCATAGAGCAAACAAAGGCCACATATGCTATGCTTGTAGAAGAAAGGGGCATCTAAGCTATGAATGCCCAAATGGTAATGCTCCTAAGCCAAACACATATGTTTATAATGATAAGCTTAGGAAGACCACAAATAGAGTTAGCACTAGTAAGGTGATGTGTTCACCACAAACTAGTGCTAAAGCTATTTGGGTGCCTAAGCACTTGTTGACTAACTCAAAAGGACCTAACAAGAGTTGGGTACCAAAGTGTGCTTAGGTTAATGATGTAGGTACTTGGTGATGAGGTGAAGGCTTCGGGGTGGTTGAGCAAGCAATTTGACAATATTCACTCAATCTATCAACCAATTCTTATCATAATCTCTTATATGGTTGACCCGAAGATAATTCAATGAATATATCATATATTTCATCCTCACCATTGGTAACAAGTACCTAAACCTTTTAGGATAGCCACTTTGTTCGTTTCGTGTTCTATAGCTCACAAATAGGTATATTTGTGAAATAATGAAAGTGGCTAATTAGATTCAATTAAAAATAATTTTACTTTGCCATATGATGCTTTTAACGGCTCTCTAGTAAACCAATTCATTTGTTGCGGTGCAAGTTTATAATAAATACTAGAGCTAAACGAAGAATTACAAGCAGTGAATTAATTGGTTCTGTCTTGAACCTAGCGGACGTGTTCGGTATTGCTATCGGATGTGTTTGGTATGGCCAGGGATAGAAAGAAAGTGTTTCTGTTCTGTGTATTCCGGACGTGTCTGGTATACCTACCGGACGTGTCCGGTATTGCAGCAACCAGAACACAATTTGAATTACAACCGAGTCTTTGATCCGTATATTTTCATATATCCTTAACTTACTCAAAAGCTTGTGATTTATCAAAACTAAGTGGATTGTGAGCATCTCTTGAACTCAATTGTAAATATGGCAATTTTATTAGGTTTATGGTCAAAATGGAAAATTGGCTCTCAATTTCTTAATAGAATAAAAGTGCTTGTTGAAAGTCATTCAAATTACTTGAAGCACTTATTTAGGGGGAGCTAAATTTCTATTTTGCACCATTGTGGACTAACAAATTTGTCTAGCATTCTTTGTAGTTCTTTGGATGAAAATGTATCTAGCATGATTATTTGGCAATTGAGGTCAACATAAAGATCATCATGCTATTTATCTTCTTAGTGGTATTCTTATGGGCTCAAGGCAAAGGTATGTGTTTACATACATGCATTATAAGTGCATCTAAGGCCCTTTATATGTTAGAATGTGCATTTGTGTGATATAGGAGAGATGTTTTTCAAAACCCATAACTAGCATATTTAGGTGGTGTGAATTTGAAAAACTATTTGAATCTTGGTCTTTGTGACCTAGCCTTGTCATGTGATGATTATAGCTCTCCTTGATTATTTGATTGGCTAATCACACATGGCATGGCTTTCTTAAGTCCACAATCTACTTTGTCTCACTCTATCTCTCTCAAGTAAGTGAAATCTTGTTTATGCCAAATATTTGGATAAGGGAAAATCATTTTATGGCATTGGATAAGAAAAGTGATGATACTCAATTTGGATCAAGATCATATACCTTTTTGGACTGAGAAATAACAGAAAAGGGGATTGGAAGAGAGAAAACACATTTTGGAATAACTTGGGCCAGCCCGCGTATACCGGACATGTCTGGTATGCTATCGGACGTGTCTGGTATGAGCGGGGCTATAAAACTGAGCGTACCCCTTCGGCCTAGACAGGCTTGTCTCCTTCCAACCAACCCAGCCACCGACTTCTTCCTCACCTAGGGCGACCGAGGACTTCACCAAGAAAAAGGAGAGAGGGAGATTGCATTGGAGAAGGCTTGCATCAAGGTTGAAAGCGCGGGGATTTGGATTTCACATCACCTTCTCATCTCTCCTCTCAAGGTACCCTAATCACGGATCTCGTCCGATCTACATGGTCAATGCATGATTTTGAAATTCCTTCGGTCAATATGCTGCATTGGTGATATAGAAGCAATGCCCAAAGTTTGGAATTGATCCATGATGGTTTGAATCAAGGAACCCTAGTTAGGGTTGCTGGGTGCCCATATTGGACGTGTCAGGTATGCTACCGGACGTGTCCTGTATGGCCCAGCAGAGCAGCTCCTCTGCTTCCTTTTGATTCAATCCAATATTAAGAATTGTATGTTAGGCTTAGCTTCTTTTGTATCTTTGTTTTGCAAACCTATTGACAGTTGTGTGTCAAAGATGGATGTAAAACCATGGATCAAAGATTCTATGTCTAAATTGCAATTCGAGATTAAATTTTGGGCATGTATCTGAAATTTCTTGAAAATCTTTGGATACAGGACAGCAGCCATGAGTGGACGACAGGAGCTGAGGTCCAAGCACAGGCATGATCCCGCACTTGAAAAGTACAAGAAGGCAAGACAGTAAATGCATCCTAGATTCAAGCCAACTAGCAGGAGGTCTACCAGAGCTGCCTCTAGTGCAGCACCTTAGTATGCAGAGGGATTAGGGAGCTCTTCTTCTGACACTAACACTGATGAGTTCAGAGTGGAGTCTAGAGAAGAAAGAAAGAGGAAGAGCACTGACAGAGGATCAGATGGTGATAGCTTAGATGAGGAGCAGGAGATTGAGAAGGAGGAGCCAATTCCTCTAGTTCAGCACCAGCCTGGTCAGGGTATGCATTATGGTCTCCTTGAGACACGTCTACCAAATGTGCCCTCTTATGTTCCCAGAGTCGACTACAGGGAAAAGGGTATGACCAGGAGAGCTAAAGATGAGCAAAGGGTTGATCTGAGGGGCTTACCTAAGGTTCAGTACGATCACCGCTTCTAGATAGCCTTTCACCTGGACTACTACTCCAGTGTGATTCTCACTAGGAACCCTGTGATTGCCATGTCTCAGTGGATTGACTGGCAGTACATTAGAGAGTTGTAGAAGGCCTCAGTTGATTATGCTATTGCTATTTGCCAGTGCACTAGGGTTTATGAGATCATAGAGTTCCAGCATGACTAGAACATAGAGGTTGTAGCTCAGTTCTATGCTACTCTGTTCGTAGAGGAGGTTGAGAGGTGGATGCACTGGATGCTTGAGGGCCAGTGGTACAGTGTAGATTATAATGTGTTCGCCGCTCAACTTGGCTTCTTAGAGGATGATCTCCAGAGGGATAGGATCCACACCGAGTAGGTTTTACCTCCTGAGCAGCTCGCCTATATGTATCCACCAGGAGGTGAGAGAGGAGCAGTGGGGAAGGTTCTAGGCCTTCACCCTACTTATAGGTACCTAGACAGGATGTTTAGGAAGACTATTGACTACAAGGGTGGAGACAAGGGCAACATTGCAGATTACTCCAGGAACCTGCTCCACAGGATGGCACCTGATGCTCGACCGTTTAGCGTATTTGACTTCATTTGGTCAGAGATTAGGAGTGTGGGAGAGAGGCCACTTAAGGGATGTGGATTTGCTCCCTATATCATGTATATGATTGAGCAGGTGACAGGGCACACATTCGAGTATGACAAGATTCACAAGGCCCTGAAGATTGTTGCAGATCTGCCTGAGACAGGGTTACCTCTAGTAGGACTAGGAGGAGCAACAGCAGCACCAGAGGCAGATGCACCTGAGAGTGGTGCACCTGAAGGAGCTTCACCTTCACCATGTGCTCCTTCACATTCTACTTCATGCCGTGGCAGTCCTCCCTCACCTATCCGTAGGCTTTTCAGCTCTATATTCGGGATGTGCAGAGACATCTAGACCAGGTAGCAAAAGGAGAGGGAGGCTAGGAGGAAGGACACTCACACTTTGAAGCAGATTGCATCTAGGCTTGAGCTTGATCCTCCTAGGTCTCCACTATCAGATGAGGCAGCTAGTGAGCCTAAGACTGAGGAGCAGCTGCAGGCTAGGTATGATAGAGAGTATGCTGAGTTCCTTCAGCGATAGCAGCAGACGCCTGACCACCCTAATACTCTACCACTATAGGCTCATGTGCCTACTCACTCTCAGCCACATCCCAGTTCTATAGATGTCTATGCTTTTGACTGGTGGAGTGACATCACTGGTGGTGGCTATTACGAGTCTACTGGCTATGACCCATCTGGCGCAGGTGGTTCTCATCCAGCTAGTGCTACATGCTCAGATGACGATAATGCTAGGAGAGATTAGGATGATGATGAGTGATGCCAGAGATCAGATACAGCTTGCAGCCCCTTTTGTCCTTAGTTTGTCATTGTTGGACCTTTGTGGTGATGGATGACAAAGGGGGAGAGAGATTGATTAATGCTTCAGGATATTTGTTTCATTTGGCTTATCTTTGTACCTGATGATATGTACTGCAGGCTATAGTTTTTGTTTTTGAGCTTCATTGATGTATCTTGGGTTTGAGATAGTTTGTATCATGTGAGAGATGAGATTTATGCTTTATCTATATATCTCTTGAGACATGATCTTTATTTATATATCAGTGGTTTCTGAACTTGAGAAAATGTGTAATGAGTGCTATGTGTGACATACATGTGTTGTATTTGTTTTCATAAGGTCTATGCATGCTAGAGTGAAAATAATTGATGTGATGTCTTTATATTTATTCTTGTGTGATATATCTTGTCATATGCATCACAGTTTTACTTCGTCACACACACATGCACCCCACGGATGCAATGATTTAGGGGGGGTCTCCTATATGTTTTAGTATGTGCAATTGACATTTGAGGTTGTTTTGTGAATTCTAATCATAAGCACATATTAAGGGGGAGCCTCTCATAAATCATTGAACCTAAAATCTTAAATGTTTATATTCTTGTGTAAGCTTTAATCAAATTGTCATCAATCACCAAAAAGGGGGAGATTGAAAGTGCATCTAGCCCTTTAGTGGGTTTTGGATGATTGAATGACAATGTGATTAAAGGACTAACCCATTTGCTAAGTGTGGACAGGTAATAGGTTATCTCACAGGTACTTAATGAAAGCCAAAATGATGTGTTGTTGTGTAAACAATCTAGTTCAAGCACAAGACAACAATGCAAATAGAATTCATGCAAAGGCTTATTTATTGTGGGATTTCCATGTACTATGTGAAAGCAAGCTTGTAAGAATTAATTAATGAGACATAAGGGATTGCATATGGATTGGTCTCATATTTGAAGCTTGCTAAATTGAAATGAAAAAGATAACAATACACGAATGGATGATTCAACACAAGATGTGACTTGATGGCTTGAGATGGTGAAGATAGCAAGGAAAGGCTTCGAGGTACTAAGCAAGGGTGAAGGGCAAGCGACGGCTTGGCGGCCGAAGAACCTAGCTAGGGTGAAGAAGGAAGTACTTGCATTTAGTTGAGGTACTAATCAAGCTATGATATTCATGTTTATGTGGAGGATCAAATCACTATTGGAGTGTTTGATGGAAGTGACTTGATACATTTGGGATTATTCAAATTTGATGAATGGAATCAAGTCACATGCTCAAGATGGCTATGCTCAAGTGAAAAAATCAATATCAACATGTTAGCACCCTTATTTGATGAAGATTGAAAGGGACGGCATCAATTCAAAAGAGATCAACTCAAGTGGTATAAATTCATTTTTCCTTTGATCGTGAGTTTGATAGGTATGTCGTACTATTAAGAGGGATGCATCATGTTGATAGATAATGTTTCATAAGTGCTTAAGCCAACCCATGTGAGTTTTGAGTGTTTGAGAGACAAAAGAGCTAACTGATTTCTTGCTGGTCTGGCAATACCGGACGTGTCCGGTATTTGTCCAGCAGCTGTAAATTTATTATTCTCGGGTTGGTTTGTCGGGAGTTCCGACGGTCGGGAGCTCCGGCAAGGGTCAAGAGTTCCGACGTCTCGCACTTTAAATGACATTGGAGGGTTCACTGTCCTGGTCATACCGGACGTGTCCGGTATGCACGACCAGAGGCCAATGGTTACTTTTCAAAGCCTTGAGGGTCGGGAGTTCCGACGGTCGGGAGTTCCGACAATGAGTCGGGAGTTCTGACACCTCACATACTTTAACTCAGCTACATGGTTTTCCAATTTGCTGAGGGTCAGGAGTTCCGACATGAGTCAGGAGTTCCGATGGTCGGAAGTCCCGGCATTCATCAGGAGTTCCGACGCCTCACAACTTCACTGTAACTTAGTTACCGTTGGCGCAGTGTAAGTAATACCGGACGTGTCCGGTATGCAGTATGGCAACGGCTATAAAACGGCTAGTTTTTCCAAGTGGGCTATAAATAACCCCAAGCCTCCATCTTTGGAGGCTGCTGATTCTGCTGATACACACACACACACACATTTTTGAGCCTTGCCAACTCTCCTAAACCCTCTCTTAGTGAGTGCGTGATACAAATTGCAAAATCCATTTGTGGGTTAAGAGAGAATTTGAAAAAGAGAGCAAGCCACCACTTGAGCACTTGTGCATATTGTCAATCTCATGATTCGCATTTGTTACTCTTGGACTCTTCGGTCCTAGACGGTTAGGCATCACCAGAGAGCACCCGAGAGATTGTGGTGTGCCACGGAAAGTTTGTAATGGTCGATTCCGCCATCTCAGAATCATTTAGTGGAAGGAGGAAAAGGAGTTGGAAAAGACTCCGGCTAGAGTGACCTTCGTGGTACCCTCTAGGGCTGACCTTCGCTGGGTCACCCGTAGCCCCCTCAACGGAGAGTAGGACTCGAACGAGTCCGAACTTCGGTAAAACAAATATCGTGTCTCAGTTCGCATTTCATTTGATATTTGTGTTGCTCCAGCTCTTGTGTAGGTTCTCTGTGTATATTGATATCTCTAGTAGGTACTTAGAGCTTGGTTTGAAGATAGAAATCGAAAGGAGCAAGTTCAGGGCTGTTCTACAGAAACCGTGCATACCGGACACGTCCGGTATTCATACCGGACATGTCCGGTATTAGAGCTCTGTGCTGAAAATATTTATTCATGGTTCTAACTTTGTGTTGCAGGGTTATAGCTTCTAGATATATTCTTTATACCTTGTATACTATGTGGCTAACTTGTGAGGAGTGGTATTACTCTTATTTGGAGTTTTCATTTTGGAAACTCCCTTTACTAATTGTTTCCACATTTAAAGGTGTTAATTTTCAGAAATACCTATTCACCCCCCTCTAGGCGACATCCTAGGTCCTTTCAGACGGCAACCACCAAGAGTAACAAGCGAAATCCGTAGCGAAACACGAACACCAAGTGCCTCTAGATGCAAATACTCAAGCAATGCACTTAGATTCTCTCAATCTCACAAAGATGGTGAATCAATGATGAAGATGAGTGAGAGGGCTTTGGCTAAGCTCACAAGGTTGCTATATCAATATAAATGGCCAAGAGAGTGAGCTAGAGCTGGCCACATGCCTTAAATAGAACCCCAACAAAATAGAGCCGTTGGGCTCTCAGACCATCCCACTGCGCACCGACCGGACACGTAGGTTGGGGTGACCGGATGAACGCCACTCAGCGTCCGGTCGCGCAATGCGCGCCACGTGGCCCCTTGGTTTAACCTCATCCACGCGATCTCAACGGCTAGTTAGCTTCGCGCCATGTGTTAAGTTGTGACCGGACACGCTGCTCAAAGTGACCGAACGCTCCACCACTTGAGTCCGATCGTTTCCAGTAAGATTTTAGAGAGGTATTTTCTTGACCGGACGCGTACGGTCTACCATGATTGGACTCACTACAGTGTCCAGTCTTCTCTGTCCCTTCACGCCTTCTCCAAAGCTACCATCATCAGCATACGTCAGGAGTGACCAGACTCACCTTCGCCGCGCCCGGTCAACAACGCCTCCAGAGTTTGGTCAACAAGACCAAGACCGCGCCACTGCTCCACTACTGACCGGACGCTGCTTCCCTGAGTCCGGTCACCATGTGACCAACGGCCGATCACTGTTTTTCAGTGACTATCTCCTCCTTCACTTTACCAACTTCTCCACCCTTGCTCAAATGTGCCAATCACCAAGTGTATCACCTTGTGTACGTGTGTTAGCATATTTTCACAAACATTTTCAAGGGTGTTAGGTTTCCACTAGATCCTAAATGCATATGCAATGAGTTAGAGCATCTAGTGGCACTTTGATAACCGCATTTCGATACGAGTTTCACCCCTCTTAATAGTACAGCTATCAATGCTAAATATGATCACATTCACTAGGTGTCTCAATCACCAAAGCAAAAAAAGCTCTTATTAAGTTTCACCTTTGTCTTGAGCTTTTTGTTTTTCTCTTTCTTCTTTGTCAAGTCCAAGCACTTGATCATCACCATGGCATCACCATCATCATGCCATGATCTTCATTTGCTTCATCACTTGGAGTAGTGCTACCTATCTTATAATCACTTTGATAAACTAGGTTAGCACTTAGGGTTTCATCAATTCACCAAAACCAAACTAGAGCTTTCAATCTCCCCCTTTTGGTAATTGATGACAACCCTTTTTACAAAGATATGAATTGAAATTCATTTGATGTTACTTGCCCAAGCATATTTACCATGTGTAAAAGGATATGGGCAAGTTTCATGAATCCCATATGGTAGCAATTGCCCCCCCTACATATGTACTAAGAGTTTGGATTGTAGCTTGCACATATGTTTAGACAGAAAATATAGGAGACAATGTCTACCAAATGATGCTAAGGTATAAGAGATGGACCTTTGAAGCATGATACTAATCGGAGTGCACCAATATACCATCCTTAGCATCATTAGTAACTAGACATACATAAAAACTAGAATACCCCATGAGATCAACATTAGAAGTAAGGGTCTAGTTTTCGTAATATGAGCATGAGTCTAGTTACTTTAACCTATGCATGCTAGTTTTTCATTTCATCATTCAAACCTACAACTAGCATACACCACACAAGCATGAATATTGAAATTTCAAACTTGTGCCATGCAAGCAAACATATAAAATGCACAATCAAATGCATCCACCAAGTTTATGAGCTTGCTCCCCCTACTTGCGTGCTCAAAATTTTAATTGATCCCCTTACTTTGTCATATCTCACCCCTATGTCAAATTCTCCCCCTATCACTTACATCTTTATTTCTCTCTCCCTTTGTTGTCTTTTCACTATCTTTGTACACTATTTCTCCCCCTTTGTCATCAATGACCACAAATGTTCAAAATGTAGATAGGTTGAGATTATCAATGTCAATTAATGGGGTGAGGATCTTTTTCCCAAATTTAGTCCAATCTAGATCACTTGCCAAAGATATTTAACTCGGTTTGATCCAAGGACAAACTTCTTCACACCTCCAAATAAGGGTTATCTTGTACCATGTTGAGTTAAACACTTAGAGCTCATTTTCTAGATCAAACACTAGGTTTATAAGCCCATAAACATGTCATATGCTACCACTAGATCAAGTCAAGCATAAAAGCAATAGTGGTACCATACAAACATCAAAATCATTTAATTTTTATGAATGAGCCTATTAAATGTGAAAGATGACTAGATGCACTAAACATGTCCTTAGCAAGGGTGTATGCCATGCCAATCAACTTTTACCTTGGATTGCTCGAAGGAGAGGCATGTTATGTAAGTGGGGGTGCATCAACACATATTTGAGAAATTCAATATGTTCAACTCATTCCTTAGCTTGCAAAATCTTTTCTCATCCAATGGCTTGGTGAATATGTTAGCAAGTTGATCTTTGGTGCCTACACTCTCAATGCAAATGTCCCCTTTTTGTTGGTGATCTCTTATGAAATGATGGTGGACATCAATGTGCTTTGTTCTTGCATGTTGCACCAGATTGTTGGTTAGCTTGATTGCACTCTCATTGTCACATAGCAATGGCACTTTCTTAAACTTGATTCCAAAGTAACTCAAAGTGGTCTTCATCCAAAGTATTTGTATACAACAACTACCGGTGGATATGTATTCGGCTTCGGCGGTTGATAATGCAACACTATTTTGCTTCTTGGATGACCATGAAACCAATGATCTTCCCAACAGTTGATATGCGCCTGAGGTGCTCTTCCTTTAAACCTTGCATCCCGCATAATCTGAGTCGGAGTAACCAACTAGCTCAAACTTTACTTCTTTGGGATACCACAAACCAATATTTTGTGTATGCTTCAAGTACCTCAATATTCTCTTTGTAGCCTTCAAATGATTTTCTCTTGGTGAGGCTTGAAATCTTGCACACATGCATACACTAAACATGACATCCGGCCTTGATGAGGTCACATAGAGTAGGCTTCCAATCATAGACTAATACAATTTTTGATCCACCATATTGCCACTTGCATCACTATCCAAGTTATCATTTGTCCCCATTGGTGTACTAATGGCTTTGCTATCACTCATGCTAAACTTCTTGAGCATGTCTTAGATGTACTTGCCTTGACTTACAAATGTTTCATTCTTTAATTGCTTGATTTGAAGACCAAGGAAGTAACTTAACTCTCCAATCATGGACATTTCAAACTCATTAGCCACCATCCTTCCAAATTCTTTACAAAAGTCTTGATTGGTTGATCCAAATATGATGCCATCAACATAAATTTGCAACACAAATAAGTCTTTGCCAATCTTCTTGGTGAAAAGAGTGGTGTCAACCTTGCCCATCATGAACCCTTTAGAGAGTAGGAAGTCCCTAAATCTCTCATACCATGCTATAGGTGCTTGCTTCAAGCCATACAATGCCTTCTTCAACTTGTACACATGGTCGGGCTTCTTGTCATCTTTAAAATTGGGAGGTTGCTCAACATATACTTCTTCATTGATGTAACCATTGAGAAATACACTCTTAACATCCATTTGATAGAGCTTGATGTTGTGGGCACAAGCATAGGCTAGCAAGATTCCAATTGTTTCCAATCTAGCAACCAGGGCATATGTTTCTTCAAAGGCAAGACCTTCAACTTGTGTATAGCCTTGTGCTACCAATCTTGCTTTGTTCCTTACTACTATCCCATCTTGATCTTATTTGTTTCTAAAGACTCATTTGGTTCCAATCACATTGTGACCCTTTGGTCTCTCTATCAATTCCTATACTTGATTTCTTGTGAAGTTATTCAATTCTTCATGCATAGCATTCACCCAATCAACATCCTTCAATGCTTCATATCTTCTTTGATTCAATGGATGACACAAATAAGAAATGCTCACAAAATAAAGCCAATCTTGATCTAGTTTGTACACCTCTAGAAATATCACCAATAATGGTGTTAAATGGATAATCCCTTGCAATATTGGTTGGTTGGAGGATTAGAACTTGATTGCTTGCACTTACTTGACCATTGGGTTGAGATGATGCACTAGCCACTTGATCTTGTTCATTATCATGGGAGCCACTTGTACTAGCTTGATTTGTATTATCTTGCACATTTGAGTTAGAGAGCACTTGCACTTGATTATCTTCATCATCATTCACTTGCCCAGGCCTCAATTCACTAATATCCTTGTTCTTCGTGGCATTTGAAAGTTGAATGCCTCTAACATCTTTCAAGTTCTCATTCTCATCTTGGAAACCCTTGGTTTCATCAAATTCAACACCATGAACTTCCTCAAGAGTACCACTATCCAAATTCCAAATTCTATATGCTTTGCTAGTGGTTGAGTATCCAAGTAGGAATCCTTTATCACATTTCTTGTCAAATTTGCCTAATCTAGTGCCTTTCTTCAAGATATAGCTTTTACAACCAAAGACCCGAAAATATGCAATGTTGGGCTTTCTACCATTCAAGAGTTCATATGGTGTCTTCTCTTTCAATGGGTGACAATATAGGCGGTTGCTACAATAGCAAGCCGTGTTGATAGCTTTGGCCCAAAAAGATTAACTCACATTGTACTCACTAAGCATAGACCTTGCCATATCAATGAGTGTTCTATTCTTCCTCTGAACAAGGCCATTTGATTGAGGAGTGTACTTGGCCAAGAATTAATGTCTAATTCTAAATTCATCACATATCTCATCAATTCTAGTGTTCTTGAATTAACTACCATTGTCACTTCTAACTCTCTTGATGGTTGTTTCAAACTCATTATGAATGCCCTTAATAAATGATTTAAATGTTGTAAACACATTACTTTTGTCCACTAGAAAGAATACCCAAGTGTATCTAGTATAATCATCCACTATCTCAAAGCTATATTTGTTACCACCAATGCTAGTGTATAGTATTGGCCCAAACAAATCCATGTGCAATAACTCAAATGCTTTACTAGTACTCATCATGCTTTTCTTAGGATGGGTGTTTTCAACTTGTTTGCCAGCTTGACAAGAGCTACAAAGCTTATCCTTCTCAAACACATCTTTCAAGCCTCTAACCAAGTCATGCTTAATCAATCTATTCAATTGTTTCATTCCAACATGACCAAGCCTTCTATGCCATAACCAACCCATACTAGATTTAGTGAACAAGCATGTAGATAATTGAGCTTCACTAGCATTGAAATCAACCAAGTATAGATTCTCATATCTAAAGCCTTTGAAGATCATGTTAGAGCCATCTACACTTATGATCTCTACATCATCTACCCCAAATATGCATTTGAATTCAAGATCACATAATTGAGCCACAGATAGTAAATTGAAGTTCAAGCTCTCAACAAGCAACACATTGGAAATGCTCATGTCATTGGATATTGCAATCTTACCAAGCCATTTGACCTTGCCTTTGCCATTGTCACCAAATGTGATACTATCATAACCATCATTGCCATTGGTATTGATTGAGTTGAACATTCTTGCATCACCGATCATATGTTGAGTGCACCGACTATTAAGAACCCAATGCCTTCCTCTGGCTTTGTAATTGACCTACAAAAGAAGATCAATTCTTTTTAGGTACCCAAACTTGCTTGGGTCCTTGAAGGTTAGTGACCAAGCTCTTTGGCACCCAAATAGCTTTCTTCTTTGAGCCATCCATGGTGCACCAATGAACTTAGCCTTTACACCATTTGCACCCTTGGTAAGTACATAGAAAGAATCAAGCTTAATTGAGGATACATTGGCTTATGGCTTCTTTTTCATGCACTTTTGCTCTACATGACCAATTTGCTTGCAACTAGTGTAAAACCGATCATTGTTCTTCACAAAACTAGTCTTGTGAGGAGCGAAGGCCGCCTTATCTTTCTTGGGGGTATAGCCCAATCCCTCTTTGTAGAGAGAAGCTCTTTGGCTACCCAAGCATATAAGCAAGCGGCCCTCACCTGAAAGGTCCTAATGGCTAGAGGAGGGTGAATAGCCTAATAAAAATTTCTACAACAACACTTAACCAAATGGTTAGACAATTATGAGGCGAAGCGAGTGTTGCGCTAGCTTACTCAAAATACAAGCCACCTACCACAATTCTAGTTTAGATAGTGTCAATTCACACAAGAGCAATGACACTACCCTATGTTAGTGTGCTCTCAAAGGCTAACTAAAGAGTCACACCAACCAAGCATGCAAGATCTCACAACTAGCTACACTAAAGAGCTTGTCAACTAGTTTGCGGTAAAGTAAAGAGAGTGATCAAGAGGGTTATACCGCCGTGTAGATGAATGAACCAATCAATCACGAAGATGAATAATAATGATGAACCAATCACCTCGGAATCAATGATGAACACAATGATTTTTACCGAGGTTCACTTGCTTGCCGACAAGCTAGTCCTCGTTGTGGCGATTCACTCACTTGGAGGTTCACTACGCTAATTGGCTTCACACGCCAAACCCTCAATAGGGTGCCAGCACAACCAACACAAGATGAGGATCATACAAGCCATGAGCAATCCACTAGAGTACCTTTTGGCGCTCCAGCCGGGGAAAGGTCAAGAACCCCTCACAATCACCACGATCGGAGCCGGAGACAATCACCACCTCCGCTCGATGATCCTCGCTGCTCCAAGCCGTCTAGGTGGCAGCAACCACCAAGAGTAACAAGCAAAATCCGCAACGAAACACGATCACTAAGTGCCTCTAGATGCAATCACTCAAGCAATGCACTTGGATCACTCCCAATCTCACTATGATGATGAATCAATGATGTAGATGAGTGGGAGGACTTTGGCTAGGCTCACAAGGTTGCTATGTCAATGAAAATGGCCAAAGATATGAGCCACAGCCGGCCATGGGGCTTAAATAGAAGCCCCACAAAATAGAGTCGTTGTACCTCTTCACTGGGTACTCTACGCTCTGACCGGACGCTCCGGTCCACTTGACCGGACCCTGGGCTCAGCGTCCGGTCCATAGATGGACGCCACATATCATCGCCTTCAAACACTGATCGTCAGATTCCAACGGCTATGACGCTGACCAGATGCAACAGCTTGAACTGACCGGACGCTGAACCCCCAGCGTCCGGTCGTTTCCAGTAAGGTACCGACCTTGACCGGACGTGTCCGATTAAAACTGACCGGACGCTAGAACCTCAGCATCCGGTCAAGTACAGTAAGGGTCAAAACCTAGTTTTCCTCGACCGGACGCTGTCCGGTCCACCTCAACCGGATACAGCCAGCGTCTGGTGGTAAACCCTAGCCACTATACCGACAGTCAACGCGACCGGATGCAGGCAGTCAGCGTCCGGTGCTTCTGGATTCAGCATCCGATCACTGGACCGACGCTGGCATCAGCTCTGTTCTCACTTCTATCTTCTCCACCCTTACTCCAATGTGCCAACCACCAAGAATTTGCATCCGGCGCAATAGAAAATAGGCATTTCATTTTCTCAAAAGCGCCGAATCCCATCTCAACCCTGCACACACCTTGTGCACATGTGTTAGCATATTTTCACAAATATTATCAAGGGTGTTAGCACTCCACTAGATCCTAAATGCATATGCAATGAGTTAGAGCATCTAGTGGCACTTTGATAACCGCATTCTGTTACGAGTTTCACCCCTCTTAATAGTACATCTATCAAACCTAAATGTGATCACACTCTCTAAGTGTCTTGATCACCAAAACAAAATAGCTCCTATGGTTTATACCTTTGCCTTGAGCTTTTTGTTTTTCTCTTTCTTCATTTCAAGTTTAAGCCCTTGATCATCGCCATGCCATCACCATTGTCATGCTATGATCTTCATTAGCTTCTTCTACTTGAAGTGTGCTACCTATGTCATGATCACTTGATAAACTAGGTTAGCACTTAGGGTTTCATTAATTTACCAAAACCAAACTAGAGCTTTCATCACCACCAAAGGCCTTAGCCAAGGTGTGAGTGAGCTAATTGACCTCCGTCTTGAGGGTCTCATTCTCAACCATTAGTGATGCATCATTTGTGAAACCATCACTACTATATGAGGTGGAAGTGGAAGTGCTACAAGAATGGTTAGTGGGAGCAACAATGATAGGCTTATATAATGATTCATCAATTAAGTTACAAGTTATGCCTACATTACATGTCTCAACATGCTTCTTATTATTTTGCTCATCAAGCAAAGAGGAATGAGCTTTTTCAAGCTTCTTATGAGCCTTGCCAAGCTTCTCATGGGCTTCCTCTAGCCTCTCATGAGATGCATTGAGCTCATCAAAGGCTTGCTTAAGGGCTTTTAGTTCCGTATGCAAGCTTTTGCTTTCCCTTCTCTTAATGTCAAAGTGTTCTTTAGCATCATCTAGAATGTCAAGTAGTTCATCCTTAGTTGGTTCATCATCATCACTATCACTTTTATTTTCATTTTCATTATCATGTTCCTCATCACTTCCATCATTAGAAGTTTGTACCTTAGTGGCCTTAGCCATGAAGCATGATGGAGTGTCAAAGAGAGAATGCTTCTCATTGATAGCAATGCTTGCAAGTGCCTTCTTCTTGGTGGTCTTGTCATCATCACTATCATTGTCATCACTTGAGGAACCATCACTATCCTAAGTGACTACATATGAACCACCCTTCTTCTTCTTCTTGAAGGTCATCTTGTTCTTCTTCTCTTTCTTTTCCTTCTTGTCCTTCTTATTCTTCTTGTCATCATCATTGTCACTATTATATGGGCATTGAGCAACAAGATGATCCTTGCTACCACACTTGAAGCACCTTCTTGACTCTTCCTTGTTCTTGGATGAAGATTTCTTCCTTCTAGCACGGTAGCCCTTCTTCATCATAAATTTACCAAATTTCTTTACAAAGAGAGCCATCTTCTCATCATCCATCTCATCAAAGCTCAAGTCTTCATCTTCACTTGATGATTCTTGCTTTGCTTTGCCCTTGGATGATGTGGCCTTGAATGCCACACTCTTCTTCTTATCCTTCTTCTCATCTTTCTTCTCCTTTTCTTCCTTTTCATTATCATCTCTATATGTATCATCGGTCATTATATCTCCCAACACTTGGTTTGGTGTCATGGTGTCCAAACCACTCCTCACTAGAATAGTGACCAATGTGCCAAATCTTGAGGGTAAGCATCTCAAGAATTTATGGGAGAAGTCCTTGTCCTTCACCTCTTCTCCAAGTGATTTGAGATCATTGACAAGCACTTGAAGCCTATGGAACATCTCCTGCACACTCTCATCCTCCTTCATCTTGAAGCTTGTAAACTTCTCCTTGAGAATGTATGCCTTCACACCCTTCACGGCTTGAGTGCCCTCAAATGATTCATCCAACTTCTTCCATGCCTCATGAGCTCTCTCAATGTTCTTGATTTGCTCAAATGTTCTCTCATCAATAGCATCGTGAATGGTACTAAGAGCAATGTCATTGTTTTAGAGTAGCATCTCTTCGGCGGCGGTGGAAGCCTCTTCATCATCAATTTCAATCTTGGTCTCCACCACCTTCCAAACCTTCCTATTGATTGACTTGATATATATTGTCATTTTAGCCTTCTAATAGGGATAGTTGGAGCCACCAAATTAAGGTGTCTTCTTTGTATTGTTGATTTAAGTCATTTTGACACTGAAGGTTGTTAAGCCTCAAATCATGGTGACCTTGGCTCTGATACCACTTGAAAGGTCCTAATGGCTAGAGGGGGGAGAATAGCCTATTAAAAATTTTTATAACAACACTTAGCAAACCGGTTTAGACAAATATGAGGCGAAGTGAGTGTTGCGCTAGCCTACTAAAAGTACAAGCCACCTACCACAATTCTAGTTTCTATAGTCTCTATCCACACAATGGTTATGTTACTACACTAAGTTAGTGTGCTCTCAAAGGCTAACTAAAGAGCCACACTAATCAAATTAACAAGCTCTCACAACTAGCTACACTAAAGAGCTTGACAACTAGTTTGCGGTAATGTAAAGAGAGAGAGCAAGATGTTTATACTGCTGAGTCGAGGAATGAGCCAATCAACCACAAGAATGAATACCAATGAAGACCAATCACCTCGGAATCAAATGATGACACAATGATTTTTTACCGTGGTTCACTTGCTTGCCGGCAAGCTAGTCCTCGTTGTGGTGATTCACTCACTTGGAGATTCATGCGCTAATTGGCATCACATGCCAAACCCTCAATAGGGTGCCGCACAACCAACACAAGATGAATATCACACAAGCCATGAGCAATCCACTAGAATACCTTTTGGCTCTCCACCGAGGAAATGTCAAGAACCCATCACAATCACCACTCTCGGAGCTGGAGACAATCACCAACCTCCGCTCGACGATCCTCGCTGCTCCAAGCCGTCTTGGTGGCGGTGAAAGTGCATCTAGCCCTTTAGTGGGTTTTGGATGATTGAATGACAACGTGATTAAAGGACTAACCCATTTGCTAAGTGTGGACAGGTAATAGGTTATCTCACAGGTACTTAATGAAAACCAAAATGATGTGTTGTTGTATAAACAATCTAGTTCAAGCACAAGAAAACAATACAAATAGAATTCATGCAAAGGCTTATTTATTGTGGGATTTCCATGTACTATGTGAAAGCAAGCTTGTAAGAATTAATTAATGAGACATAAGAGATTGCATATGGATTGGTCTCATATTTGAAGCTTGCTAAATTGAAATGAAAAAGATAACAATACATGAATGGATGATTCAACACAAGATGTGACTTGATGGCTTGAGATGGTGAAGATAGCAAGGAAAGGCTTCGAGGTACTAAGCAAGGGTGAAGGGCAAGCGACGGCTTGGCGGCCGAAGAACCTAGATAGGGTGAAGAAGGAAGTACTTGCATTTAGTTGAGGTACTAATCAAGATATGATGTTCATGTTTATGTGGAGGATCAAATCACTATTGGAGTGTTTGATGGAAGTGACTTGATACATTTGGGATTATTCAAATTTGATGAATGGAATCAAGTCACATGCTCAAGATGGCTATGCTCAAGTGAAAAGATCAATATCAACATGTTAGCACCCTTATTTGATGAAGATTAAAAGGGACGGCATCAATTCAAAAGAGATCAACTCAAGTGGTATAAATTCATTTTTCCTTTGATCTTGAGTTTGATAGGTATGCCATACTATTAAGAGGGATGCATCATGTTGATAGATAATGTTTCATAAGTGCTTAAGCCAACTCATGTGAGTTTTGAGTGTTTGAGAGATAAAAGAGCTAACTAATTTCTTGCTGGTCTAGCAATACCGGATGTGTCTGGTATTCATACCGGACGTGTCCGGTATTTGTCCAGCAGCCATGGAAAGTTTGTAACGGTCGCCGATAAGCTAGTCCTCATTGTGGTGATTCACTCACTTGGAGGTTCTCGCGCTAATTGGTATCACATGCCAAACCCTCAATAGGGTGCCACACAACCAACATAGGATGAGGGTCACACAAGCCACGAGCAATCCACTAGAGTACCTTTTGGCTCTCCGCCGGGCAAAGGTCAAGAACCCATCACAATCACCACGATCAGAGCCGGAGACAATCACCAACCTTCGCTCGACGATCCTTGCTACTCCAAGCCATCTAGGTGGCGGCAACCACCAAGAGTAACAAGCAAATTCCATAGTGAAACACAAACACCAAGTGCCTCTAGATGCAAATACTCAAGCAATGCACTTGGATTCTCTCCCAATCTCACAAAGATAGTGAATCAATACTGGAGATGAGTGGAGGGCTTTGGCTAAGCTCACAAGGTTGCTATATAAATACAAATGGCCAAGAGAGTGAGCTAGAGCCAGCCACACGCCTTAAATAGAGCCCCTAATGAAATAGAGCCGTTGGTCCGGGTGACCATCATCCCACTGCGCACTGACCGAACATGTAGGTCCGGGTGATCGGATGCATGCCACTCAGTGTCTGGTCGCACGATACTCGCCACATGGCCCCTCGGTTTAACCTCGTCCATGCGATCTCAATGGCTAGTTAGCTTCACACCATGTGCTAAGTTATGATCGGACATGCTACTTAAAGTGACCGGACACTCCATCACTAGAGTCCGGTCATTTCTAGTAAGGTTCTAGAGAGGTATTTCTTGACCGGACGCATCCGGTCCACCATGACTGGACTCACTACAGCGTCCAGTCTTCTCTGTCCCTTCGTGCCTTCTCCAAAGCCACAATCATCAGCATACGTCAGGAGTGACTGGACTCACCTTCGCCGCGTCTGGTCAACAACGCCTCTAGAGTCCGATCAACAAGACCGAGACTGCGCCACTGATCCACTACTGACCGGACGCTGCTTCCCCGAGTCCAGTCACCACATGACCGGTGTCCGGTCACTATTTTTCAGTGACTATCTCCTCCTTCACTTCACCAACTTCTCTACCCTTGCTCAAATGTGCCAACCACCAAGTGTATCACCTTGTGCACGTGTGTTAGCATATTTTCACAAACATTTTCAAGGGTGTTAGCTATCCACTAGATCCTAAATGCATATGCAATGAGTTAGAGCATCTAGTGGCACTTTGATAACAGCATTTCGATATGAGTTTCACCCCTCTTAATAGTATGGCTATCGATCCTAAATGTGATCACACTCACTAGGTGTCTCGATCACCAAAATGTAAAAGCTCCCATCAAGTTTCACCTTTGCCTTGAGCTTTTTGTTTTTCTCTTTCTTATTTTCCAAGTCTAAGCACTTGATCATCACCATGGCATCACCATCATCATGTCATGATCTTTATTTGCTTCCTCACTTGGAGTAGTGCTACCTATCTCATAATCACTTTGATAAACTAGGTTAGCACTTAGGGTTTCATCAATTCACTAAAACTAAATTAGAACTTTCAACTGGCCATTAGCAGGTCCATCCCTTTCCACCCCTCACTCTAAAGGTGCCCTAGAGCAGTTGCAAACCCATCGGTGGGCCAACATTCGAACTCCTAGGCCTAAATGGGCCGTGGGAGTGTTTTTAGCTCTATATCCCTCCTTACCTGTGGCGGTTCTTAGCCCATCGAATGGGGCAAACCGTTGTCCGACGCGTCCTTTGAGGGAGCGGCCAGAGTTGGCATGCACATGTTTCTTGGATAGGCGATGTGATGTGACGTTGTGGGCGCATAAATCTAGGCAGATGGTTTGCCTCTCGCTTCACCCTGCCTTATAAATAGCGGCCCCTCCATGTTTCGGCACACTAAACCACAACCTTGCCTTCTCCACCTTTTCACCACCGTCGTTCAGATCTGCTACCCTTGCTAATCCGCCACTAGCGCCCTAGATCTATAGCCTTCGCTTCTTCGCTGTCGCCAAAAAGTCCTTGCTCCTTCGTCTTCGCTTTCCATGGAGTCGTGGTACCGCTCCAACGTCACCCACGTAGGCATGAAGGGCCTCATCAAGTGTGGTCTTCTCTATGGGAGGACTAACATGGTGGAGTGGCTCGTGCCTAGTTGCAAGGATGTGTCGGCGCCACCCAATGGCTATGTCATGCCCCTCATGCCCTTCCATGAGCGTGGACTCATGATTCCTCCCCATCCGTTCTTCCAGGGACTACTGCACCACTACTAGATTGAGGTGCAGCATCTGAACCCCAATGGGATCTAGCATATTGTGGCCTTCATTGTGCTGTGTGAGGGATACCTGGGGATCAAACCCCACTTTGAACTATGGAGGTACTTCTTCTCCATCTCCCTGCTTAAGAAGGACAGAGGTAGGGAGATCTCGGTGCTGATGGGATGCGCGGGTATCCACCTCCGAGGGCAGCGGGTAGCCGAGTACATGTCCTGCCAGCTGTCTAGATTCAACAAGGGGTGGCATGCGTAGTGGTTCTACTTGAAGAATGACCCCGCCGCCCCCTTGCCAGTCTTCACCAGGTGCTTAATCGAAGAGGCACCACGACATGGCCATGGGGGCCACCCGCCAAGGAAAAGAAGAGGTTGCGCAACCTCCTCGAGGCCATCACATCCCTGAGGAGCCATGTTCTTTGCGGGGCCAGTGTCATCAGGGCATACTACACAAGGAGGGTGGTGCCACTGATGGCGCATGCCCTCCCGCTGTACGGGATGATGCTCGGCGCATAGCTCGATGAGACGACGCTCACCTAGGGGCCGCTCCACGACAATGAGGTCACGCAGTGCATTAAGGAGGCGGTGGATGAGTTTGACACTATGTTTCCAATCCCTAGACATCCCACGATACGGCTGGAGCCAGGCTTTATTGAGCTGCCGGTGGACTTGGGCTTTTGGGCCTCCGTCACACCGCTATTAGAGCATGTGGCCTTGAGGGTGGTGAACCATGTCATAGATGAGTGGAGGAAGAAGGATAAGGACAACAAGGAGGCGAGGTGATGGGTGAAGTAGCAGGTGAGACTAAATAGAGGAAAGTGGTGGTAGGGTTCGGAGGAGGAGGAGGATGAAGAAGAAGAAGGCAATGTTTCCAGGTCGCCCGTTCAATGGGACGATCTGGGTGGTGGGGATGGCTTTGGGTCGCCCATCCAATGGGACAAGCTAGGCGGTGGGGATGAGGATCTGTCTCTACCATAGGTAGGGCCTTTCTCATGACATGCCCCAGCGCAGGAGGGGGAGGACGCGCCCCCAGAGCCGGTGGAGTCAAGCTACCCCGCCCTGTCTGGGCCTCCCATGGTGCCCCTGGAGTTGGTGGGAACCAGCCGCCCCGCTCCATCTAGAACCTCCAAATAGAGGGAGGGCTCGACGTGACAACGTGCTGATGAGGAGCAGCCAGGGTCAGGCGGGCCGGCCCCAAAACATCATCGTCCGATGGCATTGGGGTGAGCGAGAGATTTTTTGTCCTTTTGTTCTAACGAATTTTTGCTGTAAACTGACTATCATGTCCTTTGCAGCGTCGAAGGATGTGGGACTCATGAGCCTTGCACCGAAGAAGAGCCTCCTCCGACAGACATGCCAGGAGCCGGCTAGCACCGATCCAAAGGTGAGTGGGAGTGGCGCTGGGTGGCCACGGCGTCGACTTGGGAGGCGTAGCCGATGGCTGCATCCATGGGAGAGCCAATAGATGAGGGCACATCTGGGGCGCTAGTGGAGGGCGTGGTGCAGCAGGGTGTGGCCACGACGTCACAGGCGAAAGCGGCATAGCCAGAGCCATCATCCATGTGGGTGGTCGTGCCTGTGGTGGGGCAGATGGGAGAGGGCGCACCTGAGGCATCCTTAGCGGATGTGGTGATGGGCAAGCCTCCTCATCCACATCACCCGCCCCCTCTGCCATCGGAGGGTCTGCTCTAGAGGAGTTTGAAAGCATCTAGGCCCCTAGTTGGGTTTTGGTGATTAATGACGACACGAGATTACTATGACTAACATGTGTTTGTAGAGGCAATTTGAGTTAGATCATAGTAATGGAAATTGATTGGGCAATCATGGTTGTCATGCCCCTTATTGATGGAAATCATTTTGGTTTTCAAAGGATGGATGACAAGGTTAAGGACGGACTAGTTCTAAGTGTCATTTGGTGTTGGAGAGACACTTAGAGTAGTTTAGGACTTTGTTTTTTCTTTGGCTATACTATTAAGGGGGTATGGACTAGTAGCTTGACCTAGGTGAGTCTAATTGATTAGGTGTGGTGCACACTTGTCAAACTTAGCACTAGGTAGCTCAAGAATAGCCCTAAGATCAATTGGAGTCAACTTCATTCACATAGGATTTCGAGTTGTAAGTGAATGGAGGGTCAAATGACTGACCAGACACTGGTTTGATTATGACTGGACGCTAGAGGGTGGGTCCGGTTAGCTCATTTGATCAACTATAGTCGTCTGGTACTAACCATATGCTGGTCTGGTTGTGACCGAACGCTGGGGAGCCTATGTCCGATCGACTCCAGTAAGGTTCTAGAAATGTTTTTTCTTGACCGGACGCATCTGGTTTATGCTGACCAGACGCTGGTTAGAGTCCGGTCAGAGCTTAATGGCTCTCTCTGACATAGTGGCGGGCACAACTGACCGGAGCATCCGGTCAGCTCGCAGAGTGGTGACTTAGCCTCCAAACATTATGTTTTGAATGAGAGGGTATAAATACTTACTCCACTCATCCATAGGAGGTCTCTTGCCCATTTGTTTAGCTGAGAAATACCTTTGGAGTGCAAGAGAGAGCAAGAGCCTAGTGAGGTGATTGAGATTTGATAATCCAAGATTAAGGACCTCATTAGTGCATAGGGAGTAGCAATGTGCATCCACCCTTCTCATTAGGCTTGTCTTGGCCAAGTGAGAGTTTGTGCTTATTACTCTTGGTGATCGCCATCACCTAGATGGCTCGATGGCGATTGGGAGCTTGGTGATCATCCGACGAAGCTTGTGGATGACCCAAGTTATGTTGTGAGCGGTTGTGGGTGATTCACCATGATGGAGTGTCAAAGAATCAACCCATAGAGAGCACTTGATCCTTGCACGGATCAAGGGGTAGCTACACCCTTATGCGGGTGCTCCAACGAGGACTAGTGGAGAGTGACGACTCTCCAATACCTCAGGAAAATATCATCGTGTTCCTTTCCCTCTCTTTACTTTGAGCATTTACATTTGAGCAATTCATTTCTTGTTTTTATATTCCTAGAATTGCCATGCTAGAGTAGGATTGGAACCTAGGGTGCAAAACTTTTGTGCAGAAAAATAATAGAAACACATTCTAGGCACAAGGGGTGAAATTGGCTAAGTATAGGGCTTAATTATTGCAAGAATTTAGAATTAGCCCAATTCACCCCTCTCTTGGGCATCTTGATCCTTTCAATTGGTATCGGAGCCTCGTGCTCCCTAAATTAGGCTTAACTTCCTAGAGCAAGATGTCCCATGGGGATGGACCCCGTCCTATCTTTGAGGGAGATGATTTTCCTTATTGGAAAATTCACATTGAAGCATACCTAGAGGCTTTAGGTGTTGGAGTTCTTAGAGCCGCCTCATAAGGCTTCCCAAAACCTAAGGATCCCACCAACCTTCAAGGCGATGAGGTTAACTATGAGAAGTGGAATGTAAAGGCTAGAAACACCCTCTTTAGAGGCCTTTGCAAGGATGTCTTTAACCATGTGCGGAACCACAAAGATGTCCATGCACTATGGTTGGTCATTTGTGCGCTCCATGAAGGAACTAAGAGCTAGCGTGAGGAACGCTATCACCTTGTGATAAAAAAGCTTAATTCATTTGAGATGATTTCTAGAGAAAGTGCTAATGAGATGTATTCATGCTTTAATGTTCTTGTAGAGGAAGTCAATGGGCTTGGACTCACACAAATGCAACTATCTGATGTTGTGAGAAAGATCTTGAGTGTCCTCCCCATTGACAAATATGGGCATATTGTGATGGTGCTTCATCAAGGTGATCTTTCCACCGCTACACCAACTCAAATATTGGGGAAGATCAATGCACATGAGATGTACATGCACATCACTCCACAAGATGGTTCTTCTTCCACCAAGAAGAAAGATTTGGCATTCAAGGCTAGCCAAGAGAAGAGGGGCAAAGCAAGAGTTGATCATGATAGCTCAAGTGATGATGAGATTGATGATGTAAGTCTTACTCTCATGGTGAGAAGAACAGCCAAGATGCTCAAGAAGCTAAATAAGAATGGTGTCAAGTTTGATGGCAAGAAGAAGAAACTCTTCACTAGTAATAGAAGGAAGCCCATCTCCGAAATGAATTGCTATAATTGTGGAGATCTTGGTCATCAAGCTCATTAATGCCCCAAACCCAAGAAAGACAAGTACAAGAAGAAGTACAAGGGCAAGAAAGATGACTCAAGTGATGAAGATGATGATGAGAAGAAGAACAAGCCATATAAGAAGAAGGATGGCAAGAAAAAGGAATTTCACAAGAAGAAGAATGGCAAGGCATACATTGTTGGTGATTGGCTCAGGGACATTGAATCATCAAGTGGCTCATCCGATGTTGTTAAGATTGATATAGCTACATCATGCAATGATTTGATTGTTGAGAGCATTGAGCAAGGTTCTAGTAGCAAAGATAAGATAGTGGTTGAGTCTAACAACTATGATGATTATGTCAAGCTCAAGAATGAGAATGAAAATCTCAAGAAAGATCTTGAAAAGCTATCAACCACCAACACAATTGTGATAGAGAATCTTGACAAAGATTATGATATGACTCTTGAGAATGAGATGCTTAAAGAAGAGAACATGAGACTCAAGATTGAGAAAGATCACGATGAACTTAGAGAAGAAAACAAGAAGCTCAAGTTGGAGAAAGAACATCTCAAGACCGGTTTGAGCAAGTTCACAAGATGCCAATATCTCCAAAGTAAGCTACTCATGAACACCATGATGAAGATGGATAGAAGTGGTATTGGGTACTTGGCAAATCAAGAGAAGAAAGCTAAAGCTCAACATCAGCAATGATACAAGTCAAAGCCTAAACCAAAGAGATGCTTTGAGTGTGGACAAGAAGGTCACTTTGCTCATGAGTGTCAAACTCCACCACCACAACCCTTGCCCAAGCATGCTAGACCCTTTGCGTCAATGCTCACTATATGCTTAGAAAGGATTCTAGTGGAAAGATGAAAGTCATGTTCTTAGGTCCACCCAACAAGAATAGGCCTAAGCAAATTTGGGTTGTAAAGTCACTAGTTGAGAAAGTCAAGGGCCCCCATCAAGTTTGGGTCCCTAAACAACAAGCTTGATCTCTTGTGTGTAGGTGAACTACAAGACCAGTGGAAGTCATTGGGTTATTGATAGTGGTTGCACTCAACATATGACCGGTGATCCTCGTATGTTCACCTCACTAGATGAAGAAGTAGATGGTCAAGAAAGGATTACATTTGGTGATAATTCAAAGGGCAAAGTTTAAGGATTGGGCAAAGTTGCAATATCAAATGATCATTCAATATCAAATATGCTATATGTTGCTTCATTGATTTTTAACTTGCTATCCATTGGTCAATTGTGTGATCTTGGCTTTCAATGTTTGTTTACCGAGAAGGAAGTGGTTGTGTGAAAGAAAGATGATCAAGTCATATTCAAGGGTTTTAGATACAACAACCTATATCTAGTGGATTTCACCTCCGAAGATGCAAACTTGAAGACATGCTTATTCACCAAAACATCACTTGGGTGGCTATGGCATAGAAGACTTGCACATATTGGGATGAGCTCACTCAAGAAGCTAATGAAGGATGAATTGGTGAGAGGTTTGAAGGATGTGAAATTTGAGAAGGACAAGCTTTGTAGTGCATGTCAAGCCAGCAAGCAAGTTGCAAACACTCATCCAACCAAACTTACATGTCAACAACAAGAGTACTAGAGCTTCTCCACAAGGATCTATTTGGACCAACAACTTACAAGAGCTTGGGAGGCAATCATTATTGTCTTGTGATAGTTGATGACTACTCTAGATATACTTGGGTGTTCTTCCTTCATGACAAGACTAAAGTGGCTGCATGTTTTAAGAAGTTTGCCAAGAGAGCACAAAATGAATTTAAAGTGAAGCTCAAGAAGATAAGAAGTGACAATGGAAAAGAATTTGACAACATAAATATTGAAGCATATTGTGATGAAGTTGGGATCAAGCATGAGGTCTCCGCAACATACACTCCTCAACAAAATGGTGTAGTAGAGAGAAAGAACCGAACACTTATCACCCTTGCAAGAACAATGCTTGATGAGTATAATACACCCAAAGCTCTATGGGCGGAAGCTATCAACACCGCATGTTATGCATCCAACCACCTATTTCTTTAAAAGTTTCTTGGCAAGACCCCTTATGAGTTGCTCAATGGGAAGAAGCTGGATGTCTTATTCTTCTGGGTGTTTGGTTGTAAATGCTACATCTATAAGAAGCGGCAACACCTAGGGAAGTTCCAAAGACATTGTGATATTGGTTTTCTTGTTGGTTACTCATCAAAGTCCAAAGCATATCGAGTATTTAATCATGCCACCAGCTTGGTTGAAGAAACATATGATGTGGAATTTGATGAATCTAACAGCTCCCAAGGAGCACATGAGAATCTTGATGATGTAGGTGATGAACCATTGAGAGAGGCCATGAATAACATTCCAGTTGGAGACATCAAGCCCAAAGATGATGAAGATGATGTACAAGTGATTGATCCACCCTCTTCATCAAATGTGCCACAAGATGATGATAAAGATGGGAGAGTAGAAAATGAAGATACTTATGTCTCCCATGATCAAATGGTGGCACAAGCTCAAGATGTTGATGCTCCACAACCTCCCTCTCAAGTGGTTGATAGAAGAAATTCACCTCTACTATAAGCACATCCATAAGATCTCATCATAGGGAGTCCTTCAAAGGGTGTAATGACCCGTTCTCAAAAACTTGCTTCATTTATTGAACATCACTTGTTTGTTTCTTGCATTGAGCCTAAAAGTGTAGAAGAAGCTCTTCAAGATCCTAATTGGATAAATGCCATACATGAAGACTTGAACAACTTCACTCAAAATGAAGTTTGGACACTTGAAGAGCGACCACAAGATGCAAGAGTCATTGGAACAAAGTGGGTGTTCCGTAACAAATAGATGATCAAGGCATCGTTGTGAGGAACAAGGCAAGGCTAGTTGCAAAGGGGTTCTCTCAAGTTCAATTATTAGATTTTGGAGAGACCTTTGCACCGGTTACAAGACTTAAAGCCATTCATATCCTACTTGCATATGCATCCCATCATGAAATGAAATTATATCAAATGGATGTTAAAGGTGCATTTTTAAATGGTTTCATAAATGAACTTATCGGGGACCAATACTAGGATACCCAAAGAGGAGGAGATAATAACCATCAACATTGATTCGTCTGAGCGGTCAAGAGCGCGACTACACCTCTTGCTGAGCCCCGCCTCGTCTGACCACCGAGACTGTGGGCTCCGCCTTGTCTGACCCCCAAGGGTTGGCCCCGCTTCAATGGACACTAAGGCAGTAGGCTCCGCATCGCCTAGCCCCTGAGGGTTGGCTCCATATCGTTCAACCCCTGAGGGTTGGCTTTGTCTCATCTGACCCCCCAAGGGTTGGCTCCGCCTCACCCAACGTCTAAGGGCAGGCTCCGTCTCATCTAACATCTGAAGGCCAGCTCCGCCTAGTCGGACGTTTGAGGACTGGCTTTGCCTCGCCCGATGTCCAAGGGCTAGCTCTACCCTAGCTGACTCCCAAGGGTAGGCTCTGCCTCAACCGACCCCCGAGGGTCGGCTTCGCCTCAACCGATGTCTAAGAGCTAGCTCTGCCTCACCTAATCCCTCAGACATGGTTCCTAACAAAAGCTCACGTCGCCGCCAACCACTATGGGCCAAAAAGTACTACTCAAGGTCAAACTTTTGGCATCATGCAGGGAGTGGTCACATCTTAGCATGACCTGTCCCCATGACAAGTCATTCCAGGGAACTCACATCGCCCACAGTGACGGACACATGGTCATTGTGTTGCCAACTCCCTGCCTGACCATCGTCCAATGTTAGTCAACCGGTGTTAGTTGACTAGCACTGTTCCACCAAACCCCACATGGCCTCTGTCAGGGGACTCTCTAAGCATTCCATCTGCTCGGATGGGACAAAAGACAAGAATGGCACACGACGCCCGCATGTAAGCTGCAGTGGCCAACAAGACCCCGGTATGACGCCACTGCCGATGTGGTCTATAGGGTCAAGCAAGACCCATGTGAGGAGGAGGATGGCACACCTCTAGGAGCCTTATTTTCTCTTTCCTTTTTCACTCTCCCCTTCGGTTGTAACCCCTGCTTTCCCTTGACCTATAAGGGGAAAGTAGGGCATCCCACTAAAGGGACATCGATTGATCGAACAAACACACTACATCACACCAAAGACTTAGGAGCTTCCTCCCTCTCTCACCCATTTGTAACCCCTACTATAAACTTAGTGCTGGTAACACGAGTAGGACAAAATAGGACATAGGGACATTCAGCCCGAACTAGTATAATCCTTGTGTCCTCTTAGCACATCATCCGTGTTCGACACGCAATATACAAATTTACTAGCCGGTGCTTACTTGAAACACCGACAGAACTAGTCTATGTTGATCAACCTCCCGACTTTGAAGACCCTAGATATCTTAATCATGTCTATAGGTTGTCCAAGGTTCTATATGGGCTTAAGCAAGCCCTAAGAGCGTGGTATGACTGCCTTCGGGATTTCCTCATTGAGAAGGGCTTCACCATTGGGAAGGTCGATACCACACTATTCACCAAGAAGCTTGATGGAGAGATCTTCATTTGTCAAGTATATGTTGATGATATCATATTTGGCTCATCAAATGAATACTATTACAAAGAGTTTGGTGAATTGATATCAAAGGAGTTTGAGATATCTTTGATTGGAGAGCTTACATTCTTTCTTGGTTTTCAAGTCAAGCAAATAAGAGAGGGGATCTTCATCTCTCAAGAAAAATATACCAAGGACTTTCTCAAAAGGTTCAAAATAGATGAATGTAAGCTAATCAACACACCAATGCCATTGAATGGACATCTCGACTTAGATGAGGGAGCTAAATCGGTTGATCAAACTCTCTACCGTTCTATGATTGGTAGTTTATTATATTTGACCGCATCTAGGCCTGACATCATGTTTAGTGTGTGTATGTGTGCTAGATTTCAAGCTAATCCTAAGGAGGCTCACATGATTGCCATTAAAAGAATCCTTAGGTACCTTAAGCACACTCCAAGCATTGGTCTTTGGTATCCCAAAGGAGCTAGATTCCAACTAGTTAGCTATTCCTATTTGGATTATGCTGGTTGTAAAATTGATAGAAAAAGCACATTCAGAGGGTGTCATTTGCTTGGTAGATCACTAGTGTCTTGGACCTCCAAGAAGTAAAATAGTGTGGCATTGTCCACCGCTGAGGTGGAGTATATTGCCGCGGGTGCTTGTTGTGCGCAAATTCTTTACATGAAGCAAACTCTTCTAGACTATGGTGTAGTTCTAGAAAAGGTACCTCTCTTGTGTGACAATGAGAGCATGGTAAAGCTTGCTAATAACCTAGTTCAACACTCTTGCACTAAGAACATAGATATCCGCCATCATTTTCTTAGAGATCATGTTGCTAAAAATGATATATCACTAGAAGGTGTAAGGACCGAGGATCAATTGGTGGATATCTTCACTAAACCGCTAGATGAGGCTACATTATGTTGGTTGAGGAATGAGCTAAATGTACTTGATTTTAGTAACTTCACTAAAAAATGAGCTTGTGTTGTCTCTTGCATTGTATTGTAATATAAAACATGTTTATTTTTTAGTAATGCACTTAGGGCTTGTCTAACATAGTTAAGATAACCACCGAAAAGCATGTGAAGAAACTTAACCTTGGATCAAACTTGACAAGCAACTAGACTTACTTTCAAGTATTGCATTGCATGTACATGTGTGTTGCTTTGTCATTTCTTTTTGGTTATCTTTTGAGGACCCACTGTGTTTATCCACAAATAGGGAGAGCATTTGAAGCTTCTATTGATTCTAAACCCTATTGTGTGGCCACATGTTGCTCCTCGCCCCCTTTTATTGCATATTTTCTTAAAAAGAATTATAGCCTAAGGCAAAATACTTTGAAAATTTTGAGGGTTTGAGAGAGGTCTCTCACATCAGTTTCAGTTGGTGTTTATTTGTGTCTTAATGAAGTTGGGACTTGATTGGGAAAAGGCAGCACGAAGGAACTTTGAAGATTTACTAAAAAATGGTGACTGGATGCAGTTCATAGGAGGTCAGTTCACAGGAGGTGAACAGATGCAGCACAGAAGTGACCGGATGCTGAACAGTGTTCCTCCAGCGTCCGGTGTGAAGATGGCCCTATGTTTGGTCAAACAAAGAAGAAGATATCAGAATCGACCGGACTCGGTTGTGCGTCCGATCATGAGGCACCAGACATGTTCGGTCATGACTTAAGGGGTTTTGGACTGCTCTATTGTTGACCGGACTCTAGGTGGCAGCGTCCGGTCGTTGCCACCGGTGTGTCCGTTCAGTTGAATCCGAGTGGATCTAAATATCTTTTTCTTCTCTGTCACGCGGGGGCCACCATAAATTGTTTTCCTCTATCTTCACCATGCCATCATGCCCTAACCTACCTCCATTAGGCCTCCGTCCTAGCTACTGCCATCGATTCACCGTGCGCCATGTTGCTCTGCTCTGCCGCACCGTTGCCTACCTCGTGCAGTTGAGTGCCGCCGCACACCCACGCCGCCTGCTCGCACCGTTGCGCCACCGCCTGCTCATGCCGCCATGCCACCACTTGCTCCTCTGCCGCTATGCCCGCGCTTGTGCCTCCACTATCTGCGTCATGCTAGCGCGCCACCACTCATGTCTGTAGGGTCGAGATGGCGACTAGAGGTGGGTGAATAGTCATTATTAAATTCTAATCGAGCCGGCTAACCAAAACAAATGCAGAATTATAACAATCGGTCTAGCTGAGACTATACCCCTCTATCTATGTTCTCTAGCATCTTGCAAAGATCCTAATTAAGCAACAAAGGTGTCGGGCTAGCTAGAGCTCACCTAACCAATTCTAGAAGCAAGGTCACATAAACCTATGCCACCAGTACTTCAAGCAATGAGGGAGCTCCTACACATGCTAGTAAGCAAAGGCACCAAGCCACCTAAGCTCACTACCAATGTTCAATAACAAGGCAACCAATGCCTAATTAGAGAGCACAAATACTTAGCTACACAAACTAAGCAATATGACTAACAAGGTTACACAAACCAAATTAGCCATGCATGGGAGATACTACTATGCTACACAAGCAAGAAGGTAACTAGTGAGCTACACAAGCTAACTAATTACAAGAGCAACTACACAAGCACAATGTATGTTAAAGTAATTACAAGCTTGTGTAAGGGGATTGCAAACCAATGGGAAGAACAAAGTTGACACAGTGATTTTTCTCCTGAGGTTCATGTGCTTGCCAGCACGCTAGTCCCCGTTGTCTCGATCGCTCACCTGGTGGTTCAACGGCTAATTGGCATTACCCACCAAGCTCGCATGTCAGGCACCACAAGAACCTATCCTGAAAGTGAGGGTAGCTCAATGACATACTCAACTAGAGTTGTTCTTCGCGGCTCCCGCGGGGTGAGCACAATGCCCCTCACAAAGCTCTTCTCCGGAGCACCACACAAGCTTCTTGCGAGCTTTGACAGAGACCACCACCAAGCCATCTAGGAGGTGGCAACCTCCAAGAGTAACAAGCACCACTAGCTTGCTAGATGACCACCTAGTGCCACTCGATGCAATCTCACGATGCAATCACACTAGAATCGCTCTCTCACACAATCGAATGATCACTATCAAGCATATGTGAGATGGAGGGCTCCCAAGCACTCTCAAGCATGGACACAAAGTCCCCCGAGGTGCTCAGCACCAGCCATGGCCAAGACCACCTTCTATTTATAGCCCCATGGACTAAACTAGCCATTACCCCTTCACTAAGCAAATTTCAGGATGACCGGACGCGCAGGTTGTTTGCACCGATATGCAAATAAGTTTGCCTCTCTTGATAGTACGGCCATCTATCCTAAACCCGATCATGAACTTCTCTACACACCTATGACCGATGAAATGAAATGCCCTAGGTTATAAATTTGCCTTGCGCATTCCATTCCATCTCCTCTAATGTCGATGCAACACATGCACCAACATGATCAATAATGATATGATCCACTTCATATCATCACGTGATCATATTGGTTCATCAATCTTGACTTCACTTGCTTTTCACCATTGCCTTTGTCCATTGGCGCCAAGTCTTGCTCAAGCTTCACCACCACGTGGTCCATCGCTCCAAAGCCTCCAACTTGCCCTTCACGCTTGCAACCGGTCCATCAAGCCAAGTCTTGTTTTGATCTTCTCCACCTTGATCACATGACTCAATGTCATGTCTCATGTGCAATAAGCTCCTTCATCATCACATGTGTGAGCTTTGCAACATCTCCATGCCATTTTCACCTTCATGGCATATGTTGCTCACACACATATACTTGTGTATCTCACATAAACACAATTAGTCCACCTAGGTTGTCACTCAATTACCAAAACCACACAAGGACCTTTCAATCTCCCCCCCTTTTTGGTAATTGATGACAACTCTACAAAGATATGGAAATTAAGCTCTTTTGGATTCATGTTGCTTGCCCAAGCAATTTTACCATGTGTAAATGATTTTGGACAAGTATTACAAACACGAAACGGTAGTATTAGCTCCCCCTACATATGTGCTAGAGTGTTTGGTTTGAAGTTCACACATATGCATAGATTGGAAATATGGGAGAGTAATTATTACCAAATGATGCTAAGGTGTATAGAGTAAACCTTTGAAGTGTGATACCAATTGGAGTTGCACCTTTAAGTTCATCCTTAGCACCATGGTTAGCTAGATAACACATGGAAATAAAAAGCACTAGATACCTCGTGAGATCAACATTAAAAGCAAGGTACTAGCATTACTTGAAAAGCATACCAAGTGTCTAGCTATCATCCTATGCATGCTAGTTTTCATTTCATCAATCAAATTCTACAACTAGCATACATCACACAAGCATGCATATTGAATTTAAGAACTTTATGCAATGCAAGCAAGCACATGAATATGCACATATCAAATGCAATCATTCAAAGTTCATGAGCTTGCTCCCCCCTACTTGTGTGCTTCTCTTGTCCAAGAATTTTGATCCATCTCTTTTCTTCAATGTTGCTCCCTCTTTGTCCATGTCCATGTCCAACCTCTACTTCTTTGTCTCAATCTCTCTCAAAGCTTTTATATCTTATCTCCCCCCTTGTACAATCTCAATCTCAAAGCTTTCATATCTTTGTACAATCCTCTCCCTTTGTCATCAATTTCCATAAAAGATGTGCTTCTCATTGATGCAAAGTTTTGCATTTTGGGGTTGATGGTTGAGGCTTGAATCTTGCATTTTTTATAGACAACACTTGATTGTTGGAATGACACCACTTGTAGATACCACTTGTAACTTGTACCACTTGTATCTTGTGCCACTCATAAGATCTTTAATCTTGATATCAATTTGTGTGACACCTCCCTCTATGTGATAGCATGGGTCATCCATTTGATACACTTAAGCTCTTGTAGGTGAGGGATGCATTCTTCATTTGATGATCACTTAAAGTTAAGGATCACTTGTGGAACCATCGTCTTGCATGATTGATACCATGTGTAGATGTGATACCACTTGAAAGCATTTTCTAGTATGGAACCACTTGTTGGATTTATCAATAAAAACCATTTCTTGAACTTTTGTTATCTTCATGAGTACCACTTATAGGATATCACTTGTGAGTTGATCTAGACATCACTTGTGAATTCTTGATAAAATACTTTAGTCTAGATACCACTTGGAACAAACAAACTAGATATCTATTTGTATTGTTGTCTTGTGCTTGTACTCTTGCTATTCATCATGAGCTTCTAAGTTGACTTGAACTAAATTGATTTGCCTAGGCTTCCAAGTCTGGTTTGAACCAATGACAAGCTTCTTCACACCTCTTACAAGGGTTATCTTGCCAATGTTGTACTTGTCACTTATTAGCAATCCAAATTAAATCAAGTACTTAGGTTCCCTAGCTCGTGAATAAATTCATATACAAACCACTAGATCAACTAATCATTCAAGCAATAGTGGTAGGCTATGAATTTAAACATTTTATTTGTTATGCATGATCCTATGAAGCATGTACTATATGCAATAATCGCATATTAGTAAGGGATGAAATGATCATGCACATTACAATGATACCTTTGCTATGTAGGAGTATAGGATAGTCACATAGATTCCAATTTATTACTCCAATAGCAATGTGAAGTCCAATTATAAGCTTGGTGAAGACCAATAGATATTATTTTGAATTCCATTCTTCACCCATATAAATTGAATACCACTTATGATCAAGTGCACTTTCTTGTTATGGTTGGCTTGCTTCATGTTTTGATCAATGCTTGCATAAGAGCATGAATGTGAGAGTACCACTTGAAATATCATGACTAGCTTTCTTTTGGGTGTTGCTTGCTTTTCTTGATCAACCCTTTTGATTTCTTCAACTAAGCATCTTAAATGTCCCTCAGATCACCACTTCCATGTTAGCCTTCCAAGTACCTTACTTGGTTTACCTACACATAGGGCTAGATATCGAGCCAACTATAGTTTTTTTAGCTTTTTTAGAAATTGGCATAATGTTATTTATCATTGTCTCCTGAATTGTTTAAGACCCAACTTCATGCTGAACTTAACGAGCCGAGCCTAATGAGCCAAGCCGAGGTTGAAAGTCATTCCCAGTCAACTCATTTTCATTTTAAAAGAAAAATGAGTCCAATTAGAGCACTTTGGTACCGAGCCAGCTCAATGAGTTTTTTGTCTAGCCCTACCTACACATAGGCGGCAAGCCCCTACACTAGGGAGAAGTGACCTCTCTCCAAGAATCATTCTTGACACTCACTTGAAATATCTTGATTGATTGATCCAAGTGAAGGACTTGACTTGATGAGTAACCTTGATTCCTTCTTTAAGTCCTTTTGTTTCTACTTGTTTAAGTCCTTTTCTTTCTACTAAATGATCTTTAATAACATCTAGAATTTAAACTTTATCTTCATCTTGACTTTGATCTTGATCTTCCAATTTGAGTACTAAATGTGTGCAAAGTACACTCCACAATCAAATGTCCTTGTATTCTTTACTTGTCATGCTTTTAGATCATCCCAAACCAAACTTAGATTCCTCAATTACTTATAAACATGTTTCTAACTTGAGGATCTTTCAATCAAAGTGACTCTTGATCAATCCAATAATGATCACTTTTCTAGCAGATTCTGTACTCTTTAAAGAAAAATGCATATCTCCCAAAGTACAAATTCAAATACCATAAAATTTGGTGTAGATGTGCTTTACTAAGCTGTCTAGCAGCTGTAAAAATGTGAGCTTTATTTGAATTCATATGAACTAACAGGAATTAGATCTTCCACCACTGGTAAATGATGAAAACTGCTGCACTATAGCTGATAAGATCCACTCCAAAACCAAAGCATCTCTTATCCAATTCTCATGAAATTTGTACAAAATCTTATATCATAAGTCTAGAGCATGGACACCAATTTTTATGCCAATCCAATAAGTTTTGATCACTAAAAAATGGCTAAGATCACAGCTAGCTCAAATTTTGTAATATATGACAGATTTCAACTATTAAGCTATTCTTCATCAAATATGAATCAAACTTGAAACTAACTTGTTTGAATACTTCCATAAGACATACATCCATTCAATTCACTTACTAAAAGTCATCTCATGAATTTATCCAACACAAATCAATCCAAACTTGATTACTAAGCAATTATCCATTCAATCATCTTATAGCAAGCAACATTGCATATTTATCCAATTCAATCAACTCATATGCACCCAAATAAAATGATCAACAAGAGATATACCTTGGTTAGTTCATGATCATCCATCTAGCAAGCTTTAACTCAATTATTTGCAAGCCATCAAATATGTCCAATGAATTACCAACAACTTGAATTATAGCACTTGTATGATATAGCACATTTGGACTTCACTTAATTATCATGGTATTGGGTTTGGATGTGCACTAGGCTTCATAACTTGACTCAACATATGATGATCAATATGAAATCAATTGAATCAAGCCTCCAATGCCGATGGTACCTACTATTAACCATCCATTTTTTGATGGTACCCAAACAATTTTGGGTCCTCTCAAGTTAGGAGCAACATACTTAGGCAAAGCCTTAGTATGAGTAGCGGGATGTTTTGCAATAGCAACCATAGAGGTACCATTACCATCCTTTCTAAGAATATTATCATTATCAATTGAAATAGGCTTAGAATTATTACCTAGGGGACATGAATGAGTCATGTGTCCCCTTTCCTGGCATGAGTAGCAAACTCCCTTTGATTGAGCCTTCTCTTCCTTGCTCATGTGTTGCTTCTCATTGCCTTGCCTCTTCTCTTTTGCTTGAATCTTCTTCTTAAGCTTGGTAGAACACTTCGAGGCAAAGTGTCCCATATCTTTGCACTTGAAGCACTTGATGTGAGCATAGTCTTTCTTTTCATCTTGATTCTTGCTCATCATCTTGGCATCTTGATTAGAAGTTGGATGCATTGCCCTTGCTTTACCACCTCTTCTTGTCTTCTTCTTCTTCATCCTCAAATCACCATCTTAATGGTTGATCTTGACTTGAACTTGGGGTTTAGCTTTTGGATCAACTTGAGGCTTCTTGGTTGGGCAATACTTGGCAAGATGTCCCATATCATGGCACCAGTAGCACATGAGATGAGATATCTTTTCTTCTTGCATCTTCATGTTCTTGCCCTTTCTCTTTTTGAAGCTAATGCCACTCTTGTCACCATAGCTTCTTTGATTCTTTATCATATGCTCAAAGGTGACTTTGGTGCTGTAGAATCTCTCTAATTTGTTGCTCAAATTCTTCACTTGTTCATTGAGCTCATTGTTCTCCTTTAAAAGGTTAGTCTCACAAGACATAAAAGTAGAACAAGCATCTATATGTGAAGAGCATGGCATATCTAATAAATCATCACAAGAGGTGGATACATGCTTCTTGCCTACATCACAAGGGTTAGCAACATTTTGCAATTTATCATTTGATCCATGTGATGAGCTCTCATTATTTTTAAGTTTTTTTTGTAAACACTTTAATGAGAGAAGCATGTTGTTCTAATAATTCTTCATGAGATGCAAGTAGTGTCTCATGATTCAATTTTAGCTCACAATGTGAAGAGTTAAGAGCATCAAATAATTTCTTATGTTCTTCACAAGAGTTCTTTAGAAATGAGTTTTCATTTTCCAATTTCATTGTTTTAGCTTTCTCATTTTCTAAAGACATGGTCATGCTAGCAAGTCTACTCACAAGCTCATCATATGAATCAACATGATCAACCACATTATCATTTGATACCTTGGTGTCACCTTGTGACATGAAGCAATATGGTGATGTAGAAGAGCTTGTAGTAGCATCACAATCATGGCCCGAGCATGAACCATCATCATCAAGATCATCACCAAGTGTGCTTGAGGTAGAATCTTTATGTGCAACACTTGTGGCGTCATCATCAACCTTGTCAAGTGAACTTGTAGTGGATAGATCACCATCATCATCACTTGACCATGCGATGGAGCAATCTTTCACAATCACCAAATTGTGATCATGCTCGACACACTCATGTGCCTCCTTCTTGGGTTCACCCTCCTTCTTGAATTTGCCATCATCCCATGTGGAGGAATCACCAAAGGTGCACTCGATGGACTCCCATATCTCACGAGCGGTTCCCATGATGTTTACTTGTTTCATCAAATCAAAACTTAAAGCATCCATTAGAAAACAACAAGTATGTGCATCAAGTTCATAGAGAACTCTTTAGGATTTGGTGAGATTTCTATGATCCAAAACATGGGTGAGACCACTAGTGACAACCCACCAAAACTTAGGTCCCTTTGCACGATAATGATCAAGCATGTGATTTTCCAAAGTGCAAAGTTTGTGCCATAAAAAAATGTGTGTCTCACAAACATCTAGACCACTAGACGCCATCCTCTCGAGTCGGTGAAGACCACAAATGAGAGACCTAGCTCTGTAACAAACTAAAATATTATTTACAAATTAGTAATTAACTTTGAGCATTTATTTGATTTTCTATGTATTTTTAACCTAGGCCAAATAATAAATTTTGATTAATTAAAATTAACTATAAGGTTTAAAAACATGTTTGTTGCATTCATGCCGAAGCATATTGTTTTTGGTTGAATTTAGGGCTAGATTGTTTGAAGTTGAATTCAAATCTCATTTGAATTTGGCTTGGATTTGAAAACTAGAAATGGAAAAGAATTTGATTTTGAAAAATCTTCTTTTCTTCCCTTTTTAGCCCAGCCTCGGAACTGGCCCAGCCTTCCTTCCTTCCCTTCCCGGCTTTGGCCTACTCGCGGCCTAGCCGCCCCTCCCTTCTCTTTTCCTTCCCGCATCGACCTGCTCCACTCGTGGTCCGCTGCTTGTGGCCTGCTTCGGCGCCCACGCGCGCGCCTGCTGCTCGCACCGTGTGGCCTAGCTCGGCCCCCACGGCCCGCTTTGACCTTCACCCTCTCACTGTGTCACTGGCCTCACCCGTCAGCCGCCCGCTCTCTCTTCCTTCCTCTCACTATGATGTGGGACCCGCATGTCAGCACCCACGTCCCTTTCCTTTCTTCCCCACGCTCCCTTTCCTTTCTCGCTCCCAGCGATGGCGCTGCCACCTATGGCAAGTGTAACACCTCTGGTGTTTTAAACTCTAAAATATGTCATGTCATCATATGCATTGCACATCATTTTGAAGTTAGTGAAAACTTTGATATGCATTCACTAAAACAAGTTTGTTTTTATGATGATATGTGTTGACTTGTATGGTTTGAATGAAGTTCAAAATCTTTGTATTGATTTGGAATTTCCGAAAACCCTAATTTTTTGTATTTAAATTCTACCCTAAAAACCTAATTCAAAATCTAAGCACATTTTGGGGTTGAGCCTAAAAGCAAAAGTGTAGAGCTTGTCATTTTGTACAAAGTTGGTTTTTGGAGTTTTCAAAGTTGTTATATAAATTTTGAAGTAATTTGAAAAGGCGATATGTTCTTAAAGTGTCCCTTTTTTATTTTAAACTTGCATTTCAAAATGTAGACATAATTTGGGTATGGTTATTAATGCAAAGTTGTAGAACTTTGAATTTGGAACAACTTTTATTTTTGGAGATTTTTGAGTTACCATATAAATTTGGGAGTAATTTGGGAAATTAGGCGTGTGGCAATTCTGTAAATATGGTGAATAGTAACCGTGGGCGACACCTCACCGTCGATGAGCTTCCTCGGCGTTCCAGTCGTGCCCGTGGCCCTCTTCGGCGTTGCGCTAGTGTGGAAAAGTTGTTGCACGTCGTCTCTGTGTGCCTTGACCATGCTATAAGGCCTACGCCGTCGCCGTTCTTCTCCCTTTCTTCTCCCCTATTTTTTCCGACGACGCCGTTGTTGCTCCGTCGAGCTCGTGCCATCACCGTAGCGCATACCAGTCGCAGCAAAGCCAGTCAAAGCTTCACTTAATTCTTGCGCACCTAGCTAACTAGTCCTAGTCACCTGATTTCGCTGGGAAACGCTAAGCACCGTCGTTCTTCCTCGCGTCCGGCAGCATCACCATCGACCTCGATTCACCATGGCCAGCGCTCTACGGTATGTCCCTACCCTTGCTAAGCATACCTTTAGCTTCACCATGTTGCTCTGGTGCTATGTGGTCCTATGATTGATCTGTTCGTCCACCGCAGCCACCGAAGCACCGCCGTCGACGTCAGCTTCGCTGTCGTGTCTGCTGTGATCGTCGACCCGCTTCTTCGTTGCTCCTCCGGTCCATCTTTCAGCTCGAGTGTGTTCGGGGTGAGCTCTTGAGTCTTCCCAAGCTTTATGTTTAATCGCTACTAGCTTTCTTTCACTGGCATGCTGCAGCCACACCGTCGTGGCTGCCATGGCCGGCGTCGTGCTCGGTCCAGGCCGTAATTGGTGTAGCTTGTACCTCTAATCGAACCGCCGTGAGTAGGGGATCATGGTAGTTCCTTCACCGTGCCCGAGGACCTCACTGTCGGTGAGAAGTCACCAGTCAGAGGGCTCACTGCCGTGGTCAGCGAAGACTGACGGGTGGGGTCACCCTGTCAGTGACTCTGTATTTGAAAAATGATTTTTTTTCTATTTTGCAGAATTAAATGAATAGTGCTATGATTTGTTATTTTTGTATAGAATTAATTTAAGCTCCAAAAATTATGAAACTTTTTGTGTGACCTCTCTAAGATGTAAACTATTTAGAAAAAATATTAAATGTTATTTTTAGTACATTTTGAATGTGATAAAAATTGCTCAAAATAATTAATAAATGGGTTTCCATGATTTTTCTAGGCTTATATAATTATCCAAAAATTATGAAAATTGTTTTGACACTTACTTATCATATGATGAGTCTTCACAAAAATTTTGAGCTCAATTGGAAGAAGTTGATTTATTTCGTAATTTTGAATTAAATATTTAATTCAGAAAAGCAAATAGTGAACCTTAATGACTTAGGTTTTGTTTGATTTTTGGATTGAGTGATGACCTTGAGTCATTAGTATAAAATAATTCATGATACTTAAAGTAAGTGTTTGAGTTTATGAAAAGGTTTAGTTACTTGTTGGTTTGCAACTGTACTGCGAAGGAAAGTTGTATTCAAGTTATTAATTTTTGCATCCATCGTCAAGCATCATGTTTTTTATCTCGCATCATATTAAACATGGCATTGTTACTATGTGTATTGAATGAAAGCGAGAACGTGGTAGTCAATCAAGTTGTGGAGGAAGTTAATCCGTCTGTTGAAGTTAGATTTGATATCTATGGAACATCTCTGGAACGTGATTATTCCGACAACCAAGGCAATTCTCGGATGCATTTAAACCTACCTTGTGTTTTACAAATTTATATCACTTTTTTCTTTTCAATACTGCATTAAGTGATTAGGAGTTGAGTGAAAACCTAATTGGTGCATTACCAACCTTGTTTTTCAATATCAACCTTGTTACCCGTTTTAATCCAAGAATGCTTATTTATGCTTAGCCATGCTTAGAACGATAAAAGTCGGGTGAATACCGATCAGCTACGAGATATAAATGGTTTCTTGGATATGACTGGTTATTTATGTGATCATGAGATATGAGCATGTGGAGTAATAAATCTAGACCGGGCAGACTCGGTGCATGGGAGCCACAAGACATGGAGGTCTTGTGAGCGGGTTCTTTCCGCCTATGTTGATTAAGACACGTCCATTATTGAATTGCATGAGGTGAGACTTTGTAGTACCGATCACATACTCTGGTAAGCCTTAACTTGGCTATTCTATTATGAGAATGGCTACTCGCGCACTGGGAGTGGAGAGATGGTGAGAGTAGCGTGTACCCATGTGGCAATAGGCTGGATTGGTGGAGTACTGTATTCTCGGGTGGCGTGGACCTGTTCTTATTTTAGAGGATCTAAGGGTAGGTTGGTATATGTAGGTCAAGGACCTGCATATGTCATGTGGTTGGAAATCCCCAGCTGGGTTTTAATCGGTTTGAATCATCGTTGCTCCTCGGTTATGGAGACTCAACTCACTGTTCATCATCGTAGTTAATAACTAAAACTTGAGGAAGTTTTGAGAAAGAGTTTAATATGAGGTTTCATGATCTCAGTACGGATCATGTCAGCTTTATATATGATTGATACGGAGATACAAATGGTGGAAGAAAGAATCTTGTTAGAAAGCTTTTACGCAAAAGAACCTTGTTTATTGCTAAAGCCATACCTTGAATCCCTGAGCCTGCACTCCTGAGTCTTATCAGTTTTTATTTCGGTTAAGTCTTGTTGAGTACTTTTGTACTCAGGGTTCGTTGACCCTTGTTGTAGGTGAGACTCATGCGTAGGTCTGTCTTGGACCGTGTTGCGTGACTGTTGTTCAAATCGATGATGATAAGTAACTGTGTGACCCTTGGGCAGGGTACTTAAATTACGTGTTTTGTTTTATGTTGCTAATGTCACTCTACTACTATGGTTTGTAATAATAATCGTACTTAGTTTGTGAAACAACTGTTTTGTAACTAAGTTATTGTAAGACTTCCGCTATTTCACTCTAATGTATATTAATGAATAAACTATTGTAATACTGCAATGGCTCTATAATGGGATCCTGCTCAGAAAATCGTGGATGATTCGGGGTTCTCTAAGGACACCCGACATTCTTCTTAAGTTATCGGGAACATATGCATAGTCGTTAGAGGTCATTGGACAGTGACAGGTGCATGTGGGCCCTATAATTTAGGAGGTCCTGCCATAGAATGGTATTAGAGCGATCATTACAAGGTTTTTATAGTATTGTTTTACAAAAACTTCAAAACGATTTAGGACAAATAAATTTAAACTGTTAATTTGGTCCGAATTGCTTCTGACTTATCTTAATTCATTCTCACCATTCCTTATTTGATTAAAAAGGTTTTGTTTGGTGGAGTAGTAATCTTATTATGCCCTATATAACAAGAACTATTGTTTATGTACAATATGAGTTTTGATGTTTAAGTTTCGTAAGGACGATTCATGCATCATGATTAATCCATTTGTTACTTACTTTCCCTCTGAGTTTGAGTTGAGTAGTGAGTCTGGGTTGAGTTGTGTAATCCATCCTTGCTGCTCTTGAGACTTTTATCAGATCGTCTTACTATTTTGAAATCTTGATTTCTATAGTATGGCTCATACCAAGATAATGCCCCATAAGTCCGTTGGACCTAAAGGAGTTCCTCATCACCAGCTTGCCCCTAGGAGTGACGGTGCTAGCAGTAGTAGCTTTAGGCCTGATCCCTAGGCTGAGGTATAGAGGCTTTCAGTAGAATTAGCATAGGCTACTAGAGATAGGGCCTTGGACGCCATCTAGGTGGGCAAGTTACAGGATCAATTGAAGTGTCTCACCACCACTCATAAGAACTGTGAGCGTATGTTAGTTCGTATGGTGGAAGAAAGAAATGAAGCTTGGCATAGAGAAGATGTAGCTAGAGCCCAAGCTCATGAGTTAGAGTTCTATGTAGAAGACTTAGAAGAATATTATACCAATCTACATGAAGAAGTCCATAGGCTAAATAATCTCCTGAATCCAAATCATGAGCCTTAGGCAGATGCAATGGACCCAGGTGTCATCATAGCAGATGATGATGAACCAAAAGAGGAAGAAGAAGAAGATCCAAAAGAAGTAGTGATGGTCAACAAAAGTGATGAGGAAGGTGGAAATGTTTTGGGAATGGATACCGATCACGAGGTTTGATGTGATCGAGGAGAAGAGTAGAGTTGTAATATAGTGAGTTCTAGTCTAGTTGGGTAGTCTTGCTTAAGTGTAGACTTGTGTATAAATAAGGGAGCCTATGTAATGTGTTTGTAGCTAGCTCTTTTAACAGTTCAATAAATGTTTGTGAGTAAAGTTTGGTTTATCATGAACAGATGCGTCGTACTCAGGGTTCAACTATTCCTGGTTCTTCGCAAGATGAGGATGGTATTCCTGATCCACCACCAGTTCCACCAAATTTGGCTGATGCTATCGCAGCACTAGTCAATGTGACTGTAGATAATGCTCGGTTGCTTTGGGAGTTAGCTCAAAGCAATCAGAATATGATGCAAGGGAACCATGGTCATAATCATCATAGGCAAGAAGCTACATATGTTGACTTCATAGATACACGACCACCAGTATTTACCAAGGCTGATGAACCGCTTGAAGCTAATGATTGGCTTTGTACCATGGAGCAGAAGTTTGACCTCATTCCATGCACTAAGTTCCAGAAGCCTATTTTTGCTGCCCAACAACTTAGAGGTGCAGCAGGTGCTTGGTGTGCAAACCTTATGGCTATGCAACCAGCATGTATTCAGTTAACTTGGGCCGAGTTCTGTACTGCTTTCCGTGCCCATTATATTCCAGAGGGAGTTATGGCCATGAAGCTGGATGAGTTTCTTGCTTTGAAGCAAGGTGATAAAACAGTCATGCAGTATGTGGGCAAGTTCAATCACCTTTCACAATATGCACCTGAGCATGTTAACACAGATGCCAAGAAAAAGAAGTGGTTCATGTGTGGCCTTAATACCAAACTTCAGACCATGATGACTACCTACACCAATGTCACATATAATGAGGCAGTCAACATTGCTATTGCATCTGAGGAGAAATATCGGCAGCATAAGGAGATTAAAAAGAAAAAGAGTGTGCCATCTGGGTCTTTCAGTGGCAATCAAAAGAGGCAGAAGATAATCTATCATCTAGTGAATCACTTTCATCCTCCTTATCATCCACCACAGTTCCAAGCCGGTCAACAACCTAATGTCCATCCTGCCGTGACTTATCCAAACTCCCAACAGTCAAATGTTCCTGGTGTTCATGCTCCAACATCCCAAGGCCACAATTACCCAAGCTTCAATTATGGGAAGTCCGGTCATTTCTCCAGGGAATGTCCGTATCCTAAGTAGTATAATCCAAATTTTCAGAAGGCTCCTAGAAATCAACAATAGAGTCAAGCTCAGAACAAGAACAACAACCAAAATGCTTAGAAGGGCAAAGATGAGAAGAAGATGGGGCGGGTTTTCTATACTCAAGCTGGGGAGATTCTAGAAGGGGAACCCGTGATGCTAGGTATGTTTCCTATTGCCGATCATCCTGCAGTTATGCTTTTTGATTCTGGTGCATCTCATACATTCATCAATAGAACCTTCGTCATAAAGCATGAAATTCCAATTGGGGCAACAAAGGAAAATTTCTATATACAGTCGCCCAGGGGATGTCTGTGTACTAAGGAAATGGTATACCAGGTACCCATAAACCTGGGTGGGCACATTTTTCCCACCACCATGATTATTCTAAAAGATTAGAATATAGATGTGATCTTGGGAATGAATTGGATGTATCAGTATAAAGCTGTTATAGATACTTTAAATAGGACAATAAGGTTGAGTTTGCCAGATAGTAATTCTCAGCTTCTTATCCAACTTCCAACCTTAAAGAGACCAGTGGAAAAAGTCTGTGCAACTTTCATTAAGGAGATTAGAGATATCCCTGTAGTTGGTGAATTTCTAGATGTTTTTCCTGAAGATTTACCCGGTCTACCACCTGATAGGGATGTTTAGTTTAACATAGATCTAAAACCTAGAACAGCTCTGATCTCTTGGAGAGCTTATAGGATGCCTCCCAAGGAGTTAGCTGAGTTGAAGACTCAGTTGTAAGAGTTGATTGATAAAGGGTTTATCCAACCTAGTTCATCACCTTGGAGATGTCCTGCTATTTTTGTGAAAAAGAAAGATGAGACCCTAAGATTGTGTGTTGATTATTGTCCATTGAATGAAGTGACCATTAAGAATAAATATACTTTACCTCAGATAGATTTACTTTTTGATCAACTGGCTGGAGCCAATGTTTTCTCCAAGATTGATTTGAGGTCAGGTTATCATCAAATCAAAATTAAGCCTGAAGATATTCCCAAAACGGCATTTACCACCAAATATGGATTATATGAATACCTGATAATGTCTTTTGGTTTGACGAATGCCCCAGCTCATTTCATGTATCTGATGAATTTAGTATTCATGTCTGAGCTAGACAAGTTTATAGTGGTGTTCATTGATGACATCTTAGTATATTCCAAGAACAAGAAAGAACATGCGGAACATCTCAAAATTGTTCTAACCCACCTAAGAGAACATCAGTTTATGCCAAGTTCAGTAAGTGTGACTTTTGGCTAAAGGAAGTACAATTTTTAGGACATGTTTTGTTAGCTGAAGGAGTTGCAGTAGATCCAAGCAAAGTTAAGGATGTACTAGATTGGAAACCACCAACCACTGTTCATCTGGTTTGGAGTTTTCTAGGAATGGCGGGTTATTACCGTTGTTTTATTCTAGATTTCTCTAGAATATCCAAGTCCATCACTGGATTGTTGAAGAACCAAGCCAAGTTTGTCTGGTCACCTAAATGTGAAGAAGCTTTCCAAATTTTGAAGAGATTATTAACCACTGCACCAGTGTTAGCACAACTAGATATCGAGAAGCCGTTTGACGTTTATTGTGATGCTTCGGGTATTGGTATTGGGTGTGTATTGATGCAAGAAGGCCAAGTCATTGCCTATGCTTCCAGACAACTTAAGCAACATGAAGAACATTATCCAACTCATGATCTGGAGTTAGCAGCAGTTGTCCATGCTTTGAAGATTTGGCGGCATTACCTGCTTGGTAATACTTGCCATATTTATATAGATCACAAGAGTTTAAAGTATATCTTTACTCAATTGAAATTGAATATGCGGCAAAGAAGATGGTTAGAATTGATTAAAGATTATGACTTGGAGGTGCATTACCATCCTGGTAAGGCAAATATGGTTGTAGATGCACTCAGTCGTAAGAGTCATTGCAATTGCCTGACAGTAAAAACAATGGATCTAACTTTGTGTTAAGAGATGGAGAAGTTGAAAATAGAGATAATTCAACAAGGTAGTTTGACCAATATAATTATTGAATCAACTATTTGAGACCAAATTATTGCCGCTCAGAAAGAAAACAAGGGTATAGCCCATATCAAAGAAAGAGTTAGGAAGGGAAAAGCAACATGCTTCAGAATAGATGATGCAGGTGTGCTACGGTTCAAGAATCGTTTAGTGGTACCAAAGGTTCCTGAGTTGCGACAGTCAATTCTTGAAGAGGCACATACAACCAGGTTATCTATTCATCCAGGAAGTAATAAGATGTACCATGACTTGAAACAGAGATTTTGGTGGACCAAAATGAAGATAGAGAATGCTCAATATATAGCCAAGTGTGATACTTGTCAAAAAGTAAAAGCTATACATTTGAGGTCCGCTAGAGAGTTACGGCCATTGCCTATTCTAGCTTGGAAGTGGGAGGATATCAGTATGGACTTTATCGTAGGTCTACCCAAGACATCTAAAGGTTTTGACTTGATATGGGTTATTGTAGATTGACTAACTAAGTCAGCACATTTTCTTCCAGTCAAGAGTATATATCCTACTATCCAATATGCCAAGATGTATTTAGCGAGAATCGTGAGCTTACATGGTATACCAAAGACCATTATGTCGGATAGAGGTACACAGTTTGTCTCTAACTTTTGGAAATAATTGCATGCTTTGTTGGGTACCAAACTTCTATTTAGTACAGCTTATCATCCATAGACTGATGGTCAGACTAAAAGAGTAAATCAAGTACTTGAAGATATATTAAGGTGTTGTGTCCTTAACTATTCCAATAAGTGGGATGAATGTTTGCCTTTGGCTGAGTTCTCATACAACAATAGTTATCAAGAGAGCATTAAGATGGCTCCGTTTGAAGCACTCTATGGTCGTAGATGCAGAACATCACTAAATTGGTCTGAACCCAGGGAAAGATGGTTCTTTGGAGTTGACCTTGTGAAAGAAACAGAAGAGAAGGTTAGGCAGATACAAAGTAATTTGAAGATAGCTCAGTCCCGACAAAAGAGTTATGCGGATAAACGACGTAGGCCTTTAGCATTTAACAAGGGAGATTTTGTATATCTGAAGGTATCACCAATGAAGGGAGTTACCCGTTTCGGTGTTAAAGGCAAGTTGGCACCTCGTTATATTAGACCATTTCAAATTTTAGAGAGGTGTGGAAGGGTGGCATATCGCTTGAAGTTACCAGAACATCTCTCAGCTGTACACGATGTGTTCCATGTTTCTCAATTAAAGAAATGTCTTTGAGTGCCTGATCAGAATGTTGAGGTTGAAGGAGTTGAACTTGAACCTAATTTGACCTATTCTGAATATCCTATCCGAGTTCTGGATCAGAAAGACTATGTCACTCGAAGGAGGAAAATCAAATTCTACAAGATACAATAGAATCAATATTCCGAAGAAGAAGCTACTTGGGAATCCGAAGATTACTTGCTAGAAAAGTTTTGGGACAACTTTATTTTTCAAGGAATTAATTTGTGCAAGCAAGATTCGGGACCAAGTTTATTTTTCAAGGAATTAATTTGTGCAAGCAAGAGAAGAAGCAAGAAATGGTGTTTCATGTTGGTTCCATACAAGCCATGGTGCCAATCTAATGGTGCTGGTAGGTTAGCAACGTGGGCTCAATATTATATTATTTCCTTGCAATTTGATGTGTTGTGGTAGTATTAGCATATATATATATATATTATATATATATATATATATATATATATATATATTTGGGCTCAATATTGTATTATTTGATAGTGGGCTAGTCTGTTTAATTAATTAGTTTGGAAGCCCAAGTCAAGTCGATGCCTTGTGTGCCTGCGTGCACTTATAATGGCCAAGGTTGCCATGGAACAGGGGAGATTTGTTTTTGGTGATTCTTCATGGTTCTGTGTTGGGACACCAGGGACCCTAGGAGGCACATCCTCCTACATCTATCTGTTGCCGATCCAACTTGGATTGAGAAGGTCGTGATCAAGCTACTGCTTGGGCTCAGATCGGAGTTCGTGGAATTCCCACTTCTAATCGTGGTGCTTCTTGTACCGTGGGTAGAAGGAATTTTAGGGTTTGGATGGCATCTCATTAGTTGATAAAATTTCAAAGAAAGCTATATTTTAATTTCTGTGTACCGTGAAAGATTGGGCAATTTTTGGGCATCGGCGGCGTGTCCTCATATATATATATATATATATATATATATATATATATATATATATATATATATATATATATATATATATATATATATATATATATATATATATGTCACTTGGTTATGATCATTTGCTTTGCTTCTGTGTTTTACTCTAATTCAAATGGGCTTTACTTTATGTACTCATGTTTAATTAATATCTTTTGAGTACATCATGTTGGCTTGGGTCATATAAGCATGTCTAACCCCTTTGTTCTTATTATCAAAAGCTTATATCAACCAAGCATGTTGAAAACCTCACTTATCCCTTTTACATACTCAAGGTGGTGTTGTCATCAATCACCAAAAAGGGAGAGATTGAAAGCATCTAGGTCCCTAGTTGAGTTTCGGTGATTAATGACGACACGAGATTACTATGACTAATATGTGTTTTGTAGAGGCAATTTGAGTTAGGTCATAGTAATGGAAATTGATTGGGCAATCATGGTTGTCATGCCCCTGTCAATGGAAATTATTTTAGTTTTCAAAGGATGGACGATAAGATTAAGGACGGACTAGTTCTAAGTGTCGTTTGGTGTTGAAGAGACACTTAGAGTAATTTAGGACTTTGTTTTTCCTTTGGTCATACTATTAAGGGGGGTATGGACTAGTAGCTTAACCTAGGTGAGTCTAATTGATTAGGTGTGGTGCACACTTATCAAACTTAGCACTAGGTAGCTCAGGAATAGCCCTAAGATCAATTGGAGTCAACTTCATTCACATAGGATTTCGAGTTGTAAGTGAATGGAGGGTCAAATGACTGACCAGACGCTGGTCTGGTTGTGACCGGACACTGGAGGGTGAGTTCAGTCAGCTCATTTGATCAACTGCGGTCATCTGGTACTGATCAAACGCTGGTCTACTTATGACCCAACACTAGAGGGTGATTCTAATTAGTTCATCTGATCAAATGTAGTCATCTGGTACTAACCGAACGCTGAGTAGAGGAGCACTGAACGCTGGGGAGTCTGCATCCGGTTGACTCCAGTAAGGTTCCAGAAAGGTTTTTTCTTGACTGGACGCGTTCGGTTTGTGCTGATCGGACATTGGTCAGAGTCCGGTCAGAGTTTAACAGCTCTCTCTGACACAGTGGTGGGCACAACTGACCAAAGCGTCCGATTAGCCCGTAGAGTGGTGACTCAGCCTCCAAACATTATGTTTTGAATGTGGGGGTATAAATACTTACTCCACTCATCCATAGGAGGTCTCTTGCCCATTTGTTCAGCTGAGGGGGTATAAATACTTACTCCACTCATCCATAGGAGGTCTCTTGCCCATTTGTTCAGCTGAGAAACACCTTTGGAGTGCAAGGGAGAGCAAGAGCCTAATGAGGTGATTGAGATTTGATAATCCAAGATTAAGGACCTCATTAGTGCATAGGGAGTAGCAAGTGTGCATCCACCCTTCTCATTAGGCTTGTCTTGGTCAAGTGAGAGTTTGTGCTTGTTACTCTTGGTGATCGCCATCACCTAGACGGCTCAGTGGTGATTGGGAGCTTGGTGATCATCTGGCGGAGCTTGTGGATGACCAAGTCATGTTGTGAGCGGCTGTGGACGATTCATCGCGATGGAGTGTCAAAGAATCAGCCCATAGAGAGGACTTGATCCTTGCACGGATCAAGGGGGAGCTACACCCTTGCGCGGGTGCTATAACGAGGACTAGTGGGGAGTGTCGACTATCCGATACCTTGGAAAAACATTGTCGTGTTCCTTTCCCTCTCTTTACTTTGAGCATTTACATTTGAGCAATTCATTTCATGTCTTAACATTCCTAGAATTGCCATGCTAGAGTAGGATTGGAACCTAAGGTGCAAAACTTTTGTGCGTGAAAACAATAAAAATACATTATAGGCACAAGCAGTGAAATTGGCTAAGTATAGGGCTTAATTATTACAAGAATTTAGAATTAGCCCAATTCACCCCCCCCCTCTTGAGCATTTTGATCCTTTCAGAGTTGCTGCCACAAGAGGGGTCGGCGCCACTTGGGATCAGCACGGAGCTATCCTAGTCTCTGGTCTAGGTGGGTGGTGACCCGCATGCATGCGGAGGATCCTAGACCCAGTGGGCAAACTAGTGAGACCCAGGGGTGACGCTTTTTGCCCTCAATGACACAGCGAAGGAGAGGGAATGGGGGAACATCCACATGGAGGTTGGGACCGTGGTTCGTGCCCTGACCACCGTGCTGAGCTCACTATGCGACATTGTCACCCTGGTTGGCTAGGTATGATATGACCATGCTTTCAACCCTCGTTTTCCCTTTCTGCGCCTCTATGTCTTGTCCTCTCCATAGTCCCTTATGGTCCATAGCTGGGAGAAGTCCCAATGCCTCACTGAGGAGATGCGGTGGAGTGAGGGGCTGGCTGCATAGCTCACTGTTGCCCATCAGGAGGTGGCTGAGCTTGCCCCCACCGCCTAGGAGTTAGCCGACCTCTGAGTTAGGGAGAAAGACATTCGCGATGATGCCCACAAGGCCAGGGAGAAGCTCATGGCCCTAATCGAGAGGGTGCGCATAGACGCCGTGGAGGCCAAGTGGCTATGGAAGGAGCAGGATGATTTGCTCTAGGCCACTGACGGGCTTCTCATGGAGTGTGACTTGGCTCACGAGGAGTGCATCGACGCCCAATAGCAGATCGACCTCCTCGAGGGTGAGCTTGAGGGTGAGAGGGACCTGAAGGTTGTGGTTGACGGCGTGTCCGCCATGCTTGCCATAGAGGTCGGTCAGCGTTAGGAAGAGGTCTAGAGCCTAGAGGTCGAGGTGACCCGGTAGCGCGAGCAGTGCCAAGAAGAGGTCCAGCGCCAAGAGGCCAAGGTGACCCGGTGGTGTGATGATGTGCGTAGGCTTCGAGCGAACGTGGACGGTAAGCCTCCAGTTTCCCTTGTTGTCTTTCTCCCTAGAATCCATAGTAGGCCTTTTGACATGATCGGTATGTGACTTGGACAGGTCTCAAGGATAAGCTTGGGGTAGAGGTGATGAAGAGCCACGGCCAAGAGAAGGAGCTCAATGAGGTGAAGGACTCCCTCCTAAAGGAGAGCGATGAGCATGATACCCTACATGTCGTCGTTCAGCTGGTCTTCAACAACCTCGAACTAGCCCTGGAGCAGGAGACGAGCTCGTATGCACGCCATCTGGATTACGGATCGAGCACGTGAGATCACAAGGGATGCTCTTCGCTTCGACGTTCACCAATCGTTTGTGATCGCCCATTCTCATTACAAGAACATCGATCTGGCGACAATGAGCTAGGGCTTCATGCCCATCTACTCTGAAGCCGAGCTAGAGCACATTGAGAAGGAGGTGGCTGAAAGGTCCTAATATGGCTAGAAGGGGGGTGAATAGCCTATTTAAAAATCTACAAATCAACTAGAGCAATTTGATTAGTATGACAAATAGCGAAATACAAACTTGCTCTAGCTCTACAAGGGTTGCAAGCCACCTATCCAACAATTCTAGTTGCAATGATTACTAGGCACACAACTTGCAATGTTACTACTCACTAAGAGCTCTCAATCTTGCTACTCTAAAGAGCTCCACTAGATGAACTTAAAATAACAAAGCAAGCTCTCAATTCTAATTACACTAAAGAGCATGCCACAACTAGTTTGCAAGAATATAAATGAGTGAGTAGGGTGATTATACCACCGTATAGAGGAGTGAACCAATCACAAGATGAATACTAAATCAATCACTGGGAGAATACCAAAGGGCAAGAGACAACCAATTTTTCTCCCAAGGTTCACGTGCTTACCGGCACGCTAGTCCCCGTTGTGTCGACCAACACTTGGTGGTTCGGCGGCTAAGAGGTGTTGCACGAACCTCGTCCACACAATTGGACACCACAAGAACCTACCCACAAGTGAGGTAACTCAATGACATGAGCAATCCACTAGAGTTACCTTTCGGCTCTCCGCCAGGGAAGGCACAAGACCCCTCACAATCACCATGATCGGAGCCAGAGACAATCACCAACCTCCGCTCAATGATCCTTGTTGCTCCAAACCATCTAGGTGGTGGCAACCACCAAGAGTAACAAGTGAATCCTGCAGTGAAACATGAATGCCAAGTGCCACTAGATGCAATCACTCAAGCAATGCACTCGGATTCTCTCCCAATCTCACAATGATGATGAAACAATGATGGAGATGAGTGAGAGGGCTTTGGCTAAGCTCATAAGGTTGCTATGTCAATGCAAATGGACAAAAGAGTGAGCTTGAGTCAGCCATGGGGCTTAAATAAAAGCCCCAACGAAATAGAGCCATTGGGCTACTCACTGCACTGAACATGGGCCGACCGGACGCTCCGGTCAGATTGACCGGATGCTAGACGCTAGCGTCCGGTCGTGCGATACACGCCACATGTCCCCTCTCTTCAAATACTGAGCACCCAATCCCAACAGTTAAGTGAAGACCGGACGCGCTGCTGCGAGGTGATTGGACGCTGGACCTCAGCGTCCGGTCATTTCCAATAAGATTCCATTCGCGCAAAATCACGACCGGACGCGTCCAGTCATGCTCGACCGGACTCACCTAGCGTCCGGTCACTCAATGTCTCTACTTTGCACCACACATCAGCGTACGTTAGCATTGACCGGATGCACCCTGCCAGCATCCGGTCACTCTTCATGCTAGTGTCCGGTCACAAGACCGAGACGCGTGCTCACTGCTGCTACTGACCGAACTCTGAACCTAGCGTTCGGTCACTACACCACTAGTGTCCGGTCACTTTATGAACACCTGTCTTTTCTGTCTAGGGCGCCGGTGGCACCGTCGGACTGTCCACACTCTACGGGCGGACACTCCGTCGGTGAGGTTTCTAACCCTTGCTCAAATGTGCCAACCATCAAGTGTATCATCTTGTGCACAAGTGTTAGCATATTTTCACAAAGCATTTTCAAGGGTGTTAGCACTCCACTAGATCCTAAATGTATATGCAAAGAGTTAGAGCATCTAGTGGCACTTTGATAACCGCATTTCAATATGAGTTTCACCCCTCTTAATAGTATGGCTATCTAACCTAAATGTGATCACACTCACTAAGTGTCTTGATCACCGAAACAAAATGGCTCCTACTATTTATACCTTTGCCTTGAGCCTTTTGTTTTTCTCTTTCTTCTTTACCAAGTTCAAGCATTTGATCATCACCATGCCATCACCATCGTCATGATCTTCACCATTGCTTCATCACTTAGAGTAGTGCTACCTATCTCATAATCACTTTGATAAACTAGGTTAGCACTTAGGGTTTCATCAATTAACCAAAACCAAACTAGAGCTTTCAGTGGCCCCTCTCGCGTAGGACTTATCTGCCAAGATAGAGGATGAGATCACCCCCCTAAAAAATTAGTTAGTTAGATAAGCCAGGCGGCGAACTTGTAATAGGTGGTAAAGTTCTTAACTTTTGTTATGGCCAAACAGACTTTTGGCTCTTCTCCCTTTTTTATGTATAAAAAGGTTAATGCATTCCAACCTTTCCATTGTTAAGACTATAAAGCTCGAGGTGCGGGTAAAAAAACTCTGATCACGCTAGTGAGCAAAAATATCGTAGCCGCTGGGGCATATGTTTCTTGTAGTCCGACCAGTTTTACTTAGCGTTTGTTTCCGCAACCCTTGCTTCTAGATCTTAACATGAGAGAGGGTCAGGCACAGAGAATGTTTTTAGGTAGATATACTCTTATCAGCCCCTGAGTGAGGCCCAATCCCTTGTCGTTGCTGGGGTCATGTGCCAATAAAGATCGGGGAGACGATAGCAAAACAGATAAGAGAAAGTGTTTTTCATTTCAGAAATATCATTCTTAATTTTCATAAGTATGCGCATAGATTAGGGGTAAAAGCGACGTAGCTGCTTGATGTTCCAGGCATTGATGAAGACCTCGCCGTCCATAGTCTTGAGCTTGTAGGTGCCTGGCCGGAGCACCTCCGCAACGACGTACGGTCCTTCCCACGACAGAAAGAGATTGTGGTAGCTCTTATTGCTCTGGACGAGGTAGAGCAGTAGGTCCCTGACATGTCGCCCTAAGAGCACATGCTGACTGGCATCAAACTCATGTCATCGAGACAGCGAGCTCTCCACCTGCTGCACCGCTGCACACTCGAGTAGCGTGCAGATCTTGCGATGGGCCCAATGATCCTCGGGTGTCATAGGCTCTTGGAGCCCTCGAAGCAAGGCCGTCGCGGCCGCAATGTTCTAGCTTGCTCAGGCGAAGTGTGGGAGGGCTCCATCATCTTTGATGATCCTCTGGTTCACATCGCGAGCCATGGCGCACGCACGCCCATAGTCTCCACGGCGCTCGATCTCTTGCTCAAGCTCCGTGCGCTCCTGCTCCAGCTGGAGTCACGCATCCTCGAGTTCCCTATGCTGTGCCCTCAGTTGCTCCACCCACAGATGAGGCGGGGCCCCTACATCTCCCTCGACCTCATCATCAAGGTCATTTCATGGGGTAGCCCTTCCTTGTGGACACTTTCAATGTGTCCCTTGGGGGTCCATGCCATAAAACATTCTCGCAATGGGTGATGGCTCCCCCTGTTGTTGTTAGAGTCGGAGGGTGACTCTGAATCTCCCACGAGAAGGTCATGGAAAGATTCTATGATGTATTCGGTCATCCCCATGAACTCGCCATTCATAGGGGATGGGTGCATGCGCTGTGCTATGAGGTGGCCAACGGTCTCTATGGCGTTGCGCAGACCGAACGGGCACGCTATCGAGGTGCTCTAGATGAGGTATTCTAGGGAGAGCGGTTCTCCCCCGGCAAGCTATGTCATGACATTGGCGAATGAGAAGGTGAGGTAGCGTAGGTCCTCGTGGGATAGTCGGGGTCCTAGGAAGGCATTGAGCTAGTGCTTAAGCCTCCCATACTTGAAGCCGAGGAGTTGGTCGCTCCAGAGGGCACGGGCTTCCAGCACGTGCAGATGCAACTCCTCAAGTGCCACGACGATCATGTCGAGGATGGTGGGTGGAGAAGCCAGATGGCGGTGGGAGCCTGTGCCAACTCTCCCTCCATCATGACGATGAAGTCTAGGTTCTCGAAGCACACGTGCATGCTCGGGACGCAACTGATGCTGTGACTAGCCATCTAAGGACTAATGTCGATGTTGAGACGCACAAAAAGCCCCTACCTAGCGCGCCAAGTGTCGGTGTTTTGGATCACTGACTAGTAAATTTGTATCTACACGTCTAGCCTGGATGGTGTGCTTGGAGGACACAAGGATTTATACTATTTTGGGCGAAATGTACCTATGTCTAGTGTGCTGCTACTCATGTTACCAGCACTAGTTTGTAGTAGGGGTTACAAATAGGCGAGAGAGGGAGCGGATCCTAGGTCTCTGGTGGAAGGGTTGAAGAGTGCTGAGAGTTTGTTTAGCCGTGTGCTCCTTTTCCCTTCTTGGGGTGTCCTGCTTCCCCTTTTATAGGTGAAGGGGAAGGTGCAAGTTACAGAGAGAAAGAGGAGAAAAGCGGGGAGAAGAAGGCCTTTAGGGGCGTAGGGTCCTTCTTCTCCTTCATGTAGGTCCCACTAAATTGTAGATGGTGATGAGGATGGCTCCACGTCGGGCTCCTATTCACCACTGGTACCATGCCCTGGAGTCATCAGCTGGTCGTGGCGTCCCATCCCATCCTGACGGACGGTGTGGTGAACCGACATGCCTGTCAACAGCCATACAGGGAGTAGGCAGCACAGCGATCACGCACCCATCACTATTGGTGATGTGACCCCTTGGGCATGGCTTGACGTGGTCATGGGTCATGTCGAGACGTGCCTGCTTCCCTCCTGATGTTAGAAGCTTGACCCCAGCGTCGTATCCGATATGGGTCCCCGTCGGGCGAGATGGAGCCCACTCCCCAAGTGTCGGGTGAGACGGAGCCCGTGCCCTTAGGGTCGGGCGAGACGGCTCCCGTACCCTTGGGGTCAGGCGACACGAGGCTCGTGCTCGAGGGGTTGGGCGAGATAGAGCCCATACCCTCAGGGTCGGGCAAGATGGCTCCCGTACCCTTGGGGTTAGGTGACACGGGGCGTATGCCCTTAGGGTCGGGTGAGACAAAGACCATCCCTTTGGGGTTGGTCAAGACTGAAGTATGTCCTTGATTATCTAGGTGAGTCATCATCCGCGATCCTTAGATCCCTTCTTTGGGTATCCCTAATAATGATACCTGATAGTTGGGTTCCACGAATAGTTTCTAAGCATCTCCAAGAGTATTCAAAACACTCTCCCAATCTAGGATTTTTAGCAAGAAAGAACCTATCTCTAACAACTCTCAATCTTTTGACATTTGAAAAACCGATCCCCACACGTGAAAATATACATGCCAATCTGGAGGTGAAAAGATATGGGAAGAATAAAAAAGTAAGATAGAGTTCTCGATGCAAATGTACAAGAGAAAAAATATAAAAGTAATTGGGGTGATTTTAGAAATAATTCAGAATTCCTGATATAAAATTGTCTTCTATATTTTAGGAGCGACTTTTTGGAACCCGTTGGAGTAATCCAACAAATATGCTCCTAATTTTTTAGCCAATTCTAAAACTCATTGATTTGCCAATTAATGTTTTGTGAACTATTGGAGATGCTCTAAAACCTCACTCCTAAAATATAGATGACAATTTTGCATAAAAAATCTTGAACTATTTCTAAATCACCCCAACTACTTTTATTCTTTATTCTTCTCACATCCTTCTAGCTCTAGATTGACATGTCGCGTCCATATGAAAGCGTATTTTTTTAGCGTGGGGTGATTTTTTCCAAGTGCCAAAAATGAGGAGTTGAGATAGAGAAGGGTTGGAGATGTATTTTTTCGATAATAATGATTATATGAGGATGTCTGTCCCAACTCATGTCTGGACGCGGCCCCCGATATGTGACCCCCCCACTCCATATCCCATCCTATGATTCCCCCACACCCACTCGCTACCACTCTGCCCGCCCACTCTCTAGGCCTGCTAGCGCCCTCGGGACGGACGTGGCGCCCAAGCCTAGCTCACTGCCGCCCTCCATCCTTTCCTCCCCCTCTACGACCTCCATTGTGACCCCACGCTCCCCAACGACCCGGCTCTCGCTCCCCCATCGGAGATGAGGACAACGACACTAGCTCCGATGAGGTAGGTCGGTCCTCCTCTGGATCTGAGCCCACCTCCTCCTCCTCCTATGGATCTGAGCCCTCCTCCTCTTCTGGATCTGAGGGACGCGATGGTGGCTAGGGTTCCATCGAGCTCTAGGGTCCTATTTCCTCCTCCCTCTAGTGAGCTCGAAGGTAATGGGCCAAGGCTAGAGCAGCCTGCACCTCGAAACCCATCCCCTTGCTGTTTATACGCCTTTTTGAAAGCCCTAGTTTGGTTTTGGATAATTGATGAAATCTAGGACTAACCTTTGATCTAAGTGTGTGAATTAGATAAGGTGGTCCAATCCAAGTGGTGGAGCAAGTTAGAGGTCCATGGTGATGAAGGTGGACATGAAATGAAGATGATCAAGCTCCAATTTGGAAAAGAAGAAAGAGAAAAAACTGAGAAGATCAAGGCAAAGGTATAAGATAGGTTTTTATTTTAGCACTTAAGACACCATAGAGTGTGTAAGTGCACTTAGAATCAATAGCCGTACTATAAAGAAAGGAAATCTTTGGCTAAATGGTTTATCGAGTTCCACTAGGTGACATGACTTGTGCATATGCATTTAGAAACCTAGTGTGCAAACTTTGACCCTTGTAAAATGCTTTGAAAAATGCTAACACACTTGCACATAAGTTCTATACTTTGTGGTTAGCAAGTTGGAAACAAGGATGAAGTAGTTGAGGAGATAGAAAAAGAAAAGGAGGTGCTGCACTATGATCGGACAAAGGGGTCATCCTGACCGGACACTGCCCGGTGAGTCCGGTCAATTTTAATCTTTGGCGCGAAACTAGCCAAAGACGGGGAGTTGAGATCAGACGCTGGCCAGGCCTCACCGGCATGTCCGGTCACTTGTTGGAGGATGGCACAGGGGTGCGATCGGACGCACCAAGCCTGCGTTAGGTGCGCATGATGGTCGGTGACGTCAGCTCGGCTGTGGTGCATGTAGTAGAGAAGCACTGACCGGACGTAGGCGCGCGTCAGGTCGGCGTTGACCTGACGCGTCCGGTCGAATTTTCAATGCTCTAGAACGTCTCTAGAAATGCCTGGACGCTGAGGGCTCATGCATCAGGTGGCGCAAGCAGCAAGTCCGGTCATCACTTAACACGCGAGCACTTGTTTAGTTGACCATTGGAGATGAGCGGTTGTGGTTCAAAGGCTTGACGCGTGGCGCTCATCCATGGACCGGACGCAGTCGACCGGACGCTAGGGTGCGTCTGGTCAGGTGAGTCTGGTCAGCCCCAAGCAGAGCAACGACTCTATTTCTTTAGGGGCTCTTAAATAGTTTGGGTCAGCTCCAAGGTGTCTCTCATGGCCATTTGACATCTTTGACATCCTTGTGAGCTGAGCATACTTCCTCCCACTCATCTTTCTTGCTTGATTGCTAATTCAAAGTGAGATTGAGTGATTCCAAGTGCATTTGCTTGAGTGATTGTATCTAGTGGCACTTGAAGATCATTGTGGCTATGGATTTCTTATTACTCTTGGTGGGTTGCCGCCAACTAGATGGCTTGGAGCAGTGGAGGAGCTTCGGCACATGTTGGTGATTGTTCGTGGCCGACTCTGGTGATTGTGAGGGGTCTTGCACCTTCTCTGGCGAAGAACCGCAAGGTAGCTCTAGTAAATTGCTCATGTCATTGAATTACCTCACTTGTATGTAGGTTCTTACAGTGTCCAATTATGTGGCCTCGGAAGAAAAATTGGTTGTTTCTTGCCCTTTGGTATTCTTCCGGTGATTGAATTGGCATTCATATTGTGATTGGTTCATACCTCGACACGGTGGTATAATCACCTCGCTCTCTCCATTACTTTTTAGCAAACTAGTTGTAGCAAGCTTTTTAGTGTAGCTAGAATTGAGAGCTTGCATTGTAGCTTAAGTTCATCTAGTGGAGCTCTTTAGCCTAGCAAGTTTGAGAGCTCTTAGTGAGTAGTAAATTAGCTCTTGTGTGTGACTAGTGATTATAGCAACTAGAATTGTTTAGATAGGTGGCTTGCAACCCTTATAGAGCTATAGCAAAATTGTATTACGCCATTTGTCATACTAATCAAATTGCTCTAGTGATCTTATAGATTTTTAAATAGGTTATTCACCCCCTCTAGCCATATTAGAACCTTTCACTTTTGTTATTTCTCGGTGTTGTGAGGGGATTTTTGAGATGTTGCAATAGATATTTTTGAATATTGCAATAGGGTGATTCATGTGTTGCAAAAAGAGAGTTTTAATGTTGGGATTATTGCAATAGGGGATTTTAATTTGTTGAAATTACATTTTTCAAATGTTGCAATACTAGAAGGTGATTTTGAGTTGTTTCCATTCTCATGTTTTATGGTTGATTTTGCGACGTTGCAGCACTACTATTTGTGATATTGAAGTACATATTTTTTCGATGTTGCAGTACATAATTTTTCAATATTGCAATACATAATTTCGATGTTGCAGCATATAATTTTCGATGTTGTACTATATAGTTTTACGATGTTGCAGTGTTTATATTCTGATGTTGTACAACATAGTTTATATATTTTTTGTGACGTTAAACTTGAAGTGTTTTACGCTGTTGGGACAGGGATGCGGTAGGGAACGGGGACCAGGACGTGGTGGGAAACGGAGGGTCGTGGGGGACAGGGGGTGCACCGGGGATTAGGAGAATTTTTTTTATTTTAACCCTTTTTTGAATATAATTTTAAATCTAACACTGTCGGTTTTTTTTAAACTAATACTTTTGGCCGCGCCTATTGCCCTGGCATGGCTAAATGCCTGTGTCGCGCCATGCATGGTGGCGCGGCACAGGGCTGACGTGGCATGGGCCGGCCGGGGGGTGCTGACATGGCGGGTCTTGCCGCGCCACCAACCATGGCGCGACAGTGCCGCGCCACCGACCCTAGCGCGGCAGTGTCGTGCCCTGTTGCGTGGCATGGCTGGACCAAACATACCGCACGAGCAGCCACACCACCTGGCCGCTGCGCCTACCACCGGCCCGGGCTACCTGGATGGTAGAATCAAAAAGCGTTGCGCCCATATTTTGTTGAGTTTTTTTTCATGCCGAATAGAGAATTTCATAAGCCAATGATTAGTTTTTCATCTTTCATAATACGGTTATGCACCATTTTAACTAATCAACTACGAAAAATTGCCACCGGTGTCCAGATACGCTGGGACTGCCGGTTCCCGAACGCAGGGTACTTAATCTCGCCGGTAGTACTGCCGCGACTCAACAAAATGAATAAGAAGCAAGTTGACAAACTGTCACATAACATATTCATTGTTTTGACATAAGTTTGACATAACATAACCAAATAACCCCGCAAGTTTCGGATGCCAATATTCGTTTGACCTAAACAAACTAAGACCCAAGAGTGTAAGGATCCCTCGGACGCCTCTGTCTCTTCGGATTTGTTGGCAACACATTGGGAGTGTAGCCAACGTCGGTATGGTCGTGTCGACGGTGCGTACGGCTCGTACCCTGCAGGTATATGATACACACGATTACTTATAATTCTTTATGATCGTTAGTTCATGGAGCCTACGTATTGAAACAAACTATCTTTGTTAGTACCTATGAGGCTCCTTGGGTGTCAAACGGGGCACCACCTAGCTGAGACATGCTGATCTCGTCCTGCGGCCATTCGTCCCACTAGTCGTGCTGTCCACAGAAGCCCGAGGGTTCACCGTCGTCGTCATCGTCCTCCTCCTCGTCCTCGGTTGTAGGATCCTTCCCAGCGCTATGATGTGGTGGTGTACGCACCGTGGAAGTGGCACCCTATCATCGGCTGAGAAGAGTCGGCTGGTGTCCTCAAAGAGGCTAAAGACATGCCACCCGACCACGCGGGGAGTGGCGGTTCCTCATAAGGAGTGTCCATGCAGCTCAACTTCTGAGCTAGCTTCCTGCAGCTCTTCTTCACCTTCTACATAAATAGACGTTAAAGTTAGTTCATTAGCCAAACGCATATACAATAAAGAAATATTTTTAAAACGGACAAGTTTATGTTTACCTCCACAAAAGCCATGAGAATGTCTGGCCCCTGCCCTCTAGACTCGTGAAGCCGGAACACTGCTTCGTTGGACAGCCTTGACAATTATGTCGCCTGGGTACAGAAATGCAGTTGGACAATTTTAGTACACATACTTAATACCAAAAGGATAACAAATTGTACCATTCAAGTATCTTACCATGTATCTTTGAAGCGAGGCTCTCTGTAGCTGTGTGTCCTCCCTAGTGATAACGTCGTACACATCTTCGATGACATCTTCCTTCGAGTCCTCGTCAATCGCCACGTCAATGTATGGAGGCTTGATATGTGTCCTCGTAGACCTATGAAACCACCATAGGTACTCATCGAAGGTGTGCTAGTCATGTGGAGGACCCGCAAGGACCGCATGTGGTACCCTGGTGTGCCACAAATGGATGTACGAGCTATGTGTCACGCGCCAATCTCTGGTCTTGTACCTCTTCCTACGGTCAAACCTGCAACAAAATGATATTAGTTGTACCAAACACACATCTGAATTGTAGCATTGTTATTAATTGATAACGCACCCGTGCAATACTTGATTGGTGGAGTAAAGCGGTGGTGGGCAGCATGTCATTCTTCCAAACTGTCTGCTGACCCAGATGGGCAAGTGAATCTCGACCACATGGAAGAAAATAAGAGAGACGTCGCAGCGATACTCGTGTGACTCATCCCTAGTGACAGGACTCAGATAGTCCTGGAGCTCCAGATAATCCCAAGGACACCAAAACACCTGAAATTTTGTAATTGTGTTAGGTTGTGATATAGTGTACATCGAAGAAGACACTGCTACGATAGTATAGAGAGCGTAACCTGGTGCTGTGTCAGGGCATCGAGACCGTCCGTATACTCCATGTACTTGCGCCATGCATTCCCTCTAACTAACTATGCTTCCGTCCAGATATATAGAGCTGTAGGGAGTGTATCATACATGTTCCATTGCTGCATTGAACATGATAATGAATTAGCAACAAATAATCCCATCATATCTAACTGCCTGAAAGAATATAATGAACCAAAGTACATACCGGTAAACCATTATTAAGGGGCCTCCCAATGGGTAATCGTTCCCAACACCAAACCTGAAGTAGGTAGGAGCAACCTCCAAGGTTCGCATGTCCTAAGGTGCGACGGCAGGCAACGCATAGCTGTCGATACGTTCATGCCAGTACTGCGCTGCCCCAGCTGTACCCCGCTATGTTCTCCCATGGCTGGCGAAGTATGTCGAGGAAGATCCAGCTGATGGTGTTGTCCGAGGCGTCTGGGAAGAGGAAAGCACCAAGAAAGTGCCAAAGCCACACTCGAGCGAACCTATCGATCTGTGCCTCCTTAGCTTGTGGGTCCAAGTACTCAAAGCGCTCTGTGATCTAGGATGACGAAACACCAGAACTTTTCCTGTAATTGATCAAAGAAAATGAGACCTGATGCCAGCTGTAAAGCAATGCAAGTATTAAATAGGCTTGAATTACTCACTTATTTTTCTTGAAAGCATCGTCGTTCGATGGAAGAAAACTAGTAAACTGAGCCACCAGCTCCCTCTAGTGATCGTTGCCAACTATCCCTGTCACTGGAAGTCCCCCCAACCGAATGCCTAAAATAGCCTTCACGTCCTGCAACGTCAAGGTTATCTCGCCACAAGGTAGGTGGAACGTGTGGGTCTCAGACATCCACCTGTTATAAGAATAGAACGACTGTTAGTTACCTTCAATTTATTATAAGAAAGTTTACGTACAAAGAATGCACTCGCACCTGTCTACAGCTGCAGTAAATAGTGCTGGGTCAAGGGGCGAAAGACCGTGGTTGACAATACGGACAAGCTCGAGGAAGCCGGCACGCCGTATGTACGGCGTATAATGCTCGTCCCACTGATGCGCCCTGGTGTGAGTGCAGGGCCTCAAAGGAGGCAAGGACACCTCTGCGTCGTTGTCACTCAAGATATGTGCTCGGTGCTGGTCATCGTACTCCACCTCCAGAATGGGGTACAACGGGTGATGTGTGGGAGGGACCATCCTGTTATAAATTGATAAACAAAGCGTTAGAGTATTTAAATTAACAAAATTCAAGTTAACATTAGTAAGTTTACAAACAAATTCACTAACCTAACTAGCATAAATCTCTAAACCCAAAATCCTAACTATACTAGATAATAAATACATAATCAATCCATATAAAACTTTGGTTCTAAAATTACAAGTAATCTCTCCGTCTCAAAATAAATACACATCTTGCTTTTCGAGTAGTTAAATATGTTTAAGTTTGATCAAAACTAAAAAAACGGTATCAATATTTCTATCTCCTAATAAGTTTATTACGAAAGTATACTCCATGCTTAATATAATAGTACCTATTATGTATGATAAATATTAGTATGCTATTATATAAATTTGGTCAAAGACACTAATAGTAGATATAAAAAATACTAACTATACTAGATAATAATAAAAAAATATGAAATCGAGAGGGAGGTACCTTAGAAGCGGGCGGCCTTGACGCGTCGGCGTTCGTGGCGCGGCCGGCTAGGGCGCTGTGCGGCGGCGGTGGCGTTTGGGCGTCGGGCGGGCGAGCAGGGCAGGGGTGCATGCGGGCGGGCGGGCTCGCACGCGGTATATATCTGGTCCTGCCGTGCCACAGATCAAGGTGCGGCACTGCCGCGCCTGGGTCGATGGCGCGGCAAGACCCGCCACATCAGCGCCACCCCCCCCCCCGGCCGGCCCACGCCACGTCAGTCCTGTGCCGCGCCACCATGCATGGCGCGGCACAGGCATTTGAGCGCGCCAGGGCAATAGACGCGACAAAAAATGTTAGTTTTAAAAAAACGACAGTATTAGATTTAAAATTATATTAAAAAGGGGTTAAAATTAAAAAAAATCGATTAGGACGAGGCTGCCGGGTGGGGCGTGCCAGGGCTGGGCCCGACGACCAGGAAGCGACGGTCACCGGAGAACGGGGCATTGGAGAATGGAGTACGGACAGAGGGCGGGCCGCCGCAAGTGATGTTGGCGCACCGCACGCCCTCGCCTGGGCTGTGTATCACAGGCTCGGATCGAACGGATAGCATGTGCGTCCGGACGCTAGCTGTACTGATTTTTTTAATATTGTCAAATAAAAAATTTAGATTGGAAGAATGTTTTGGAACTCTTGGAGATGGGCCTTGTTTAGTTGATGAAATTTTTTTGGGAATGGTACTGTAGCACTTTTGTTGTTATTTGATAATTAGTGTCCAATCATAGTCTAATTAGGCTTAAAAGATTCGTCTCGTGAATTTCGTCTAAACTGTGTAATTAGTTTTATTTTTTATTTATATTTAATGCTTTATGCATGCGTTCAAAAATTCGATGCGACAAAAAATCTTAAAAAATTTTACAAAATTTTGAAAACTAAACACTGCCATGGTCACCAAATCCCATTGGGAACGAAAAAAAGTTTTCCCCAAAAAAAACAGACGACACTTCTCCAAACCAAAGTTTTAAATAGCGCGCTATAGCGGACGCTATAGCGCTATTTAGCGGATCTGGAAGGCCAACGCTAAGCTACCAAGATTTTAACGCTAAACGATTTTTCCCGCTATTAGCTGCTAATAGCGCGCTAATTCCGCTAAATTGTGGTTCATTTAGCGCCGCTATTTAGCCTGGGCTTTCATTTCCATCGGCCCAATTAACGTGCAGGCCCAAATCGCT